>NC_082713.1:21884360-22194972 GCF_030144855.1 Hypanus sabinus | reverse complement strand
TGGACCAGCTGGAAAAATGGGCTGAAAAATGGCAGATGGAGTTTAATACAGACAATTGTGAGGTATTGCACTTTGGAAGGAAAAACCAAGGTAGAACATACAAGGTAAATGGTAAGGCACTGTGGAGTGCAGTAGAACAGAGGGATCTAGGAATACAGATACAAAATTCCCTAAAAGTGGCGTCACAGGTAGATAGGGTGCATTGGCCTTTATAAATCAAAGCATTGAGTACAAGAGTTGGAATGTTATGGTGAGGTTGGATAAGGCATTGGTGAGGCCGAATTTGGAGTATTGTGTTCAGTTTTGGTCACCGAATTACAGGAAGGATATTAATAAGGTTGAAAGAGTGCAGAGAAGGTTTACAAGGATGTTGCTGGGACTTGAGAAACTGAGTTATAGAGAAAAATTGAATAGGTTAGGACTTTATTCCCTGGGGCGTAGAAGAATGAGGGGAGATTTGATAGAGGTGTATAAAATTATGATGGGTATAGATAGAGTGAATGTAAGCAGGCTTTTTCCACTGAGGCTAGGAGAATAAAAAAACCAGAGGACATGGGTTAAGGATAAAAAGGGAAAAGTTTAAAGGGAACATTAAGGGGAGCTTCTTCACACAGAAAGTGGTGCGAGTGTGGAATGAGCTGCCAGTTGAAGTGGTGAATGCTGGCTTACTTTTAACTTTTAAGAAAATCTTGGACAAGTACATGAATGAGAGGGGTATGGAGGGATATGATCTAGATGCAGATCAGTGCAACTAGGCAGAAAAATGGTTCGGCACAGCCAAGAAGGGTCAAAAGGCCTGTTTCTGTGCTGTAATGCTGTGGTTCTATGTTCTAAAAGGAGACATGAGGGGCAATTTTTTTTTACACAGAGAGTGGTGGATGCCCAGTATGTGCTGCCTGGGGTGCTGGTGGAGGCAAATATGACAGAGGCATTTGGAAGAGCTCTTAGATAGCACAGGAATGCACAGGAAATGAAATGATTAGTTCAGTTGGTCATTTGATTACTAATTTAATCAATTCAGCACAATATTGTGGGATGATAAGCCTGTTCCTGTGCAGTACTATGGTTTTGTCCCTAAGTCAGAAAATGCACAAAGATTATGTGATATGCTAAACCCATACTTCCACAGTACTAGAAGGAATAGCAACAAAAGCACAGGTGAATGATAAGAAAGAAAAATTACTAATTATCAGTAGAGAGGAATTGCAATCCATAGGATCAAACGTTTACTCATCCAACATGTCAGAGTTTTGAATTCATTGATATTATCTAAGCTCTTTCATACATAAGACTGTCCATAACTGAGGTATTCATGGCCCATGGATGGTCTGTACAATTATAATTAGTAAATGTGAATTTTGAAATCTGGAAGGAGAGATAAGGGAGTTGTGAAAGTGGTTATGAATATTCAATTCCTGCTGTATTCATGCAGACAGGTAACGAGGAGAAGTAATGATAAATAAAAGATAAACATCAAATAGGCTAATTGAGGACTAATTATTAGGAAATGATAGCATATATCTAAGGATCATGAGAAGAATGGGAAAATATATTTCAAAAACTACCGTTTAAATTCTTGCATCCTGCTGAGTGTGAACGTGGGCTGAAGCAGGTGTTCATAACCTGGGGTTCACGAACCCTTCATTAATGGTATTGGACCATGGCATAAAAAAGGTTGGGAACCCCTGGGCTGAAGAGTGACTTATTTCATCCTGGTCTTATAATGGATGTGCAGTGCTAATGTAGTTAGTTGTGGGCGATTAGTTTAGCAAATGTTGTAAGGAAAAACATGAAATCTTCAAATTAAGATGTAATCAGTAGTTATCAGGATTTTCCGAAGGGAAGATTATGATGGCCAAACCTTGAAGAAATAAGTAATAATCATGGTAAATAGAGGAAGAGCAATGAGTGTCAGAGATAATGGAAACCCATTGACAAAGCACCAGACATACATAAACTAATGGAGAAAACTATCAGTGTGGAATTGGACTCCATGATTATACAGGAAGTCATGGAGTATATCATGCCTGTTGTGGAACCATTGTCCAGATTAATGCCATTTACCAGCACTTACTGTGAATTTAAAAGGACCTGGCAGAGGCAGATATATTAGGGGCATTTAAGAAACTTTTAGAATGGCACATCAATGTAGAAAAATGGAGAGTTAAGTAAAAGGGAATAGTTAGATTGATCTTGGAGTGGATTAAAAGGTCAGCACAACATCATGCACCAAAGGACCTGTATTCTACTGTAATGTTTTATGTTCTAAGACATCCAACTGCTGATGATGGTTCTGCCTCTACCACATTTCACTCTTGTGGACGAGAAAAATAACCTTGTCTTCCCTCTACTCATTCTACTACTACCTATGGTTTTAGATCTTTCCTATTTATTCTAGCCTTTTCAAAATGTTATCACACTTTCCCCAGTATCTCTTATTTCAAAATAAACAGCATTAGCTTAACAAATCCTTCTTCAGAGCTAAATATTTCTCGTCCTGGCAACACTAGTAAGTCTGCTTTGCACCACACATCTTTCCTGTTATGTGGCAACCAAAACTATATGCATTTTCAAACTGTGGTCTAAATACTGTACACTGCTATGATATTATCTTCCTGTTTTAAACCATAAACCTCACCTAACAGTTGCCTTTTAACTGCTTAATCAATTTGTCTTACAGTGATATACAGTGCTTGCAAAAGTCTTAGGCACATGTTAAAATATTCTGTAAAGCAAAGTTGCTTTCAAAATAATGAAATGAGAAGTTTCTAAATATCAAAAAATTACTATAACAGCAGTAAACAATAAAAAAATAGTTAGTGTGACCTCCCTTTGCTTTTAAAACTGCATCAATTATTTAAGTCATACTGCCATGCAGTTTATAAGAAAATCAGTTGGTAGGTGTTCCAAGCATCTGGGAGAACTTGCCACAGTTCTTCTGCAGACACTGGCTGTCTTGCTTGTTTTTGTCTCTCCAGGAAATCCCAGACAGCCTCATTGATGTTGAGATCAGGTCTTTGTCGAGGATGTACCATTTGAAACCATATTAACAAATCTGGTGTCCCTAAGACTTTTGTACAGTACTGTACAGCAAGGTCCCTCTCACTATCTTCCCATGTACACCTTGTGCTCCTTTCCAATGTATCAGCTCTCACTCTTCCCTTTGCAACATGTATTGTTTTGTCTAACTGGCCAATTCAGTAGTTTCCTCCTGCAGGCAAACATGCAACCAGTAGAATTGCTTGTGGTCTGTGTGGGGTTTGCAACTTCTTCCTGTCACCACTTGGATTTCCTCCCACATCAGAAGATGCATGGGTTGGTATGTTAATTCGCCACTACTATTTATACTATTTGTGTACATGGGTGGTAGAGTCTGGGCAGAATCAAATGGAATTAGTATGGGATTATTGGAAATTTAATTTTAAAAAATCAGTAAAAAATCATATGAGGTAGGTTAATTGGTCATTGGATCAGAGTAACACACTCAAAATGCTGGAGGATCTCAGCAGGCCAGGCAGCATCTATGGAAAAAAAGTACAGTCAACGTTTTGGGCCGAAACCCTTCGGCAGGACTAGAGAGAAAAGGCTGAGGAGTTTTGGCCAGAAACATTGACTGTACTTTTTTCCATAGATGCTGCCCAGCCTGCTGAGCTCCTCTAGCATTTTGTGCGTGTTACTCGAATTTCCAGCAACTGCAGATTTTGTCTTGTTTGTTCCTCGATTAAGATAGGGTTAATCGGGGTTGTGGAGTTGCTGAGGGAGCAAGGCTTAAAGGGCCTGAAAGGTTTGCTCTGTGAAGAATCACTAAATAAACAAAATAAAATAAATAAATAAAATTTGGTGCATGATAGTCAATGAAGATTCAGTGGTCTAGAGTTCCTTTTTCTATGACATATGACTGAATGATTTTATGAAGGATTTCCTTTTTATCCTGTTTACTACGACACTAATTTCTGAATCACTGGAAACTTCTTTATCATGTCACACATAATTTAAACTTAATTCATGAATCTATGCTGTAAATCTATATTGACTATGCTGTAAATAATCAACAACCAGGTCTGAGGTAAATCTATTGGAATCAAGCTCAAGTATAAGTGTTCACATTTATCCTTTGCATTCTGCTGCAGAGCCAATTTTTAATTCCATTTGTTATTTAGACCTCATGAGTTTTCAGCATTTTAATTTGTCTGCCATTTAGGATCTTGTCAACAATATTGCTAGAATCCATCAAGTATTCTGTCCCCATATAGGGTCCATTTTCATTACCTCGTAAAGTATCCTTGTTGAATGTCCTTGATTGATCTGCCCCTTCCATGGTTAAGATTTTTTACTGTCCTAGTAATTTTGCATAAGCTAAGGAACGAACAGGAAGGGATATAACTCTAGGGAAAAGCGTAGAAGCAGGATACAGAAAGACTAGATGGATTTGAAGGTAAGGATGTTTTTTTAGGGGGAAGTTCGTACTCTGGGAAATGGCATGCAAGTTGTTCAGCAAACAGTGTTATGGTTTCTGATACTCGCTCAACATTGTGGAGGAGAAATTAACAGAAACATACAAGAGGAATCAAATCTATAAGGATAATGATTTTCACAGCAAAGTTGCAGAGTTAAGTAAATAGAAGTGTGCCATTATCCTGTATGTTGTTGGACATTCAATATATTTAGTAAATTGAAGACTATCTGAATTGAAGTCATTGGATCTACTGTAAATGTTGGAAGCAAATTGCAATACACACATACGAAACATCTGTGGAGGAAGAACATGAAGTTTGAAGTTCATTCTGTGGTAGAGAAGAAATTGCATGTTTTAAACAGTTTGTTTAAGCTGATAAACATTTGGGGGATAAAAACCTGATCTAAGAGCAAGGGAGGACAGATATGGAGTGAAAGGAAAATGTGGTGTTGTGCTTTAATCTTTCTGCAGTATGTGGGTGTTTTGACTCCTTGAAAAATAAAATAAATTAAAGCAAAAAACATTCATGTCTTCCCTCACCTCCACTCAGAGCCCCAAACAGTCCTTCTAGGTGAGGCAACTCTTCACCTGAGAACCTGTTGGGGTCATCTACTGGATCTGGTCCTCCCAGAGCAGCCTCTTTCACTATGGTGAGACCCGATGTAGAACGAGAGACTGCTTTGTTGAGCACCTCTGCTCCATCCACAGAAAGCAGGATTTCCCAGTAGCCAACCATATTAATTTCTATGCTCACTTCTATTCTGACATGTCAGTCCCTGGCCTCTCTTCTGCCATGATGAGGCCATTTTCAGGTTGGAGGAACAACACTTCACGTTCTGTCAAGGTAGCCTCCAATCTTTCAACATGAATATTGATTTCTCCAACCTCCAGTAGTTTCCCCCCCTCCCCATTTCCTCTTCTTCAATTACCCACTCTGGACTCCTACCCCTTCTCCACACCTGCCCATCACCTTCCACTGGTACCTCTTGTCCTACCCTTTCTCCTATGGTTCACTGTCTTCTCAGATCAGATTCATTCTTCTCCAGCCCGTTATCTTTTCCACCTATCTTCTCCCAGCTTCTAACTTCATGCCCCTCTGCCACCCACCTGGCTTCATCTATCACCTTCTAGTTTTTCGTCCTTCCCCTCCACCCACCTTCTTATTCTGGCATCTTCATCCTTTCTTCCCAGTACACATGAAGGGTCTCGACTCAAAATGTTGACTGTTTATTCATTTCCATAGACGTTGCCTGGCCTGTTGAGTTGCTCCAACATTTTGCGTGTGTTGCTCTTGATTTCCAGTATCTGCAGAATCTCTTGTGTTTAAAAGAAATGATGCCTTGATCCATTTGCATTCAGTAGCCACTTTATTAGGTCCCATCTGTGCCTAATGAAGTGGCCACTGAATGTATGTTCCTGATCTTCTGCTGCTGTAGCCCATCCACTTCAAGGTTCGAAGTGTTGTGCATTCAGAGATGCTCTTCTGCACACCTTTGCTATAGTGCGTGGCTATCTAAGTTCTTGTTGCCTTCCTGTCAGTTTGAACCAATCCCAATCTAGCCATTCTCCTCTGACTTCCCTTGTTAAAGATATTTTCACTCACAGAACTGCCAGTCACTGAATTTTTTTCATCTTGTTTTTTTTTTCCACTGTTCTCTGTAAGTTCTAGAGACTGTTGTGAATATCCCAGGAGATCAGCAGTTTCTGTGATATTCAAATTACCCTGTCTAATACCAAGAATCACCCCAAAGTCAAAGTCACTTTGACTACATTTATTTCCCATTCTGATATTTAGTCTGAACAACAACTGAATCTCTTGACCATGCCTGCATGTTTTTATGCATTGATTTCCTGCCACATAAGATTAGATATTTGCATTAATGAGCAGGTGTAGAGATGTTCCTGATAAAGTGGCCAATGAGTGTACATAATTGAAGTGACATAAATTTCTGCCTGCACTGAATAATTGTTGGAGCATTGAACATCTTAATCCCCACTGATCACAATTGCTTGAATATCTTTTGCTGTTCGAATTGTGGAAATATTGAAAGTGTTTTATTAGCTAATCAGAGCTTTGAAGGGCATGTTTTCCTTTCTTTTGCATTCTGTAGACTATGCATTTATATAATTCCCTTGTGCACTGTCTGTTTAGTGATCATGCTGCTCTGGTGAATGACTACTTGAAGACCAATCTTCAGAAGGATCTTGATGCCGTTAGTTCAGGTGCCACAACCCTGTCGCATCTCAACAAGAGCCTAGTGAGGTTCTGCAAAGACCTAGACAGGTACAGTGTGGCAGGAAGCCACAGATCCTGCATTATTAATGAAGTGAAATACAATGAAATGGAATTCCACTGATTTGATGGGATATGCACTTTTTTTTAAAAAAAGGTCTAAATCTTTAAATGTCCTGAAATCCTTGTTAAAGATCCTTGATTCTGTGTTCCTGAAAAAAAGGACATAAAATGCTGGAAAGTATCAACTGGTCCAAGGAGAAAATATAGATTGATTATTTGGATGTAGATCATTGACCAGAATGTAGGTCTTGCAAAGAGTCATTAGTGAAATGTTGGCTTCATTTCCTTTCAAATGCTGATTTGCCTTTATGTTATATTCATTTTTGGGATGTTGGCATTACTGACCATTCCTTCAGCCATGGGTGGTGAATATGTGGAATTTCTTGCCACAGAGGGCTGTGGAGGCCATGTCACTGGGTGTATCTAAGGCAGAGAATGATACGTTCTTGATTGGTAAGGGAGTTAAGAGTTACAGGGAGAAGCAGGAGAATAGGGCTGAAAGAAAAATCAGCCATGATTGCATGCTAGAGCAGGCAATGGGCCAAGTGGCCTAAATGTGCACCTATTTCACATAGCAAGACCAGATTTTATTGGCTATCCCTTATTTTTCTTTAACTCAATGGATTTTAGATCCAAGTTAGAGAGTGACTTGGTGGGTATATGTTCAGTATAAGATTGGATTGGATAAAGTCAGCAAATTGCCATCTCTAAAGGATGGTAGCACTGCTGTCTATTTCCAGCAGTCTATGCCCTATGTATTTCTTGAGTTTTGTGCTCAGCATATCCAATCAATCAGCACCAGAACTTTTGATACAAGTTCTATACAGGAAATGCTGTGAGTTCAGGCTGAACCTGTGAAGAAAGAAACAGAATTAATGCTTCTAGCTCAGAGTTTCCCAACCTGGGGTCCACAAAACTCCTTGGTTAATGGTAGTGGTCTGTGGTATAAAAAGGTTGGAAACTCCTGTTAGTTGATGATCCTTCTTTTATCAGATCCTTAGGGATTCCTATCCCATTGATAAAGACAAGACTAATCATTCTGCCTGCCTGTTTACAAACGGGCATCACTAATTAAATACAAGAAACCATTTGTGATTGTTGTTATTCTCCCTCATTGAGAGTATTTCTATCCTAAGATAAACAAACTTGGCTAAGTTTACTTTTAATCTAAAATCCAGCACCTGCTTTGCAGCTAGTCTACAATTATTCAAGTGAATTGTCTTGAATTGGACCCACTGTCCAAGAAATTAATCTATGGTCCCTTTCTGCCTAGATTTCTGTGAGCACAATGTAATCAATCTCACTGATTCTCATACTTTCAAGTCAAATGTTATGGTAAAATAAGCTTCAGAGATAAACAGCTTAGTGTACAGGACCCTCCCAGAAAATCTTCAGTGGGAAGTAAAATTGGGGAAGACACTTTTGCTTGTGTCAGAATCTGGGAGGCATTTTCACAATTAGGAATATAATGTGTGTAGGCCTCTGTTAGTCTCAGTAGACCATGGATTTGCACCTTGGAAAGTTTCCAGGGCACAAGCCTGGGCAAGGATTTTTTTATGGGAGACCGGCAGTTGCCCAAGCTGCAAGTCTTCCCACTCCACGCCACCGATGTTGTCCAAGTGAAGGGCATTAGGACCCATACAGCTTGGCACTGGTGTCGTCGCAGAGCAGTGTGTGGTTAAGTGCCTTGCTCAAGGACACACATGCAAGCCTCAGCCAAGTCTCGAACTAATGACCTTCAGATAACTAGATGAACGCCTTACCTACTTGGCCATGCGCCAGGAATATAATAAAGCTAATTGGAATGAAGAAAGCAAATAAAACATTAAACAAAATCTAGAAAGAAAATTAAAGAGCTATAAATTAATAAGAAACATTAAACTGAAGTAAAATTTTGTTGAAAAATCACTTGGTATTTCCACACATGTTAGTCGAGAATTCTCATAGAAACGCAGCCAGTGTCTATTCCTGGGGCAACAATGGCTAATATGAGAGGATATCTTTCATGGTGATTGCAAAAAATATAGGGGGCTGCCTGAGGTAGGTTTTTTACACACTGAGTGGCAAGTGCATGAAATGCACTACCAATAGTGGCAGTAGAGACAGATATGGTAGGGACTTTTAAGAGATTCTTACAAATCTTAGATGAAAGAAAAATGAAGAGATATGTGGAAAGCAGAGGTTAGATTGATCTTGGAGTAGGTTAAAAGGCTGCACAACATTGTGGGCCGAAGGGCCTGTACTGTTCTTTGTTCTATGTTCTAATGAATGTTGTCTCAAGTCATAGGGCAGGACTAAAGTGGTAAACCAAGGATTGGGCTGCAGGCTGGAGTCCATTGAGTTCCAGTGATGGAGCAAGGTATCCAATGTATTGTATCCACCTCTCGGTATGTCCCAGAGTGGTAGAAGAGCCACATAAATATGAGATTTATTGGGTGAATAGCTGTATTTCTTTTCAGAAATGATTGCCCATGTCACATTAATGATTCCATTTTAAATTTATGCAGGAAGCATTTGGAATTAGGGAACCATTTTGCAGTCTAATCGATTATTTTTAATATGATCAAAAAGTTATTTTCCTTTTGAGGATTTCAGGGCCTAAGGCTAATACATTTATGTTAGAACAGCAAAATTTGATTTCAGAAGTAACTCTGCCTTTTGCCAATATCTAACTTCACCAGTTCATTTCTTTGCTGCTGTCAACAGGGAAATGGACCTTGTGTCCAACAACCTTGATATGTTAGTGCACGTGTTCAATGTCAATACTCCAAGCAACACACCCAAAAAAGAGGTAAGATATTAATCCCATTCAAACTCATGTTCAGATTCAGATTTTTGATCACACGTACATGAAACAAACATTTAAGGATGTGCAGAGGGCAGCCTGAAGGTGTTAGCGCACATTTTGGAGTCAACATAACATGGCCACAATGTTCAATAATATCGTACAAGCCAGAATAGGCTGTGGTTTATACATACTACTTCAATCCATGTGGTGTGTTCAGACAAAGGAATTTACACAGCTTCTACAATGTCCTAGATCACTTTATTCCTTGAGGCAGCAACTCAAGTGACATTTAGGGCTATTGGTGCTGAAATTCTTCCATGTGACTACTTAATGTGTAAAACCAGATACTGAGATTATCCAAAATCCTTCGAATCAGGAAGATAGAAACCCTTATTTTGGTTGAAATGGAGTGGGTTTGGTGATGTTTGAGTTAGTTTTGCTGGTATTTTACCATTTTAGGTTCTACTCGTGGGAAGATTTCTCACTGAGCATCTTCCGAGAATCCCCCACTGCATCATATTGAGATGGACTTTGCAAGCTCACCTGGGAAGCCACAGTTACTGGGAACTGAATGAGCCTCCTGTGAATTCCACCAAAGGTCCAGTCAACGACTTGATTTCTTTGGAGATAAGGGATCACTTGCTGTATTTTGAGTGCTGCAAATCGATTATGTCATGTTAGGCCGACATAATGTGAAGTCAGTGTAAATGGGCACACAATCTTCTTAGAGCCGCTCTACAGGGACTTAATTAGAAATGATATTGACCCTCTATATTCTTGCCGATTTGCAAAGAGAAAAGGGGATCTGCGTAGATTCGATTCACATGTCTAGGAATTGAGGACAAATACAAGCATTTAACCATTATATACGGACAGCAATGTCTGTCTGTTTTACTCTGCTTCTGAAATTTGCATCCATTGAAGTTATGGACATGGATTGAACGGACGTTTTGGAAGTAGAGCAGAATGCACAAACAGAAGAGATTCTGTGGATGCTGGAAATCCAGAGTAACACACACAAAATGCTGGGGAACTCAGCAGGTCAGGCAGCATCTATGGAGGGGAATAAACAGTTGACATTTTGGGCTGAGACCCTTCATTAGGACCATCAAGAATACAGTGGTTCTTCTATTTAATGTTCTAATCCTGATTAGCAGAAATAAACAAATAGACAATGGAAGGTATTTTCATGCCAGGTGTCTCCAGAGCTGATCAAATTAAAACTATGCTGTCTAGAAGATAAAATAGAAAGCAAGGACATAGGATAAGTGTTGGATATCGCCAATGCTCATCCCTAATGGTCAGCTGAAGCATTAAGTCAAACTGAAAGTTTAATATTGGTTTATTATGCACCAAGGTGCAGTAAAAAGATCAAATCATTTCACAGCATTGAGGCAGAACAGGGTAAACCAATAACAATGCAGAATAAAATGTAAAAACTACAAAACAAGTTCAATGCAGGTAAATAATAAAATGTAAGATTATAACAAGGTAGATCGTGAGGTCAGGAGTCCATCTTATCATACAAGAGCTTTGTTCAAGTGTATGATAGCAGCAGGACTGAAGCTGTCCTTGAGCCTGGTGATATTTGTTTTCAGAGTTGTGCATCTTCTGCCTGATGGAAAAAGGGAAAAGAAAGAGAGCCCAGCGTGGCAGGGTCTTTGATTATGCTGGCGTCAGTGAGAAGTACAGGCCGCAGGGAGGCTGGTTTCCATGGCGAGCTGAGATGTGTCTGCAACTTGTGCAGTTTTGTGAAGAGCAGTTACCATACCAAACATCCAAATAGAATGTTTTCTTTGGTGCGTCGTTAAAACCTGTAAAAGTTTTGGCTTCCTAAGAAAGTAGAGCCATTGGTGAACTTTCTTGCCCATGACATTAACATGGTTGGACCAGGATAGGCTGGTGCTGATATTCATGCCTGGGAACTTTCATCCCGCTCAACCTCAACACTTCTGACATAGTCAGGAGCAAATACATCAGCACCGTTTCCTGAAGTCAATGACCAGGGGTTTTGTATTATTGACACTGAGGGAAAAGCTTTTATGATGAAACCATATCCCTCAGCTCTCTATCTCCAACAGTGGCATCGTGGTTAGCCCAACCCTATTACAGCTCAGGGGAGTTCAGAGTTGAATTCCAGTGACCAAAGATGTACCAGTTAGTAGGTTAAATTGGTCAGTAAATTCTCACACGATTAGGTTAGGGTTAAATTTGGGGGGTTGCTGGTGACATGGCTCAAAGAGTCAGAAAAGCTATTCCAAGCTATATCTCCAAATAAATAAAAATAAATCTCCTTCCTGTACAATAACTCATCGTTATTTGAGCTATGACTCACTAGGTAAGGCTCTAATGAGTAATTATGGTACAGTCTGTAACTTGACTGAAACCTAGGACAAGTTTTGGGAGTTTATCTTTGTTTCTGTCTTTAGCTGAAGAGCAGCAGTGGATCATTGAAATTTTCATAATAATTTGGTTTTGCTAACCATCATATGACCATAGTACTGCATATAGTTCACTTTACTACAAGAAGAGAAACTTTGTAAATCAATATTCCTTTCCAGTCCCAATTTTAATATCTTTTCATTTGTATTTTGACAGGAACCTCTCAGCCCAAGCAATGTTAACGAGCTTGAAGGCATCATCAACAAGATTAAGATTCTGGGAAATCTGCTTTCTTGTGTAGAAGAAAGGGTACAGTTCTTTTTTCTATCTTTGTGCCTTTTGGAGCTCATGAATGCTTCAGAAGGTTATTGTATGAAACCATTTAATCCTGGCAATTAGGATCAATAACTCTTCGATCTTCTGCCTGTGAGGACTGAGGTTGAGTGCAGTCCTTCATCTAGTTCCAAGTTCAATTACAACAATTAAAAAAACTCTTGTCTTGCATTTAATGTAAAAAGAGAAAAGTTACCAAGACAATGATGAGATGAGAAAAATAACCAAACTTTAGCTCAGAGAGAATGGAAGAAGGAAGTTAGAAGGGCAGTACAAGTGAGAAGGGTGAACTCCTGACTGCTATTGATGGAGTAAAGGGAAGAGGGTAACAACAGTTCAGAAAACAATGGTAAAACTGTAGAAAATAGACGAGACTATAATAGGACTTGATGTGACTATGATGAGACTAAGTCAAGGACAAAACAGAACAGATGTTAATTTGCAGGCTGCTTTGAAGAGGATGTGGATTAAATTATAACCTGTAATGGATTCCACAGGTGTTTCTTAACAAAGGCAGTTCCTTTAAAGTGAACTGGAAAATATTTTTGCTTTGGAGCCACAAGAGACTGCAGATACTGAAATTTGGAACAATCTACTAGAGGAACTAAGTAGGTCAGGCAGCATCTGTGGAGGGGAAGGAGTTGTCAAGGATACTGTTCCAGATGACCTAAGATGTCAACAGTTCCTCTTCCACCAAAGATGCTGCTCGACCCTTTGAGTTCCTCCAGCAGATTGTTTGTTGCCTGGGTTGTAACATGAGCCAGGAAGGAGATATTTTTCTATTACTTATGTTGATAATGGTGTAATATAATCTTTGCATCACCAGATTGTGTATTAGTTAGCAAATAAAAATAGAAATGATTTTACGCAAGACGATTCTTTGAAAATTATTCATATGTAACCATATCTTAGTACTGTCAAACTGGGAGTGATATTTCTAGTCAGCAGAACAAGCGCATGATGCTGTACATTATATACATTGACTGAAATTTGTCCCAACCAACCATCTTATTCCGCCATAGAGTATTGGGTATATTTAAAGCAGAGGTTGATAGTTCCTGATTAGTAGGAGCATCAAAGGTTCCGGGGAGAAGGCAGGAGAATGATGTTGAGAAGGGATAATAAATCAGCCATGACGGAATGGCAGAACTGACTTGATGAGCCAAATGGCTTAATTCTGATCCTATGTCTTATGGTCTATCACTGCTTGGAACGTGAGGATTTACATATATAAATGACGACACATCATAACATCCCTCAACACTTTCTCTTCAAGTCCTTCCAGTCTAACTTCTGCTCAGCACACAACACAGAATCTGTCACTGCCTAATTAACTGGCACCTCAAGTCTTGTGGCCATAACATCAACCAAACACTAATTCTGGTAGACTGCAGAGAAACAGACAGTGAATAAGTAGGCAAAATGATCAAAATATAGTTTGGTTAGGGGATGGTTATCAAGTCGCGGATGCCTGTAGCAAGATAAAATATTTTACATAGGAAAATCCAGACCGGTGATAAGAGAGCTAAAAATTCTGCAGCTGATTTCAGACTGCAGGGGTCCCAAGAAGGAGGGTAGACAATGCAAGTTGACATATCAAGCTAGGTAATATTATAAAGATAAAAAAAAGACAAAGGTTTGGAAAT
Source organism: Hypanus sabinus (assembly GCF_030144855.1). NCBI lineage: Eukaryota > Metazoa > Chordata > Chondrichthyes > Myliobatiformes > Dasyatidae > Hypanus > Hypanus sabinus. Next base: position 22,181,071 of record NC_082713.1, on the reverse strand, counting down.
TGGTGTCAGTGGGTAACAATGTTAAGTAGCTACTTTTGACTATCTGTAGCAACACACAAAAGTGCTGGAGGAGCTCAACAAGTAAGGTAGGATATATGTAGACAGTCAATATTTCAGGCCAAGATCATTCATCAGGGCTGGAGAAGAGTGGGAAACAAGTTGGAATAAGAAGGTGGAGGGAAGACAAGGACAAGCTGTGACTAAACACGTTGATGAAGGTAGAGCAGTAGATGTAGTGTATATGGATTTCAGCAAGGCATTTGACAAGGTACCCCATGCAAGGCTTATTGAGAAAGTAATGAGGCATGGGATCCAAGGGAACATTGCTTTGTAGATCCAGAACTGGCTTGCTCACAGAAGGCAAAGTGTGGTTGTAGATGGGTCATATTCTGCATGGAGGTTGGTGAAAAGTGGTGCGCCTCAGGGATCTGTTCTGGGACCCCTACTCTTCGTGATTTTTATAAATGACCTGGATGAGGAAGTGGAGGGATGGGTTAGTAAGTTTGTTGATGACGCAAAGGTTGGAGGTGTTGTGGATAGTATGGAGGGCTGTCAGAGGTTACAGCGGGACATTGATAGGATGCAAAACTGGGCTGAGAAGTGGTAGATGGATTTCAACCCAAATAAGTGTGAAGTAGTTCATTTTGGTAGGTGGAATATGATGGCAGAATATAGTATTAATGGTAAAACTCTTGGCAGTGTGGAGGATCAGAGGGATCTTGGGGTCTGAGTTCATAGGACACTCAAAGCTGCTGTGTAGTTTGACTCTGTGGTTAAGAAGGCATATGGTGCATTGGCCTTCATTAATCATGGAATTGAATTTAGGAGCTGAAAGGTAATGTTGCAGCTATATAGGATCCTGGTCAGACCCCACTTGGAGTACTGTGTTCAGTTCTGGTCGCCTCACTACAGGAAGGATGTGGATACCATAGAAAGAGTGCAGAGGAGATTTACAAGGATGTTGTCTGGATTGGGGAGCATGCCTTATGAAAACAGGTTGAGTGAACTCGGCCTTTTCTCCTTGGAGCGATGGAGGGTGAGAGGTGACCTGATAGATATATATAAGATGAAGAGAGGCATTGATTGTGTAGGTATTCAGAGGCTTTTTCCCAGGGCTGAAATGGCTAGCACGAGAGGGCACAGTTTTAAAGTGCTTTGAAGTAGGTGCAGAGGGGATATCAGGGGTAAGTTTTTTACGCAGAGAGTGGTGAGTGCATGGAATGGGCTGCTGGCGACAGTGGTGGAGGTGGATACAATAGGGTCTATTAAGAGGTTCCTGGATAGGTACATGGAGATTAGAAAAATAGAGGGCTATGGGTAACCCTAGGTAATTTCAAATGTAAGTACATGTTCGGCACAGCATCATGGGCCGAAAGGCCTGTAACGTACTGTAGGTTTTCTATGTTTCTATGTTTAGTTCATTCTGCAAACACATTGCTTCTTTAGCACTAGCTATCACTCCACCTGTCTTTATATCATCTGCAGGCTTCGCTACAAAGCCATCAATTCCATTATCCAAACCACTGACAAACAATGTGAAAAGTAGCGGTCCCAATACTGACCCCTGAGTTACACCACTCGTCACTGGAGGCAAACCAGAAAAGATCCCCTTTTATTCCCACTCGCTGCCTCCTGCCTGTCAGTCATTCCTCGATCCATGCCAGCATCTTTCCTGTAATGCCTGGGATTTTATTTTGTGAAGCAGCCTCATGTGTGACACCTTATCAAATGTCTTCTGAAAATTCAAGTAAATGACTGCCTCTCCTTTGCCACCCAGCTTGATACTCGAAGTATAAATGAGGACAAATTGAAAGCAAACTGAATACAGGACTGGGAATGTTATATTAAGGAGAAAGTGCTTGGGAAGCTAAAAGGCCTGAAGGTAGATAAGTCACATAGCTAAGATGAACTACAAGCCAGGGTTCTGAAAGTGGTAGCTGAAGGGATTATGCAGGCTTTGTTAATGATCTTTTAGGAAGTACTAGGTTCTGGAATGGTTCTGGAAGACTGCAGAATTCTACTCTTTAGGAAGGGAAGGAGCCAGAAGGAAGGAAATTATGGACCAGTTAACCTGACTTCAGTTGTTGGAAGATTCTGGAGTCCATTATTAAAGATAAGGTTTCGAGGAGTTGAAGCCATATGGTAGAATAGACCAATGTCAACATAGTTCGCTTAAGGGGAATTCTTGCCTGACAAACCTGTCGGAACTTTTTGAGGACATAACAGGCAGGATAGACAACGACAAGTCAGTTGATGTGGTTTACTTGAATTTTCAGAAGGCCTTCAACAAGGTGTCACACATAAGGCTGCTTAACAAGATAAATGTTCATGGTATTATTGGAAAGATACCAGCATGGACAGACTGGCTGACTGGCAGGAGGGAAAGAATGGGAATAAGGCGACCTATTCTGGTTGGCTGCCAGTATTGGGACTGCTACTTTTCACATTATATGTCAATGATTTGGATGACAGAACTGATGGACTTTGTGGCCAAGTCTGCAGATGATACAAATATAGATGAAGGGGCAGGTTGTGTTGAGGAAGCAGGGAATCTGTAGAAGGATTTGGACAGATTGAGAAAATAGGTAAAGAAGTGGGAGATGCAAAATGATATAGGGAAGTGTATGGCCATACACTTTGGTAGAAGAAATAAAGACATGGACTATTTTCTAAACAGGAAAAAAATTCAAAAATCAGAGGTGCAAAGGGACTTGGGAGTCCTTGTGCAGGATTCCCTAAAGGTTAACTTTCAGGTTGAGTCTCTAGTAAGGAAGGCAAATACAATGTTATTATTCATTTCAAGAGTGCTAGAATATAATTGCAAGAAATTAATGTTGTGACTTTATATTGCATTGGTCAGACCCATACTCAGAGCAGTTTTGGGCCCCTTATCTAAGAAAAGATATGCTTGCATTGAAGATGGTCTGGAGGATGTTCATGAGAATGATTCTGGGAATGTGGAACATTTGCAGGCTCTGGGCCTGTACTCACTAGTGTTTAGAAAAATGAGGGAGGATCTCACTGAAACCTATCCAATATTGAAGGGCCCTGATAGAGTGAATATCAAGAGGATGTTTCCTATATTGGGGAAGTCTAAGATCAGAGGGGTCAGCCTCAGAATAGAGGGACATCCATTTAGAACGGAGATGAGGAGGAATTTCTTTAGCCAGATGGTGGTAAATCAGTGAAACTCATTGTCATAGATGGCTGCGGAGGCCAACTCTTTGAGTAGATTTAAAGTGGAGGTTGAATAATTCTTGATTAGTCTGGACATCAAAGATTACATGAAGATGGCAGGAGAATGGGGTTAAGAGGGATAATGAATCAGCTATGATGGAATGGTAGAGCAAACTCGATGGGCTGAATGGTCTATCTCTGCCCCTATGTCTTATGGTCTTATGGTTTTCTGGTCTTAAGGCTGACGATGAAGGAAGAAGGAATCTGACCTATCTGTAATTACTCTGGATATTAGGAATCACCTGTGTATTGTGGGATTTGAGCCAAATGAAAGCCACCTATGGAGAGCAAGCTGATTTTCCTGAGGAAAATATGTAAATTGGTTAATTTTATTTACAGGGAAACAACATGTTTTGGGTTAATTTCATTACTTGATATTTCTCAATAGTTGAGTTGATAATCATTGGTACTGAGGGAAACGCACAGAGGGAGCAAGACTATATCTGGAGTTAAAATGTCAATGGGAGTTTGGATTTTGGAACTAGTCTGTATAATTCCTCCAACATGCCACCCAATCTTGACCTCCTCTAACTATCTTTCCCACAGACTTTCCTTCTTGACTGATACAATAGACAACAGACAATAGGTGCAGGAGTAGGCCATTCAGCCCTTTGAGCCAGCACCACCATTCACTGTGATCATGGCTGATCATCCACAATCAGTACCCCGTTCCTGCCCTCTCCCCATATCCCTTGACTCTGCTATCTTTAAGAGCTCTGTCTAACTCTTTATTGAAAGCATCCAGAGAATTGGCCTCCACTGTCTTCTGAGGCAGAGCATTCCATAGATCTACAACTTTCTGGGTAAAAAAGTTTTTCCTCAACTCTGTTCTAAATGGCCTACCCCTTATTCTTAAACTGTGGCCTCTGGTTCTGGGCTCCCCCAACATCGGGAACATTTTTCCTGCCAAGAAAGTTCAATGGATTATACCATCAATTAAATACAGAAGGGGAGGAAATGCTTGACTGCATTCTGTTTGTAAGGTTTAAGTAATTTCCATGTATTGTGGTCAATATATTGACAGGTTGTGAAGGGATTGCAGCACATGGCAATCACACAGAATGTGGAATTACCTGCTCTTTTCACATCCTCGGAAAACAGCGGACGGAATTCATCTAAACCTATCCCAATACAGAGCTTTGAGGTAAAAGATTACTTTTGCTGTGTTGTCCTTTATAGTGAGGGATTACTTTGGAGTGATTTTACCCCAGTCACACACCAAAGGCTGAAAAGTCAGTGCAATGGTGAGCAGAAAACTCATTGGATTCACTGATTTCCTTCACAGAAGGAATCAATTCCCTTTACTGGGTGTGGTCAAAAAGTGACATCATTCACAGCAATATGATTAACACTTAACTGCCTTCTGAAGTGGCCCATCGTGGGCACTATGTTAAACCAAAAAGACATCAGAAACACTCCACTAACACAAGAAAGTCTCCAGATGATGGAAATTCGTAACAACACACACAAAATGGTGGAGGATCTCAGCAGGTCCATCTATGCAAATGAATAAACAGTTGATATTTCAGGCCACTTTTCATGAAGGTGGCTCATCAGCACCTTTGTCAGGATAAAATAATTAAAGGTTAGCATTATTTGTCACATGTACATCAAAATATAGTGAAATGCATTGTTTGTGTCAAATCAAATCAGAAAGGATCATGCTGGGGTCAGCCCACAAGTGTTGCTATACTTCTGGTGCCAACATTGCATGCCTACAGCTCAATCACCCTAACTGGAATGTGGAAGGAGCTGGAGCACAGTGGAGGAAATGGTCATGGGAAGAAAGTACAAACTCTTTACAGACGATAGAAGGAATTGAACCCCACTCTCACAGATAGCACTGTAAAACATTGCGCTAACTTCTACGCTACAACCACTGGCCTCCCCAAAGATGACTCTATCCCAGAAATGAAATGAACCCAACATGAAGCAAGGCTGTTTGGAAGGAAGGTGCTGAGAGAAACAGCTGTTCAGAAGTTGATTGTTTCCCCATCTCTTTGTCCTACTCATGTTATTCCTTTGCTTGCTAATATAGTAGGTAAACTGGACCTCACATTCCCTCAGTGCTATCCAGAACAATTCCTCCATAAACAGCTTGGTGACGTCTAAGGCAGGTATTATCCACTCGATATAAAGAGGAACCAGATGTCCTTGTTGTATCCCACATCAATAGGAATTGTGGTGGTGTACAGTAAATGAACAGGTATTGCCCAAGGTTATGCACATTTTTGTACCCCTACTTTGCGTTTTATATTCCCTGTTTATTTTTCGAAAGTTTACTCCCCACTGTACCTTCCTTAAAGAATAAAGAAATAGCTCCACATGTAATAAAAAAAATTACAAGCCATTTAACGTCATACCAAATGGAAATCTTTCACGTACAAAAAGAAGCGCATTCAACAGTAAGGATATCAAAATAAACTATAATCCTGATACTGAACACTTTCAACACCCACAAAGCACAGGGAACAGAATGGTGAAGAGCGGGAATCCTAGCTGATTGTTAATGCACTTGTGCTCTCATCCCTCTCTTCCCTTCCAATAAAAGGATTCAGTTCCCTGTGAACTTACTCTTCATCTCACTATATTCCATATTTAACCGATATCCACTCCTTTAATATGGTGTCAGTAACAGACAGTAACTCCCTGGTTCCTTGTTCCATTCCCACCAATCTCTCATTCTCTCTCTCTCTCTCTCTCTCTCTCTCTCTCTCTCTCTCTCTCTCTCTCCCCCCCCCATCCCTCTCCCCTCCCTCTCTTTCCCTCTCTCTCTCCCTGCTCCCCTCTTTCTCTCTCCTCCTTATCCCTCTCCCTTTTCTCCCCTTCTCCCTCTCCTCTCTCCCTCCCCTCTCTCCCTCCCCTCCCCCTCCCCACTCTCTCACCCTCTCTCTCAGCCTTCTCTCTGTCCCCCCTCTCTCTCCTCATCTCTCTCCCCATCTTTCTCCCCATTCTCTCTTCCCCCACTCTCCCTCTCTCTCTCCCCCTCTCTCCCTCTCTCTCTCCCCCTCTCTCCCTCTCTCCCTTTCCCTCTCTCCCACTCTCTCCCTCTCCCCCTCCCTCTCCCCCCTCTCCCTCTCCCCCCTCTCTCTCCCTCCCTCTCTGTCTCTCCCCTCTCTCTCCCATTCTCTCTCTCATACTGTCAGATCATTTCAGTATTATTTCTGATTTCCACCATTGACAATAATTTGTATTGCACAGCTCCAAAACTGTTTATTCACTCTCCTCTGTTCTCATTCATCTTCTTTGCTTGCATATCCCCAAATGTAATTACCCTGCCTTCACCTCCACTCACAGGCAGCAGCACCTGGTGTTTCGTCATCATCAGTCTATTGCAGACATTCTCTTTATCTTCATTGTCCCTCTCTTTGCTTTTCGACTTAGAGTAGGTGTACTGTACTTTTTGAAACTTTTTCTAGTTCCGATAGACTGTCATCATTGCGGAAAGTTAAAACTGTTTTTTCCTCTACAGATGCTGGTTGACCTGCTGAGTATTCCCTGTTATTTTGTGTGTGTTATTTCTGCTAAAGTTATTGTTTGGTAAAAAAAATTATCTTTCTCTTTTCCCTGTAGGTAAAATTGGGAAAGACTCAGAAATATACATTGAGTGTTGATGTGGATGGTGGCAAGCTGCAAATCTCAAAGAAAGCGACCGGTTCACCCGAGGAATCCATCTCTTACGATAAAAGTGAGGAGAACTGAGCAAGTGTGAATACTGTTGCATTGCATTTCATTCATTTGGCACTTCTGTTAGTTTGCTTTGTGGCAGTACCGTTCTGCAGCTGCATAAGAACAGGTTTCTCATCATCTAAGTCGTTGATAATAATTCTGATTCTGACACCTCATTTAACATTTTATCCTATTGTGATATATGGAAAAACATAAAAAGTTGCAAGATGTTTACAGGTTATATTGATTTGGATCTTCTTTATTTACTCATTCTCCTGTACTGAGTCCAAATGCTTTGCATTTTTCCAGACATTGTGTCCTTATGATTCTTTGCAAAGATTTTTTTGTACATACCAATCAAATTTGTTCTCCTTCTTCTTCTTATGCCCATCTCCCCCACAGGGGCAAAAGCCACAAACAACAGCTCGCCAGAGTCCTCCATCCCGAGTCAGTCTTTCAAATTGTCCCCAGTGACAGCTCATCTTCTAAGAACCTTCCTCCCCCAGGGATGAGATCTTCAGAGCCTCTGTTGGCATTTCTGAAACACTGGATTTTTAGCTGCATGCTCCATTCTCCTCCTTTTGTAGCTGGGCTTGGGACTGTCCATGGAGGACTTAATCAAATTTGCATGGCTAGGAATTTCTTGAATTTAGCTTTCAGAATCTTGAACATACACTTCCTTGTAACTTGCACTTACACTCAGTTGCCACTTTACCAGGTACCTTCCCTCCTCAACCTTATAAAGAGGCCACTGAGAGTATGTTTGTGGTCTTCTGCTGTTGTAACCCATCCATTTTGTCTCAATGTGTTGTGCATTCAGAGAAGCTCTTCTGCATACCAGTGCTGCAACACAATATTATTTTGAGATACTGTCACCTTCTTGTCAGCTTGAACCAGTCTGGTCACTCTCCTACGACTTCTCTCATTAACAAGACATTTTTACCCACAGAACTGACACTGGATATATATATATATATATATTTTAATTTTCCACACCATTCTCTGTGAACTCTTGAAACCATTGTGTGCGAAGATCCCAGGAGATCCAACCTTTTCTGAGATCCTCAAACCACACTGTCTGGCACCAACAATCATTCCATGCTTTAAGACACTTAAATCACATTTCTTTCCCAGTCTGATGTTTGTTCTGAACAATAACCAAGGCTCTTGATCATATTTGCATGCTTTTTTTTCTGCATTGAATTGCTGCCACATGATTTGCTGGTTAGATATTTTCAATAGCAAGTAGAAGTACAGGTGTGCCTAATAAAATGGCCATTGTGTGTATAGGGACAATCCTGTCAATTTGTGACAGAAAGTCCAAAGAGATCCCTGAGGATTCTATTGCTGGAATGAAATTGAGGCCTGGATTTGGGGGAATGGCCTGTGAGCTTGATACCTTCTGACTGACGATGATGTCATATCTATCACTCTGCTCTGAGATAGAGTCCACAAGGTACAATCTTGCTGGGATTCCCCAGTTCTGTCATGGGGATCCGTGTTTTAATGCAGGATAATGCAGACACTGTTCACAGAGGAAAGCCCCACAAACTGTGATGCAGTCAGATGATCATTTTTGTTGAGTAACATAAGGCAAGGAATAACATTGAATTGATATCATGGGATCTATTGCAACAAGCAGAAAGGCAGATGAGGTGTCTCATCTTAGCCATGCCTCCATCTCTGAACTGTTTTTTGGTGTGTCAGTTTAAGTATTTGTGTTCAGATCACTGGACAGTGTCGTGTCGCTCAGAGGTGGAAGAGTACAGTCATAGCTGGCCCTAAATCACATGTCATTAGTCTTATTTACCTCAGGAAGCATAACCACTGTGCGAGAGGGGCTGAGCAGTGAGATTAAACTTCTTGCTGTGTCTCACATCCCATTCATCTTCAATCAGGGCTGTGGAGGTCAAATTATTCTAGGGTTATTCTGAATTTTAGGCTTGCAAGCTAGTGCTGGATGGATTATTGATTGGCTGTATCCACTTTCTTTCACAGTTTTGCAGCTGGTTAAATATCAGAGCACACCAAACACGTTACAGATCGTGACTGACAAGGAAAATCAGAAAAATCAGCAGAGGGATTTCATTTTTGAAAATGCTCGAGTAAGTTTTGAACACCAGAGATTCTGAAGTCTGTCATGTTCCTGCAAACATACTGTGCATACAACATTACAAGAAAGTGATCAAGGAGAGTGAAATTTTTGGCAGAGAATTGTGCACAATTTCATTGCAGGCACCTTTTATGAACATAAGAGTTTCTGCAGATGCTAGGAATCCAGATTAACACATACAAAATGCTGGAGGAACTCAGCAGGTCAGGCAGAATCTATGGAAATAAATAAACAGTTGACATTTGGGCCAAGAAACTTTGTCAGGACCAGAAAGGAAGGGAGACAAAGCCTGAATAAGAAGATGTGGGTTGGGGAAACAGTACAAGCTAGAAGGAAATAGGTTGAAGCTAGGTGAGGGAGAAAGTAGATGGTTGGGAAGAGGGTGTGAAAAGAGAAGCTGGGAGGTGATTTGTGGAAAAAGTTAAGGGCTGATGAGGAAGGAATCTGATAGGAGAGGTGAGTAGACTATGTGAGAGAGGGAAGGAGGAGGGGCACTGGAGGGAGGTGATAAGAAGGTGAGGAGAATGGATGGGGTAAAAAGGAAGCCATAATGGTGAATAGAAAAGGAGAGGATAGGGTGGGGGGTTAGTAAGCCATCTTTTAGGAATGTGGTTGATTATTGACATTATCAACCATGGTCTTATGATTATAGTTTTATTGATAAAAGCTCTAATCTTATATACATACATGATATAGCAAGGAAATCCACAACATGAACCATTTTTGCAATGTTATGTAATAATATGTGCACCAAATCATGTTGAGAACCAACAAATATAATTTAATCATTTATCAAATTAAATCAGATGTCAATCAGATTAATTATTTATTCACTTGTAAATCACCAGACATAGGATTGTGCCTAGTCATCTATAAATGAAGGGAGTGGCCCTGAGACTCCAGCGGTGGGAAGAATTGAATAGGTTTGGAAAGAAGTTTGTGAATTATGTACACATAAATAGTGAAATGGAAGAGCTTAAGTGGCTCCTCGGGAAAAGACCATGGCAACTTCTGAAAATCTGATTAGATGGGTAAAGATGGAGGAGACTAAGTCCTCAGGGCACAGTCTCCGAATAGAGAGACATCCTCTTGGAATGACAATGAGGAGGAATTTCTTTACCCAGACGGTGATGAATCTGTGAAACTTGTTGCCACCGGCAGCTGTGAAGGTCAAGTCACTTAAGGCAGAGACTGATAAATTCTTGACTAGTTGGGGCATGAAGGGATATGGGGAGAAGGCAGGAGATTGGGACTGAGAGGAAAATTCAATTAGCCATGATGAAGTGGCAAAGCAAACTCAATAAGCTAAATTTCCTAGTTCTGCTCTTATATACGAGGGGTGATTGATAAGTTTGTGGCCTAAGGTACAAGGAGTCAATTTTAGAAAACCTAGCTCATTTATTTTACACACTTAGTCCAGCGGTCATGGAACATACTGATCCCTTCTTTGTAGAAGTCAGTGACTTCGACCTCCGTAAGTAGTCCACAGCAAGGGTGATTGATAAGTTTGTGGCTTAAGATAGAAGGAGATGAGTTATTAACTTCAAACCTTCTGCATTTTCACTCAAAGAGTTGAATTGCACATGCATGTAACGAGAGCTGTATAACTCATCTCCTTCCACCTTAGGCCACGAACTTATCAATCACCCCTGCTGTGGACCACCTGGAGGTCCAAGACGCTCTCGTTACATGCACGTGCTGTTCAACTCCTTAAGTGATTATGCAGAAAGTTTGATGTTAATAACTCATCTCCTTCTACCTTAGGCCACAAACTTATCAATCACCCCTGCTGTGGACCACTTCTACAAAGAAGGGATCCATATGCTCCACGACAGCTGGACTAAGTGTGTACATGTAGGAGGGGACTATGTTGAAAAATAAATGTGCTAGGGTTTCTAAAATTGACTTCTTCCGCCTTGGGCCATGAACTTATCAATTACACCCACCCCCCCCAACCCCCCTGTATTATGGTCTAAATGGTCTAAATGACAGGATTAGTCCGTTCACATCTGGATAACAAGTTTATTATATCAGGGCCACTGCTGGAAAATTCTATAGTCCTTGAGGTTCAAAATGGACATGCTCTGTAGAAGGAACAAAAGTTTGGCTAATTCTAAGAGCTTGGTGGGGGAGGGTGATGGACAAGGATGTAGAGGACAGTCCAGAACTAGATCTACGGTGGCAAGAGTCAATCGTTAGGTAACAGGGTGAGGATTGATAGTGGGACAAGCTTGCTTTTAGATGTGTGATTGGTTGCTGGATGGGCTGAGGACCCTTGTTCAAAAGGTAGGGCTGTATGATGCAATCATTGGTTGTGGCATGAACTGCAGTGAGAGGTGCCAGTGAGTTTGGGAGCCTGGTTTTGAATGGCAGATTGGTGGCAGAGCGGGGTTTAGTCAATGATTATTTTTGGCTTTGGGATTACTACAGGGATATAGGAAGAGGATGGCTAATTCTGGTTATTAGATACCAGGGCTGAGCAAGTCTTGTTCTCATAATAATATAGCAAATTGCAAATTGCTACTTTAATAGGTAAAAGGGACTCGCTATGTGGATGGTGCAATGGCATACACACAGGACCAATGTTTTTAACTGAATTATAGAGTATGGAGAACAGTATAATCCAGTTTCATGACATGCTTGAGTAGTTTTCTCTTTAGCTTCCAAGCAAAAACTTATTCATTCACTCCCCTAACTAAGAGATAAGCTCCGTGTCAAACTCAGAAATCTGAACAGCAGAAGATATAAATGATTCCTAGGCCATCAATTATTTGTTCAGGTTTTGAGATCTTGAAATAGTCACCTATGGAACTGTCCAAGATATTCACCAGGAAAAGTCTGCAATGAACATTTAAGCGGATACCCCAAGAGAGTGGGTAGCGGAGAGATGAGAGTCACCACTGATCAGAAAACAATTTGGTGACACACACAAAATGCTGCAGGAACTCAGCAGGCCAGGCGGCATCTATGGAAAAAAAGTACAATTGATGTTTCAGGCCAAAACCCTTCGGCAGGACACTTGGTAACTTGGTAACTTAACATTGTGAACTAATCCAATAATCGATACACTTGTTCAGATAATTGTTCACAAATAAACCTTTCTGCAATTTATACCCCTCCTTCCTAGTTGCCCCAGAACTGAAGAGTTTCTGAGACTATCTTTGAGAAAAGTTATGAATCACAAATTTAGACCTATTTCTAGGATCGTGTATCAGCCATACTTGAAGGAACAGCAAGGCATTGGTCAGACAAATATTTTTTTGACACTGTTCAGAAGCTTCAGAGTCACAAAAACAGCAGCATTAATACAGTTTGATTTCAATGATTGGAGTTGAATATCACAGCTACCTTGATGGGATTCAGTAGGTGAAGCACAATAAATGTCAGTGTTACTTTCAATGCCCACAAGTCAAAAATAAAATTTTACCAAGAGCGAAACTAAAGCACTGGAGTGATATGTCTTTGCAAAGTGAGCTGTGACACATGAACTCAGCAGTCTGTAGCAAACACTCATGGCAACCAAGCATGACACGAGAGACTTACAGATGCTGGAACCTGCAGCTGCAAACTATCTCCTAAAAGAATTCAGCTGGTTGACCTGCATTAATTTGCAAGTTGAGCCTGTGGTGAGGAAGGCAAAGACGAGTTAAGCATTCATTTCAAGATGACCAGAATATAAAAGCAAGGACGCAATGTTGAGACATCATAAAGAACTGGCGAGGCCTCGTGGAGCACTGTGAGCAGTTTTGGGCCCATTATCTTAGAGATGATATGTTGAAACTGAAGAGGGTTCAAAGAAGGTTCGTGAAATTGATTCCAGGATTAAATGGCTTGTCATATGAAGAATGTTTGATGGCTCTGGGCCTGTATTCACTGGAATTCAGAAGAATGAGGGGTGACCTCATTGAATTCTATTGAATGGTGAAAGGCTTTGATAGAGTGGATGTTAACAGGATGTTTTCTACGGTGGGAGAGTCTAGGACCAGAGGACACATCCTCAAAATAGAGGAGCATCCTTTGAGAATGGAGATGAGGAGGAATTTCTTTAGCGAGACGCTGGTGAATCTGTGAAATTTGTTGCCACAGGTAGCTGTGGAGACCAAGACTTAAGGCAGAGGTTGATAGGTTTTTTATTGGTCAGGATAGGAAGGGATAGGAGGGGAGGCAGGAGTTTGGAGCTGAGAGGAAAAATGGATGAGCCATAATGAACTGGCAGACTCAATGGGCCAAATGGCCTAATTCTGCCTCTATAACTTATGGTCTTGATATTGGGTTTTGAATTGAATCTTCAATAACTCCTTTTCTCCCACATGTGCTGCTCAAAGCACTATGTTCCTCCAGCAGATTGGGACTTGTAGAGACAAAGTTGCATTGTCATCAACAAGAACAAAGCCCTCATGAAAAATTGTAATCACAAAATATAATCATTTTCAACACAGAGGTTGTTTAATAGAGTTTCCCTTTGGTGCGGTAGGACAATTCCTTCTGAAATCCTGGGCTTGTCCTTGGTCCAGAGTGGAATATATTTCATTATACATCCAACCCATCTTTACCAATGGGATGATGGCCTAAATATTGAAGTTATTCCTCTTCAATATTTGTTGAATAAACCAGGGAATTAGTGCAAAAAAACACAGAACATCAAACTGAAGGAGTGTACTTTTAATATGTTAAATGTCCTCTCCTATCATTCTTTTTTCTTCAGCCATTTAATCTCTTCCACCCATCACCACCCAGCTTCTGACTTCATTACAGCCCTCACCTACCCACCCGCTTTTAATCTCGCTTCATGTATTTCCTGCCAGCTTGTACTCCTTCCCCTTCTCCCAATTTATTATTCACCCTTTCTCTCCTGTCCTGATAAAGCATCTCAGCCTGAAACATTGACTGTTCATTCCTCTCCATAGACGCTGCCTGATCTGTTGAGCTCCTCCAACATTTTGTGTGTATTAATCTGCTCAGTTTGAACCTTTGGATGTGATATTACATCCAACAGCATGTAAAATGAAATTGTGTGTAATGCAATGGTTTTACTGTCTGTTTATAAACTTCTGCAATTTATTGATATTGCCCTCATCTGGATTTAGATTGATTCTCTCTATTTATCTCCCTGCAGAAGCGAGAGGCGTTCTGTCAGCTACTTCAGCTGATGAAGAACATACATTCTCAGCAGGATGAGCCGGACATGATATCCATTTTTATTGGAAGCTGGAACATGGGTTAGTTGTTGAAGGATTACTGCTCAATTTGAAAAAGTGGTATGCTGTGTGTGTGATTCATCATGGGATCAGGCGCATGGTCTTCAGCGAGTTAGACTGGCGGGAAGAGTATAAAAACAAGACAGCTTTATAGAGCGGACGCCAGAGTAGAAGTAGACAGAGTAGGAAGGCTTTGGTTAAACAGGGCTTTGGTGATAACGGGTTGAGGCAACATAGGTTACCTGTGAAGAATAGAAACTGGAAGTATGTCTGTGAAGCCAGTGTTCTGTACTGGGTGTCAGATGTGGGAAGTCGGGGAGACTCCCAGCCTCCTCGAAGGCCACATCTGCACAAAGTGCATCAAGTTGCAGCTCCTTAGGGGCTGGGTTAGGGAAATGAAGCTGCAGCTCAATGACCTGGAAGATCTTGCTCCCACTTTCAAATCTCTTACCATCTCTTCTTTCAGTTAGTCCTGACAAAGGGTCTAGGCCTGAAATGTCAACTGTACTTCTTCCTATAGATGCTGCCTGGCCTGCTGCGTTCCACCAGCATTTTGTGTGTCTTGCTTAAATTTTAATTATACACTTTTTTTACAAGTAAGAGCACAATTAGAACAAAAAAAGTCCATTTTATTGCAAGGTGATCAAATTGGTCATAATTTTGCTAAACTGTAATGATTAGTGTTGTGCAGGTTATTTCAGAAACTGAATGGTTGAAAGAAAATAGCTGTTTTTGAACCTGGTGGTCTGGGAATTCAGACTTCTCTACCTCCTGTCCAATGATAGCTGCAAAAAAATGGCATGTCCCAGATGGTGGAGATAACTGATAATGAACATTGCTTTCTTTAGGAAGTGCCTCCTGTAGATACCACCAGTGATGGGCAGGTATGTGCCCATGATGTATTGGGCAGAGTCCACTACTCTTGTATTTCTGTGCATTTGAATTGCTGCACCAGACCATGATATATTATCAGTTAGTGCCAATCTGGTGACATGTATTTTAAAATTGCATCTCAATTAATTTTCAGTTTTCTCAAGGCAAAAAGGTTAAGAAATAGCTGTCAAAAATGAAGGGAGAGAGGAATCCAAGATGTTGTCACATTAGCATGCAGCTGCTTGATATTCATGATTAATATTTTAATATGCAATGAAAGAAACATGAATGAGTAATTAACCTTTTGAAATATTTAATAGGTGCCGCTCACCCCCCAAAGAACATTTCTTCTTGGCTTATGTCAAAGGGTCTCGGACGCGCAAGAGATGAGACCACAGCCACTATTCCTCATGACATCTACGTGATTGGAACCCAGGAGAATTCACTCGGTGACAAGGAGTGGGTGGATTTCCTGCGAGCTGGGATAAAAGAAGTGACGGAGCTGGACTTCAAAGTGGTAGGAATCGTACATCCAGGGAAAGAATTATTGAAATAGCAAAGCAAAACAGATGTGTCATCCACTGATGAGAAGCTATGAAATTTAAAGCATTCTGTACCTTAATGTTATATCATAAATTGAGATGTAAGCTAGTGAAGCTACACATTGCATTTGATGACTAAATAATCAACATATTCTCAAATAATATTGATGATTTTTCCAAGATCAAGAAAGGGGATCAAATTAAGTCACTCCAATAGGATAGGTGCCCTGGAAAAAATGCAAATGATATAAGGGTTGAGGAAGTAATCAGATATGGTATACCGGTGAAAAAAATCTACCAGTAATTTATATTCAAATCATTAAGTAATTATGGGATTAATAATTTAGCATCAGTAATAGTGGCTATAGCATTATTGCACAACCTTCCAAACAACATTCAGGGTAGTCAGTAGACTGGTCTACAGGTCTATCTGACTTCAGACCTTTGCAGTGAATCATAATTGTCCTGTGGAAGAGTCTTGGAAGCCATTCCGATCTGGGACAATTAGAGTAGAGGGAGATAAACGTTGGCCCAGAGAGTAAAGCCTACATCCCTTCAATGAATAAAACAAATTATTTGGCACACAATGGGATTCTGCAGTTAGTGGCCACTTTATCAGGTACCCCATGGTCTTCTGCTGCTGTAGCTCATCTACTTCGAGGTTCAACATGTTGTATATTCAGAGGTGCTCTTTCTGCGCGCTACTTTTGTAAGACATGGTTACTTGAGTTGCTGTCACCTTCCTGTCAGCTTGAACCAGTCCAGCCATTCTCCTCTCTCTCTCATTCATTCACAAGATATTTTCACCCACAGAACTGCTGCTCACCAGATGTGTTTTTTATCTTGTTTTTGACACCACTCGCTGCAAACTCTCTAGACTTTTGTGTGAAAATCCCAGATCAATAGTTCTGAGATACTCATCCATCCACTCTGGCACCAGCAATCATTCCATGGTCACAGTCACTTAGTTCACATTTCTTCCCATTCTGACGTTTGAGCTTAGCAACAACTAAACCTCTTGACCATGTCTGCATGCGCTTATACATTGAATTGCCACCACATGACTGGCTGATTGGATATCTACATAAGCAAGCAGGTGTAGGGGAGTACCTAATAAAGTGGCCACAGAGTGTATATTTGGAGTCAGATAGAAAGGTTGAAATCTGTGCAACAAAATTTTGCAATTGAAATGCATTCCCTATAGATTACCGTGCACAATCTCACTGGGAAGGCTGGGCAGATAAAGTAATGCACCAGCAAAATACTGCAGTGATTTGAAAGACTAAACTGAAAACAGAATGCTGGAGATGCTTGGCAGATTTACTCGCACTGTATTGTTTGTCTTGCACAGCCACAGTGCTGTCTTACTGGCAACTTACCAGCAGAGGGAGTCAAGAGCAAGAAAAATTAATGGCCGGCACACTGGTGAAGTAGGACATGTAGTGCTGGCTCCTTCTCTGTTATTATTAGGGTTAGCAAAGGCAGCATTTGTATTGAAGGAAACAACGGTAACAGATGATTGACCACTGACCAAGTCACCAAGCCCCAAAGAACACAACTATCTGATTAGGTCAGTGGGAGGTAAAATGTGAGCCAACACAAGGGAGGGGCCTACTAAACTTGTATTCTATTGATGAAAGCTTTCAAAGAAATGATCACTGCATAGTCTTATCCATGCAAAGTTCAAGGAGACACAATTATGTCATGAGCCTTTCAGTTGTGTTAAATGGAATAGACTCAGAACAGACTGTGGACCATGTTTGATGTCCTCTTGAGACCCACACCCTCCCAGAAGTCTGTCTTTAACCAATTCAATTCACTTTGCATGATAACAAGATATAGCTGAGCCCATGAAACAAAGGCAATGAAAATAAGAAATATATATTGCATTTGAAATACTGAAGACCTGTTCTCCACAACTTGTAATGCTTCTAGTGAATTATTTTCCCCCAGTGCAAAATAACCCTGGTACCTATCATCAATGTGGAACATTGTTCAGATATGCCTAGTTCTCGAAAATAACAGCGCATATTCACTCAAGCTAATTATTACTAATTAGTGTACTTAGAATGTGATGGAAACTTTTGTAGACAGTGCTATTAGAGAAGGCTTGTTGACCCTTGAGCTTGTCACCTGCAGTTAGTTTATGTTTCAATAGAATCATCTCATCTCTAACCCTTATGTAACCCTCTCACCATGGCTCATAACAAATTAGACTGGTTTGCTATCTCTGACTAACAGCCACATGACTCAGCAATGCATGGGTAACAGTGAAACAACCATTTCCAATAATCAACGCATGTCAAGTGTCAGTATGATATGAGTTCAACACAAGCAGGAAAGTTGGAATGCTCTTTTAATGGAACTAAAAGGATGGTGAATGCTGTATAAATATTGCCCCATGCAAAAGTTATCGTTCACCAGGAAATATCGGAACTTACACTGGCATAATCTTAAAGTGGAAGTATATTTGCAAATATTTCAACTTTAACAGACAATTAACAGAAAAAGGGCCAATTACGGTTAAGCCAATCTATAATGTGCTCATAAACATTGGAGCTCATTGCTGTGTAGTCATGTGTTTTGCTTTAATTATTCACAGCGCTGAACCCACGTACGACATGAAAAGCACCAGCCATGATTTGAACTTCCCTCAAAGTCCATTGCAAACTAACTGGCTAACTCTGAAGTATTGGCACTTCCTTGGTGGAAGCATTTGTCTGCACAAAGAACATTTTTCAACAACATCTGTGCTTTGGGCAGAGCTCTGTGAGCATCTTCCACCGTGCTCCTCTCTGTACCTCCCTTCTCCCCCAACTCTGGCATAAAAGACCCTCAAAAAATTGAATGCCACCAATCTCTCTCAAATGTTCCGTAGCATCTCATCGGACAGAATGCTATCAAACCAAATCCGATTGGCTGATGCAACATTCCAAAGCTAATCAAATGACTCATTACCTTAACAGAAAATAAAGTACTGGACTGTAAAATCTGATTAACTGAACACACTGTGCTTTACAAAAAACCTGCAAAAAATAAAATATCCAACAACATAACTGCAGTAATAAAGCAAAACATGTTGTTGTCAACCTGGGTACTACCCTTGATAAAGCCTTTATCCAAACAGGGACCAGAGTAGTACACTCTTGAGATTATGTGCCAATGAACATACACAGAATGCTGGAGGAACTCGTCAGAATCAGAATCAGGTTTATTATCACCGGCATGTGACATGAGATTTGTTAACTGCAGCAGAAGTCCAATGCAATGCAAAATATAGAAGATAAAAAATTACAAGATATAATAATAATAATAATAAATCTATTACAGTATAAGTATATTGAATAGTTTAAAAATCATGCAAGAAATGGAAATACTATATATTAAAAAATGTGAGGTAGTGTCCAAGGGTTCAATGTCCATATGGGAATCAGATGGCAGAGGGGACGAAGCTGTTC
This sequence comes from Hypanus sabinus, assembly GCF_030144855.1. Taxonomy (NCBI): domain Eukaryota; kingdom Metazoa; phylum Chordata; class Chondrichthyes; order Myliobatiformes; family Dasyatidae; genus Hypanus; species Hypanus sabinus. The sequence goes on along the minus strand of NC_082713.1, from coordinate 22,161,981 downwards.
CTGAATCACTGAGTGTGTGCCTTCAGGCTTCTGTACCTCCTACCTAATGGTAACAGTGAGAAGAGGGCATGCCCTGGGTGCTGGAGGTCCTTAATAATGGACGCTGCTTTTCTGAGACACCGCTCCCTAAAGATGTCCTGAGTACTTTGTAAGCTAGTACCCAATATGGAGCCGATTAAATTTACAACCCTCTACAGCTTCTTTCGGTTCTGAGCAGTAACACCACACCACCCCCACCCCCCACCCCCAAATACCAGACAGTGATGCAACCTGTCAGAATGCTCTCCACCGTACATCTATAGAAGTTTTTGAGTATATTTGTTGACATACCAAATCTCTTCAAACCCCTAATGAAGTATAGCCACTGCCTTACCTTCTTTATAGCTGCATCAATATGTTGGGACCATGTTAGATCCTTAGAGATCTTGAACTGAATCTGCACACTCTCTCCACTTCTGATTCCACTATGAAGATTGGCATGTGTTCCTTTGTCTTACCTTCTGGAAGTCCACAATCAGTTCTTTCATCTTACTGACGTTGAGTGCCAGGTTTTTGCTGCGACACCACTCCACTAGTTGGCATATCTCACTCCTGTACACCCTCTTGTCACCACCTGAGATTCTACCAACAATGGTTGTATTGTCAGCAAATTTATAGATGGTATTTGAGCTATGCCTAGCTACACAGTCATGTGTATACAGAGAGTAGAGCAGTGGGCTAAGCACACACCCCTGAGGTGCGCTAGTGTTGATTGTCAGTGAGGAGGAGATGTTATCACCAATCTGCACAGATTGTGGTCTTCCAGTTAGGAAGTTGAAGATCCAATTGCAGAGGGAGGTACAGAGGCCCAGGTTCTGTATCTTCTCAATCAGGATTGTGGGAATGATGGTATTGAATGCTGAGTTATAGTCGATGAACAGCATCCTGACAAGGGTGTTTGTGTTGTTTAGATGGTCTAAGGCTGTGTGAAGAGCCATTGTGATTGCATCTGCTGTTGACCTATTATGTGATAGGCAAATTGCAGTGGGTCCAGGTTCTTGCTGAGGCAGGAGTGCAGTCTAGTCATGACCAACCTCTCAAAGCATTTCATAATGTGAGTGCTACTAGGCAATAGTCATTAAGGCTGCTCACATTATTCTTCTTAGGTACTGGTAATAATTTTTGCCTTTTTGAAGCAAGTGGGAACTTCCACCCATAGCAGTGAGAGGTTGAAAACATCCTTGAATACTCCCGCCAGTTGGTTGGCACAGGTTTTCAGAGCCTGACCAGGTACTTCATCGGGACCTTCTGCCTTGCAATGGTTCACTCTCTTTAAAGACAGCCTAACATTGGCCTCTGAGACAGAGATCACAGGGTCACCAGGTGCAGCAGGGATCTTCACAGCCGTAGTTATATTCTCTCTTTCAAAGCGGGCTTAGAAGGCGTTGAGTCCATCTGGTAGTGAAGCATCGCTGCCATTCATGCTATTGGGTTTTGCTTTGGAAGGATTGTCGTTATGAGCAGGTCAAACAGCATCTATTGAAAAGAGTAAACAGTCGACGTTTTGGGCTGAGACCCTTCATCAGGACTGAGGAGGATGGGGAAAGATGCCAAAATAAATGTTGAGCGGAGGGGAAAGAGGCTGGCTGGAAGGTGATAGGTGAAACCAGGTGGGTGGGAAAGGTCAAGGACTAGAGAAGGAATAATCTGATAGAAGAGGGAAAAGGAAAACAAGAGGAGAGGAGGGAGAGGGGACCCAGGGAGAAGTAATAGGCAGGTGGGAAGAAGTGAATGGTAAGAGTGGGGTATAGGGAAAGGAGGATATTGCTTTGTATTTCCAGCATCCTCAGACTTTCTCGTGTTTATGATATACAAGTTTTTGCTTTTGAAAACAAAGCAGCATTTCATCAAATGATAAAGGTGAAGCACCAAGGGAAGAGTTTGAATTCTTGCATACAACAAAACATAGTTGTGATTTTTGAGGTCAATCAACCCATCCCTAGGACCTCTTTACTGGAGTTCCTCATGGCAATGATTTCTGCACAACCATCTTCAATTGTTTCATCAGATGGCAGCTCCCAAATCTTTCTGCACCACAACGTGGCAAGATGAGGGTGGTAAGTGCATAGGAAAACCACTAAAAGCACGTGCCACTCCAAGCTCGGAAATATATTTTGTTTCTTGTTTCTCTTGTGCTTCTGGTGAAGGTGCCACTGTGGTAGCACTTTCACCAGAAGGATTGTGGTGGTCCAAGAAGGTGGCTAAAAGTTAATTAGTAAAGGGCAATCTATGCTGGCCTTGATACTCAAGTACCCAAAACTAATAATGAAATGTACTGTACCTCAGTGAAAAATACTAGAGAAGCAATACTGCCTGAATACGTTCAAAAGAAAAAGGAGACATTTAGGTTTGGGAGACATTGTAATGATCAGAAGATACTGGTTCTGGATCTTAAGAAAGAACTTGCCCTTACTCCCCAATAATTGTCATAGTTCATATAGTTGTAATAACTCAGATGTCCTTGCATTTAATTGGTGAAGTCTCAGTCTTAGGGTTCAACTTTTCTAGACAAATTTTATGTCTCTTTTGAAGGAATGATTTTGAAGATACCCTTTTCACCACCCCCCCCCACCACCCCGCAAACCTTCCCCACTTCAGTGGCAAGAAAACTTATGTTTAGATTCATTCCCCTTGCTCATATCAACAAATTGTTCAATGCTTGTTTACACTTTCCACAAAAACATTGGAAGAGTATATTTTAGTATTTTATTATTAATAAATGGATTTCTGAGGACTGAGAACGCTGATGTTGCTGCCTTTTACTGTGACAGCACTTTACATGAAAACTTGTTCAAACATTATTTGCAGAGAGGTAGGCCATTCCAGGTGCTGAAAATTAATGTTTGTAAGACACCATTGAGATGTTTCTAGTTTTTATTTTGTTGATATTCTGCTCTATCACTCATTAATATCCCTGTCTTATAGGTAGCCACACATTCACTGTGGAGTATTAAAATCACAGTACTGATTAAACCAGACCACGAGAATCGAGTCAGTCAAGTCAGTGTCTCCAGTGTGAAAACTGGAATAGCAAATACATTTGGTAAGTAATTGTGATGTCGGAATCTTCTGGGCTGAAACAGGAAACTGGTGTTTAGAATCGCCAAGGATTTAGAATTGGTCTAAATCTTGGAAAGATCTGACAAGAGGACAAAAATTCACTAACGATTTTTTTTCCCCATGTTAAATTTGGAAACCATAAACTGCCTCATGCACGATTTGACTGGTATTTCTGAATATCATCTGCAGGAATCTGAGGCGGTAGAGAGCCCATGATGCAGAAAAGTGCAGTTTAATAACAATAGGAAGCCACATAATTATTGAGAATGCTAAATAAATCACACTTGCATTTCAGCATTTGGGCTCTTCAAATGTTACAGGTAAATCAGATTAAATAAATTCAGGCAAAAATTACTTTGGGTTTGAAGTGTGCAATCGACACAAGCCTATTCCGAGGGACCTTATGAAATATAACATTGGTCCTTAATTAAATGATGTACATTTTGGGCCGTTGATTCAGAACTGATGGGCTGTATTGCACAAAAGGATATAGAACAGTACTGCACGGGAACAGGCTCTTCAGCCTATGATAAGTGTGCCGACTGTAATGCCAATCCAAACTAATCCCATCAATCTGCACATGGGCTGCATCCCTCCTTTGCCTACCTGCTCACATGCCTGCCAGTATGCTTGTAAAATGTTTCAATTTCACCACTTCCCCTGGCAGGGCATGTCAGGCATCTACCTCTCTCTCTCTCTCCTTTAACCTGTCTTCCTCTCACTTTAAAGCTACACCAACTAGTATTTGACATTTGCACCCTGGGGAAAAGGCTCTGACTACCTACTCTATGTATTTATTTTATTTAGAGATACGGCATGGTTACGGGCCCTCTAGCCTAGTGAGTCCATGCCACCCAATTACATCCATATGACCAGTTTACCTACTAATTCATCCATCTTTGGAATGTGGCAGAAAACCAGAGTTCCAGAGGAAACCACACACTCACAGGGAGAATGTATAAACTCCTTACAGACAGCAGGCAGAATGGAACCTGGGTTGCTGGTGCTGTAATAGCATTAAGCTAACCATTATGCCACCCTGCTGCCCTCTCATAATTCTATATACGTCCATCAAGTGACTTTGGATTAATAAACAGTGAGTTTTCCTTTGGAAATATGGTTTGTACAAAGAGATGACATGACAGTTCACACCTTATGCTTTCGACAAAAATTGATATCCTCCCTGCAGATTTCAATGTTTGTTATCTGGCTGGTGAAAGTATGTAACCTATACCAACCCTGATGTGTCTTTTCTCTTCAGGGAATAAAGGAGCAGTTGGTGTTTCATTCCTCTTCAATGGAACATCCCTGGGTTTTGTCAACTGTCATTTAACGTCTGGGAGTGAAAAAGTTCTCAGGTATATAGACTAATTTATTTTAGCCAGTTAAAGTCAGATTGGGGGATAGACTGTTCAACTATCAGGCTTTTGAAACACCTCAGTGCATAGCTTAGTGCTGGCTGATCTGTGCAAGGGAGCTGCTTGCCTTTCTAGTATTGATTTGACATAGAATATTGAAATTTTACTAAGCTCACTGTTAATCCCAACCGCAATAAAATGGCAGAACATAATGTTGCGTTGTGCGGTTGGGGAAATTTGACCTATATGCCTAGCATTGTTGAGAGCGATGGCAAGGTGTCCGCCTTGAATAGCAGTGAGGCATGAGTTGGCTTTGGTTTTGAGCTACAGCAGTGAATCCAGGTAAACTGGATCAGAGAGAAAGAAAAATTGTCTGTTTTCTACAGTGAGCTACATGAGACTTAAGACGTGGAGAGGGGAAGATTTTAAGAGGGCTGGAGTCATTTTAGGGATCAAGGTTTTATGGAACTGTTTTTGAGAGGACCATTCTCCTCCTGACTTGATGCATGCTTTGGGATCTAGTTATGAATCACCCCATGCACATTTAGTGTTGGTGTCTGCAACTTTAACCTGACCTATCTTGGATGTAAATTTCCTCTGTTGGTTCCATTTCAGGCGAAACCAGAACTATTTGGATATTCTCCGATTGTTATCGTTGGGCGATAAGAAACTCAGTTCTTTTGACATTGCTCTGCGCTTCACTCACATCTTCTGGTTTGGTGACCTAAACTATCGACTTGATATGGACATCCAGGTACTCCTGACTTCCTTTCTGCTTTATTGGAAGCCTGATGACCACATGGACAAAGAAAAGAATAGGGAATGCTAGCTAACTCCATCCAGTTCTCTCAAAATCTCCAATTCATTGGCTGCTCACTGCTTCCCTTAGTTCTTTCTTCCTCCAGAAACACATTTATATACCTGCACTCATTCACACTCCTTTACACTGCCACCTTGTTAAATTATTCATTGACTTGACTCTTTCACACAGTCAGCGTAATAGTTCAGCGTCAGTCACATTTTGCAATATGCTCAAGGTGGAGTCACAACCATACAGCTGGGACGCTCATAAAGCAAAATTAGGCTATTCAGTCCATTGAGTCTACTCAGCTATTCCATCATAGCTGATTTATTACCTTTCTCAACCTCATTCTGTTGCCTTCTCTACATAACCTTTCACACCCTTACTAATCAAGAACTTATCATCCTCTGTTTTAGATATATCCAATGACTTGGCCTCCACAGCCATCTGTGGAAATGAATAGATTCCGAAAAAAAAAGTTCTTCTCACCTATGCTCTAGAGGAATGCCCTTGTATTCGGAGGCTGTGCCCTCTGGTCATAGATTCCCCCACCAGAGGAAATTGCTTCTGCATATTCCCTCTAGACATCAGGGATGTCCATTGGGTAACTGAGAAGCTCTGTTGCTGCACCCCTGTGATATTGTGCCTCTGGAGGAACATTTCCTCTTCTCTGGAAGGAGGAAGTTTTGTGGTAAAGGAGTAGGATATATCTGCTGGATTTTGTGAAGCTCCTGTTCATTGGTTGCTACTATAAGTTGTGTTGTGGCTCAATGTAGATTTCTTCTCCTTTCAACTGAGGGTAAAAAGTAAGCAGAAGACCCTTGCATCCTTTCATCCTTCATTCCCTTCCAGAGAACACCCAGACAAAAATCATGATGATCACTGGTGCTTCACCTTCTAATGTCCAAGCTGTAACCTGTGGGAATGTTCTTGATGAGGGTTGTGGTAAACAGCAGGAGCATAACTTGAAAACACTTGAGGGAATAAAACCATGTTGGAAGGTGGAGTGAACTTTAGGATGGAAGGTGGAGTGGACTTTAGGATGGAAGGTGGAGTGAACTTTAGGATGGAAGGTGGAGTGGACTTTAGGATGGAAGGTGGAGTGAACTTTAGGATGGAAGGTGGAGTGGACTTTAGGATGGAAGGTGGAGTGGACTTTAGGATGGATGGTGGAGTGGACTTTAGGATGGAAGGTGGAGTGGACTTTAGGATGGAAGATAGATGATATGAGAGGAAAAATGTTCTTTTGGGCACCCAATCCAATGAAGAGAATCTTATTATACTTTATCTTTTAGGATATTTTAAACTACATCAGCAAAAAGGAATTTGAAGCAATACTGACTGTGGACCAACTGAATTTGGAACAAGAGAAAGGAAAAGTGTTCTTGAACTTCAGTGAGTACAATTTTCATGATATAGACGTATGAAATTTTTGCTATGTTGTTTTCAAACATATAAGTATAGACTGCCATGATACAATAGTAGCTAGCGGGATGCTGTTACTTGTTGGGCTGTTCCAGAGTTTGGAGTCAGTTCTGGCACCATCTGTAAAGAGTCTGTATGTTCTCTCCGTGAACTACAAGGGTTTCCTCCAGGTGCTCTGGTTTCTTCCCACAATCCAATGACATACTGGTTAGTAGGTTAATCGAACACTGTAAATTTTCCTGTGATCTGGCTAGTGTTAATTAGGTAGGTCACTGAGTGGTGTGGCTCGTTGGGCTGGAGGAATTGTTCACTCGTAATCTCTAAAACAAACAATCAATAAATAAATATTTAAATGTCCAGGCATTTTAACATCTGAGGTACTTGTGACTTTCGGATTGCAGCAGAGCCAAAATGAAACCTACTTCACATCCTGTTCTGTAAATTCTATCCAGCTAAATACATTGTTGACCATCTTCGGGTTTAGTTCATATGGCAAAACATGGTTACTGCACCATATAGTTAACGTCATTTCTTCCCAAGGTGAAATACCAATGACGTTAAAATTGAGAAATGAATAAACTGTGGCCAAGTGAAACTCAAGGGAATAAAGGTTTGCATTTATACAGTATAGTTTTGTATGCAAAACCACTTTAAATCCAGCACTGGGTATTTTTGCTTGTACTGTGGTTGTTGCAATGCAGGTGATTTCTTTTACTAATTTGTGCATAGAAAGCATTAACCAATAGCAATGACAAATTTAAGTGTGTACCAGTCACACATTGGCTGAGGGTAGCTAACTTCTCATGATCCCTTCAAAAATCTGCATGCAGATAGGGACCATTTTAAAGTCTCATCTTCAAAGATGTCAAATTCAATTCCTTCAGTGCTGCACTAAAATGTGAGCCTTGATTTTGGTGCCCATCCACAGAGTAGACGTCATTCCACCATCAACAGGTGCAGTTAGTTACTGAATGAAGGAATTCTGTAGTTTTGAGATCATGGGCAAAGAAGATGTTAGAACAAAACCTTACTTTGAACTCAGTGAGAATGTCTATGGCAGCTAGTTACACAACACTTCACATTGAGCTAAGAAGGCACAAAACTTCAAATGAAGTGGAACATCCTTAGTGTTAGTCCATGCATGAAGAGTTACGAGGAAGGATAGAGATTATGATGCAAATTTTACTCTTTCTGCTGTTTAGTCATGTAAGACGTACTCTACATATGGAAACAATATTTAATTGCAAAATATATTTTTGGCCTTACAGACATATGTTTTGTCAGAATTACTGATGATGACTCATATCAATTTGTTTCATATCTTCAGTGAGTGCAGTAACTAACAATCTATAAGGCAGTTTTTGATCATCTTTGGTAATATGCAGCATTTATAGGAAGTTAAGATACACATTAGTCACATGTGTAATAATTACCACATTATATGGTCTTATGGTCTATGTTACTGATGAAGTGTATTTATTATGAGCCATTAACTTTTCCATTATTGGACACAATCTTTGCCCTCGTGACCTTCTTTCTACATCCGACAGGTGAAGAAGAAATCACCTTCCCTCCTACCTATCGATATGAGCGGAACACCAGAGACATCTACTCATGGCAGAAGCATAAAACTACTGGAGTAAGTACGATTTAGCTCTTTGTTCTCTTAACTTAATGCCTTCACTTCTTATTTGCTGCTCAAGCACACTACTAGCAGAGTGTCAAAGAGGCAGAGGTGGATGTTGCAAGAAGGCCAACAGAACACAAAATTATGGAAGCGGTCTGCATATTTAGAATAAGCATGGGAGTTTGGAGAACAAATTTAGTTCTGAAGGCACAGGAAATTGACTATAAAATGGAAATGATTGAGAACTAAATATTGCAGCCTAAGGGTATTATACAAAAATGAGCAGGGACAAGAGCACAATATTGATGAAGGCATACATTTAGAAATTAGACACTTTCACACAATCTTTTATTCAATTCAAGTTCAATTCGACCATACACGAATACCCACGTATACGGTCAAATGAGACAGTGGAACTCTGGAGCCAAGGTGCAAAACATAGACCAACAGTCAGACGCAGCACAAAGTACATATAACGCATACAAGATAGAAAACGCATGTAAGATATCAGTAAAATACAGCCATACAAACAAATAACCCAGAGCCTGAGTCCATGAATGCCGCAGGAATCTGCAGTTGATCACAATTCAGCTTGTCTTCTGCCAAGTGACCACTGGGGGCAGCACTCACTCCAGACTGGACACTGCACCATGTCACTCTCCCCCTGGTGGTAGGCGTGCACAGGTATAGCCATGGGTACCAGCTATGCCCAAAGGTGCAGCCATGGGCACCCGTATGCATCCCAACTATGCCTGCCTTTTTGTTGGCTTTGTGGAACAGTCCATGCTCGAAGCCTATATGGGTATCCGTCCCCCTCTTTTCCTTCGCTACAATGACAACTACATTGGTGCTGCTTCCTGCATGCATGCTAAGCTTGTTGATTTTATTAACTTTGCCTCCAACTTTCACCCTGCCCTCAAATTTACCTGGTCCATTTCTGACACCTCCCTCCCATTTCTTGATCTTTCTGTCTCTATCTCTGAAGATGGCTTATCTACTGATATCTACTATAAGCCTACGGACTCTCACAGCTACCTGGACTATTCCTCTTCCCACCTTGTCTCTTGCAAAAATGCTATCCCCTACTCACAATTCCTCCGTCTCCAACACATCTACTCTTAGAATGAGGCTATTCATTCCAGGACAAAGGATATGTCTTCCTTTTTTAAAGAAAGGGGCTTCCCTTCTTCCACCATCAACTCTGCTCTCAAACGCATCTCTCCCATTTCCAGCACATCTGCCCTCACCCCATCTGCCCGCCACCCCACTCAGGATAGGGTTCCCCTTGTCCTCACCTACCACCCCACCAGCCTCCGGGTCCAACATATAATTCTCCGTAACTTCCGCCACCTCCAATGGGATCCAACCACCAAGCACATCTTTCCCTCCCCCCTTTCTACTTTCCACAGGGATCGCTCCCTATGTGATTCCCTGTCTATACATTTCCCCCCCTCCCATCCCTTCCCACCTATCTCCCTCCTGGCACTTATCCTTGTAAATGGAACAAGTGCTACACCTGCCCTTACACTTCCTCCCTCACCACCATTCAGGGCCCCAGACAGTCCTTCCAGGTGAAGTGTCACTTCACCTGTGAGTCGGATGGTGTGGTATACTGTGTCGGATGCTCCTGGTGTTGCCTTTTATATATTGGTGAGACCCGACGCAGACTGGAAGACCGTTTCGCTGAACACCTACGCTCAGTCCGCCAGAGAAAGCAGGATCTCCCAGTGGCCACACGTTTTAATTCAACGTCCCATTCCTATTCTAATATGTCAGTCCATGGCCTCTTCTACTGTCAAGATGAAGCCAAACTCAGGTTGGAGGAACAACACCTTATATTCTATCCAGGTAACCTCCAACCGGATGGCATGAACATTGATTTCTCTAACTTCCGTTAATGCCCCTCTTCCCTTTCTTACTCCATCCCTTATTTATCTGTCTATTTATTTATTTATTTCCCTTTTTTCTCTTTTCCCTCTCTTTTTTCTCTCTCTGCCCCTCTCACAATAACTCCTTGCCTGCTCTCCATCTTCCTCTGGTGCTTCCCTCCCCCTTTCTTTCTCCCTAGGCCTCCCATTCCATGGTCCTCTCCCTTCTCCAGCTCTGTATCCCTTTTGCCAATCAACTTTCCAATTCTTAGCTTCACCCCACCCCCTCCGGTCTTCTCCTATCATTTTGGATCTCCCCCTACCCCTCCCACTTTCAAATCTCTTACTATCTCTTCTTCTAGTTAGTCCTGACAAAGGGTCTCGTCCCGAAACGTCAACTGTGCTTCTTCCTATAGGTGCTGCCTGGCCTGCTGCGTTTCACCAGCATTTTGTGTGTGTTGCTATGATATCTTTGTGTATGTCTCATTCGGTAATTGGCCCACATATATTAGTACACACTTCTCCCTAGCCAAGGCCGATATTCATTCTGCAATAGTTAATAATTAACTGATGACATCACAGGTCACATGGCATTCACTCAGTCAACTTTTATAGTAATGGTGCATCCAGGAGAAAACTCTTCCCTCTAATATCTCGTCACACAAAGTTACTATCAGGTAGGAGGGACTGAACCCTGAAGGCACACACTCAGCAATTCAGGAACAGCTTCTTCCCCTCTGCCATCCAATTCTTAAATGGACATTGAACCTGTGAACACTATTTCACTTTTTTAATATATGTTATTTCTGCTTTGCATGATTTTTAATCTATTCAATATATACATACTGTAATTGATTTACTTATTTATCTATTTATTATTATTTTTCTCCTATATTATGTATGGCATTGAACTGCTGTTGCTAAGTTAATAAATCTCACAACACATGCCGGTGACAATAAATCTGATTTTGATTCTGATCAGGAGCATATTGAGCAGGTTTGGGAAGGATGTGGGAATTAAAGATTAAATACTACCAGATCAGTATCCTGCATACAGTATTTGCCAATATTAAAGTTCTTTAGTCAGCATTATGGAAAATTAATCAGAAACTCCATTTCACGGAGCGTAGCCTTTTTCATTAAAATAATTTCTGGAATGTATACTCAATTATTGTCTCTTTGATTAGCCTGCAGACTGCAGTAGTGTGGGGCACTCTAGTTTGGGCTAATTCGTCTGTAACAAGAAGTCACCTTTCCCATTCTGATATGTCAGTCTATAAGCTTCCTCTATTGCCACGATGAGGCCACTCTCAGCTTGGAGGAGAGTGTTCCACCTCATATTCCACCTTGAAGGCGTCTAACTTGTTGGCATGAAGTTTGATTTCTCTAACATCAAATAGTTTCTCCCACCTCCCCCTTCTCTCCTTTATCATTTCCTATTCTGGCTCTTCTCTTCTCCTCACCATCTCCATCTAGTGCCCCGCCTCCTCCTTTTTTTCCCTTAGTCTACTCTCCTCTATTTCAGCTTCCTTCATCCTCAACCCTTTACTTTCTCCACCAATCACCTCCGAGCTTCTCTCCTTACTGCCCCTCCCTCCACTAGTTATCTTCCACCTCACCTGGCTTCCCCTATCATCTCCTAGCTTCTACTCCTTCCCTCACCCAATCCTTATTTTGACTTGTTCTCCTTCCCTTTCCAGTCCTGGTCACATTATTTATTCCTTTCCATAGATGTTGCTCGACCTGCTGAGTTACTCCACTATTTTGTATGTGTTACTCTGGGCTAATTTGTCACATGGGCAAGGTTGTTGATGATGTATGGGAGTTCAACACACACTGGAGATCCCTCTGACCCACTCCTCAACATCCATCCTCATTTCTAGGGCAAATGTTGCTCTACTGTTTTGTGGTTTCCTTGGGAAAGTTCCTGAAAGTGTTATTCAAGATCAGGTGAGACCGTAGATCAACATGCCATCAGATTTTATTTTCCACTTGAAGCCAATATATTTTGCATTTAACAGGGGAACAGATAATAGCAGACAACACTGCAGACAAATGATAGCATCAGATAGCATCTGTGGAGAGGAAGACCATCAAAATTTTGAGTTAATGCAGAGATACTGAAAGAGAGGTAGAGAAATTTTAGATATATTGTTTTGAGCTTTGTAAATCTTCACATTCAGGAGCTAGGCTTTTTGAATGAAATGCAAATTTCTATGCGTTATTCAGCTTAAAAAAAAGCAGAAAACCAAAGCTTTCCTTATTGATGTTCTTTGTCTCTGCTATAGATAAGGATAAATGTTCCTTCTTGGTGCGATAGAGTCCTGTGGAAATCCTACCCTGAGACATATAATCAATGTACTTCATACGGTGAGTAACCTCAATCCTCCGCTAATAAAAGAAAGGAGGTTAATTGGAAAGGATGGTCCATGTCCTCTGGCCATTCCTTCTCTGACATTTCCCTCTAAGGTGAACTGCAGCAACCTTTCAAATGTAAACACTACAGCTACTTATGTTTTTCGAGAACAAACCCAGCACAAAATGAGGGCATATTTTGCATGTGCGAGCATACTGTGTCTATGAATTATAATGAACAAAGCTTTAAACTTAACACAGCAGCTGCTTGAAGCTAGTTTTCAAGGCAATAAAAAATTGTTTGCGAACCACTTATTATTTCTGTTTTTTCAAAAGTGTAGATGGACGTTTTTTTTAACCCCTGTGCACCTGATTTCTTGAATAATGCTGCAAATAAATATTAGCTCCTGCACATGTACTCAGAAGTTACCTGAGCATTGAGAATCATAGAGACAGAGGACATTACAGCACAGAAACAGTTCCTTCGGCCCATTCAGTCTGTGCTGAACTATTAATCTTCCTAGGCCTATGTGGTGAACTATGTGCCTGTTGGGACACGCCCCTGCTGACTGCTCCTGTGGCTCCTCCCACAGGCCCCTGTATAAAGGAGACCTGCGGCCTGAAGATCGGCCTCATTCTCCAGGACCTTGTATGATAGACACTCACTCCTGGTTCCTTCTTCCAGTCAATAAAAGCCGATATCTCGCCTACGTCTCAGTGTGAGTTATTGATGGTGCATCAATTTTATTGACTGGAAGTTTTAAAACATGGAACCCGTTTTGCGTCCGGACCGGTTGGATTTGGACCCTCAAGACCCTGACGCAGCTCTCGCTTTTGAACACTGGCTTGCATGCTTCCAATCGTACTTGGCGGAGCTTCGTGCGACTGAACCCGCCGTTATGCACAGAATCCTACTCTCGAGGGTCTCCTCCAAAGTTTACTCCTTTATCCGGGACCTGCCGACCTACGAAGGGGCACTGGACGCCCTCAAACGACAGTACCTGCGGCCGGTGAACACCGTCTACGCAAGACATCGCTTAGCTACCCGGCAACAGCGGCCTGGCGAATCGTGCGCTGAGTTTCTCCGAGCACTACAGACACTCGTCCGAGCTTGTGACTGCAAGACGCTCACGGCAGAACAGCATGCGGAGCTGCTGGTGCGAGACGCCTTTGTGACGGGACTGAGGTCAGTGTACATGCGCCAGCGGCTGCTGGAGAACTCGGATCTTACCTTAAGCTCGGCGATAGAGAAGGCCAACGCTCTAGAAGCTGCGCGGCATAACGCCGACGCTGTCCAGTCGCGCGATTCCCCGCCGGTTTCGTGGACGCCTCAGACCCCGCCACCGCCGGCTCCCGGGAGCGAATTCGCCAACGCCGCCGCCAGTCGCCATTCCACGAGCTCCCCGACCCAGACCACGGCTGTGGCCCGTAAGCAACTCGTGCTTTGTTATTTCTGTGGCCAAAAGAAACATCCTCGACGACGCTGTCCAGCGCGAGAAGCGACCTGCTCCAGCTGCGGAAAGCGGGGCCACTTCGCCAAGGTCTGTAAGTCTCAACCTCGAGCGGAGTGCAGCGCTGCGGGTGAAACGTGGGGGCCGCCATCTTGCATGCCGGGATGTGGGCGGCCATCTTTGTCGACGTCAGCATGCCCCGCCCCCGATCCTCGGACGCTGACCGGGTACCCCGGATGTGAGCGGCCATCTTTGTCGGCGTCAGCATGCCCCGCCCCCGATCCTCCGATGCTGGCCGGGTACCCCGACGGCGATCCAACTCTGGCCACTGTGACTCTCGACCAAAGCGCCCCACACCAGCTTGCAAGGTCCATGATGGACATCCAGGTGCAGGGGCATTGGACTGGATGCCTGTTTGACACGGGCAGCACTGGGAGTTTTATTCACCCGGACACAGTGCAACGCTGCGGACTTGCTACGCGGCCGGTCAGTCGGAGGTTCCATTTGGCCTCTGGGTCGCAGTCCGCAGACATCCGGGCGGGTTGTGTAGCGACTTTGGTGGTGCAAGGCACAGTATATCGGGACTTTGAACTGCTGGTCATGCCTAATCTGTGTGCACCTGTGCTATTGGGGCTGGACTTCCAGAGCCATCTCGAAAGTGTGACTATGGTATACGACGGGCCCCTCCCACCACTCACTGTCAAGAATCCTCAGTTTTGTGGGACTTCTTCACATACCCCGCTACTGACCACACACACACACGGACACACACATCCCATCCAGAACCAGGCCAACAGCTGCACTACCGACACTTGCAGCCTCTCCACTCTCAAGATCCCTCCCCCACCGCTGTTCGCCAACCTGACCCCCGACTGTAAACCTGTGGCAACCAAAAGCAGGAGGTACAGCGCGGGGGACCGGGCCTTCATTCGGTCGGAGGTGCAGCGGCTGCTCAGGGAGGGGATCATTGAGCCGAGCACAAGCCCTTGGAGGGCCCAGGTGGTTGTTGTTCGGACTGGGCAGAAAAATAGGATGGTGGTGGACTATAGTCAAACCATCAATAGGTTTACGCAGCTTGACGCATACCCCCTACCCCGCATCGCGGATATGGTCAACCAGATTGCTCAGTATAAGGTGTACTCGACAATAGATCTGAAATCCGCTTATCACCAGCTCCCCATCTGCCCAGAGGACCGCCCCTACACCGCCTTCGAGGCGGGCGGCCGGCTCTATCACTTCCTGCGCGTCCCTTTCGGTGTCACGAATGGTGTCTCTGTCTTCCAGAGGGAAATGGACCGGATGGTGGACCAGTACCAACTGCAGGCCACATTTCCCTATCTGGATAACATCACCATCTGTGGTCATGACAGGCCAGATCACGACGCCAACCTCCAACGGTTTCTCCAAGTGGCCGCAGCTCTGAACCTTACTTATAACAGGGACAAGTGTGTTTTTGGTACCACCCGCCTTGCTATACTTGGGTATGTCGTGGAAAACGGGGTTATTGGGCCTGATCCCGAACGTATGCGCCCCCTGTTAGAGCTCCCTCTTCCCACCACTCTCAAGGCCCTCAGACGGTGCCTGGGGTTTTTTTCCTATTACGCCCAATGGGTCCCCCATTACGCAGACAAGGCTCGCCCCCTGGTCAAGTCTACCTCGTTTCCCCTCTCTGCTGAGGCCTGCGCGGCCTTCAACTGCATTAAAGCGGACATTGCCAAAGCTACGATGCATGCAGTGGACGAGACCGCTCCCTTCCAAGTGGAGTGTGATGCCTCCGATTTCGCTCTGGCTGCTACCCTTAATCAGGAAGGCAGACCAGTAGCATTCTTTTCTCGCACCCTCCAAGGCTCTGAAATTCGGCACTCCGCGGTGGAGAAAGAAGCCCAGGCCATAGTGGAGGCTGTTAGGCACTGGAGGCACTATCTTGCTGGCAAAAGATTCACTGTGCTGACCGACCAGCGCTCGGTTGCGTTCCTGTTCAGCAACCAACAGCGGGGCAAGATCAAAAATGATAAGATTTTGCGGTGGAGGATAGAACTCTCCACCTACACCTATGATATCCTGTACCGGCCTGGCAGACTCAATGAGCCCCCTGATGCCCTATCCCGGGGAACATGTGCTAGCACACAGCTCGACCAGCTGTACGCCCTTCATGCTCAACTTTGCCATCCGGGGGTCACCCGATTTTACCATTTTGTGAAAGCTCGGAACCTGCCGTACTCCCTGGAGGACATCAGGACGATGACCAGGGACTGCCAAATTTGTGCCGAGTGCAAACCGCACTTCTACTGTCCTGACACGGCACAACTTGTCAAGGCCACCCGCCCTTTTGAACGCCTGAGTGTTGACTTTAAGGGCCCCCTTCCCTCCACTGACCGCAATGTCTATTTTCTCAGTGTTATTGACGAGTTCTCACGGTTCCCCTTTGCCATCCCCTGCCCCGACACCACTGCCACGTCCGTCATAAAAGCCCTGCGCCAGCTCTTCACTCTGTTCGGGTATCCCTGCTATATCCACAGTGATAGAGGGTCCTCCTTTATGAGTGAAGAGCTGCGCCAGTACTTGCTAGCTAGGGGCATTGCTACCAGTCGGACCACGAGTTATAATCCCCGGGGTAATGGCCAGGTAGAGCGGGAGAATGCCACAGTGTGGAAGGCCACACTTTTAGCCCTCAAGTCCAAAGGGTTGCCGGTCTCTCGATGGCAGGAGGTCCTCCCTGAGGCACTGCACTCTATCCGCTCTCTGTTATGTACGTCCACCAATGCCACCCCTCACGAACGCCTATTCTCTTTTCCCAGGAAGTCTGTCACTGGGACCACCCTACCAGTTTGGCTGACGTCCCCGGGGCCAGTGCTGCTCCGGAAACATGTGAGGAGCAATAAATACTCCCCGCTGGTAGAGAGGGTTCACCTTCTCCATGCGAACCCCCAGTATGCTTACGTGGTCTTACCTGATGGGCGGGAGGACACGGTCTCCATCCGCGACCTGGCACCCGCAGGTGCAGCAGACCACTACCCTGAAGGCTCTCCGGTAACTGTGAACCCTGCACCAGAGGTGACACCGTACTCACCAGGCCCTACACAGACTCCTCACGACACTTGTATACCGGGCGTTTCGTACGCATTTATACCAGGCGCCTCGCACATGCATGAGGGATCACCGGCGCCTAGTGGGCAAGAACACGCGCAACCCCCGTCCCCTGTGCAATCGCCAATGTTGCCGGCACCTATGCGGTCACAGCCGGTGCTACGTAGATCGCAGCGACAGATTCGACCGCCTGATCGGCTTGACTTGTAAGAACCTTCGCTACATGAGGACTTTTTCAAACGAAGGGGGGGTGAATGTGGTGAACTATGTGCCTGTTGGGACACGCCCCTGCTGACTGCTCCTGTGGCTCCTCCCACAGGCCCCTGTATAAAGGAGACCTGCGGCCTGAAGATCGGCCTCATTCTCCAGGACCTTGTATGATAGACACTCACTCCTGGTTCCTTCTTCCAGTCAATAAAAGCCGATATCTCGCCTACGTCTCAGTGTGAGTTATTGATGGTGCATCAGCCTATTGACCTAGGCCCGAACCAAAGCCCTTTATACCCCATCCCTCCATGTATCTTCCAACCTTGTTGTAACTGATGAAATCAAACCCATATCCACCACTTCCGCTGGCTGGTGGCGTTGGTTCAGCTTAGCCCTACAACACAGAGAGTAACATTTCATTCTCTTTCATTCCTGCAGGCTGCACAGATGACATCATGACCAGTGACCATTCACCTGTCTTTTCTACGTTTGAAGTTGGAGTAACTTCCCAGTTTGTATCTAAGAAAGGTATAAGGACTAAATGATGAACTTGATAAGTTGTACTGCAATACTTGACTTCATGATTCATCAACACATGCATTTGTGTGTGTTGCTCATGACTGCATGGTTAGCTCTTCATATGGATCTAAGTTATGCTTATGCTTCTGGGGTCAACACTGTGGGATACACGTGTCTTCCATTTCTTACACTTAGGGACAAATCTATGATGGAACAAATCTAAGAGGTTCTGCAGATGTTGGAAATTCAGAGTAAACATCCACAAAATGTTGGTGGAACACAGCAGGTCAGGCAGCAGCTATGGAAAGGAATAAAGAGTTGGTGTTTCAGGCCAAGACCCTTCATTAGGACCTGAAATGGCAACTGCTTATTCATTTCCAGAGATACTGCCTGATATGTTGATTTCCTCCAGCATTTTGTGTGATGGAATAAAACTTTCTTCTGATGAGGCCTTCCAGATTTAATCAAAGTAAATAAACATATAAGCTCTGAGGTTACAACTAAAGTGCATGGCATTGTCATACAGAGAGATGTCTCAAGTAAATGTATGGGAATGAGTTTGCCAAGAAAAAGTGTTCTTAATTCATAAAAAAATATAATAAAAATACTATTGGCACATTAGTGATTGGTGATTTTTGAAATGCTATAATGATTCAATATTCAATGTCTTCTCCTGTTTGTCTGTTATTGAAGCAGAGGAAAATTTTGCACTTAAAGGTGTAAGTAAGGAAGTTAGATGTACAGGGATTGTCCATGTACTATTGAGCACTATAACTCTATAATGTTACATAATGTGAGCATTTTCATTAAATGAACAAAAGCATTTTTATACCTAGAAAAACACAGGCATTCAGCCAGGGTTATTTCATTATTGAACATTCCAAATACAGTACTGTACAAAAGTCTTAGGCACAGCTAAGCAATTCTGTAAAGCGAAGATGTTTTCAAAAATATTGGAATGGAATGTTTCTAATTAACAAAAGATTATTACAAAGAGCAGTAAGCAGTAAAAAAATAAAGCAAATTAATATTTGGTGTAAACACCATTTACCTTCAGAACTGCATCAATTCTTTCAGGTACACTGTTGAGCAGTTTTATAAGAAAATCTGCTGATGGGTTGTTCCAAGCACCTTAGAGAACTTTCCACAGTTCTTCTGCAGACTTAGGCTGTCTCACTTAGTGCTGTCTTTCCAGATAATCCCAAACAGTTTTGGTGATATTGAGATCAGGGTCTGTAGAGGCCATACCATTTGAAAACATTTTAAAAAATCAAGGATGTCTAAGACTTTTGCACAGTACTTGTAAGTGGAAGTGTTTTAGAAGTTAGATAAACCCTGTCTGGAAAATCCTTTCATGATGACAGAAAGAATCCACATGGTTGTCAAAGAATTTGAGGGGACACCAATTAAAATTTGTGAAAAAGGATTGTAGTTAGGAATCAACTTGATAAGACAACCGTAAACCTTCAAGTGTTCAATAAACTTCAAACTTGTGTTGGGGACACAAAGGAACAAATCATATTATGAAAAGGTGCTGGTATAGATCATTAAAAATAGTTACATTTATTGAGCTAAATTATTATTTAAACTTCATGATAGTTCTTAATGTTCTTTTTATTCTACACCTATCAATGGTCATTTAGATTCTTATAACTGTTATATAAACAGTTCTGCCATGGTATACTTCTGAATCATTGGATGAATATTTTAAAGCATAGCATGTATAATGTATAGTCATATAGACATGCAACATGAAAAGCTTTTTGGCCCATTGAGTCTACACCAATCATCAACAACCCTTTTATATTAATTCTACACTAGTCCAATTTTCCCATTAACTACCTTTGATTCACCTACTGCCACTCACTGCATACTGGGGAAACATTAGACTGGCTAGTTGACCTTTAAGCCTGCGTGTCTTTGGGATATGGGGAAATACTGCAATGACTGTAGGAAATTCATCTCTGGGTTAAAGAGAAAGCCAGCAAACAGCACCCTGGGTCAGGAATCAACCCAGATCACTGGAGCTATGAGATGAGCATCTCTATGGACTGCATCACAGTGCCAACCATCACAGATAATGATGGTTGTATTTGTATGTTCATGAGTCTGGGTTAGAGATTCTATGTTAATGCAAGTTTTTCTTGTATTTCAGATATTTTTAACTTCAATTAATTATGTTAATTCATGTTTTTTCAGGCCCTTGTAACAGTTCTGGACAAGCTTGCATTGAATTTGAAATTATTGAGGCCATTGTGAAGACAACTTGCAAAACAAAGTTCTTCATTGAATTTCATTCTAGTTGTTTGGAAGGTACGGAAATGTGTAGTCATCAATTTTGTTGATATTATCATCAAATCTTTAATTCTCATGGAAGGTCATTTGCATTCAATGGAGAGGTACCCCAATGATTCAGTCCTGCAGACATGAATTTAGATTCAAGTTTAGATTTTCAAGAATTGTTTGACTGCAATCCAACTTCTCCACTATCAGCCTCAGTCTCTGGGCTGAAATGAGAGAACATAGAACTTAGAAGTTAGCAGCAGAAGATCATTCTACTGGTTGTATCTCTTCTCCCATCCAATGTTCAATGTTTTCAAATCACAGTCAATGATATAATGTCCCTGATTATCATGCTAATTTCATGGAATGTTGCCTTCTCTCCTTAATATTTAACAGTGGCCACATACTGAACACCACTTCAATTTTTTTTTAGCAAGCAGATGTTAGAAGATGCAGCTCTTTTCCATATGTTAAAACATCTGTATATTGTGGTAGGGTTAAAATTTTATTTCAGCCATAACCTAGAATAACCAATAGTCATCCAGCCACCCACTGTGCACACCATCTAATTTTCCTTTATGTTGACTTCAATCAGACAGGCTGCACCTTGTCCTTTATTCAGGGTACAATGTAATTTTATTATCAAAGTATGTTTGCAGTATACAACTCTGAGATTCATCTTCTCCAGACAGCCACAAAACAAAAACAAAAATGTGGTGGCCATTCAAAGAAAAACATCAAAACTTCATGCACAAAAAAATCACACAAATAGCAATAAGAACATCACACTTCTCCATGCGCAAAAAAAAAAAGACACGCAAACAGCAACAAGAACATCAATCACCCCACGCACAAAAAACCTCCAAATTGTGCAAATGGCAACAAGGGCATCAATCAAGCTTAAAAAAAAACAAATTGTGCAAACAGCAACAGGAGCATCAGACTTCCTCCCAACTCACATAAAAACAAGCAAATTGCAGAAACAGCAACAAGAAATGCCCTTGCAGAAAATGACGTTCCCTGCATTGGTAGGTTACTGGATGAAATAGCAGAAATGCCTGCAATCTCAAAACCAACCAATGGGGGAATCAAGATTTAGGATGGTAAGGTAGAAGGAGGAAAATTGTTCAAGGAAGAATGTTTAGCAATGTATCATTTACTCAAAATAAAGTTATAACACTCAGTAATATTGCATCTATATATTGCAATAATAATTATTAATATTAGTTAAATATGTAGCAAAACCATTTGAACTTTCCGTGGGAGAGTCAAAGCACTGATCTCTTGGTGAATCATAGAGTTCCAAAGCATTTGTTCCAATACCTAGATTTTATTCCCTTTTTCTTAACTTATGTCAACCCTTGTGGCCCTGACACTTAACCTGATAAATATATGTTTGCTAAGATCTTCATCCAGCATGGCTGCACAAAAGTCTTAGGAAGATCCTTGTCCCCAATTGATGAAGATTATTCTTAGACTGAGGGGAAGAGTAGGGCAAGAGAGTCGTTGACCTGTGACCTGTCATCTGGAAACATGCCATCTTAAAGAGAGAAAACTGGGAAGGAAGAAGTAAAGTCCCACCTGATCCGCAGGACATGATGTCAGGACACTCACCTGTCTATAATCTGTTCTTTTCCACCTTGAGCAGCCTATTTCCTAGAGACGTAGGAAAACCAGTCAGTCTCTTTTAGACCTTAAAGAAAGTTTTAGGCCTTATTATGATAGTTAAATTGTACCTCAAATACTTTCAAGATGGAGGAGAATTAGGGTCAAGTTTGAGATAGCTCAAAAGTATAGACAGTTGGTGGTACATCAACCAACTAGTTTTGTTTGATTAATGTCACTCCTGGGCCACTACTGCTTTCACCATTTTATTCTACATTAAAAAGTCCATCCAACATCACCCACAAGAGTAGGTGTAATCCATATGTTTTCTCAAGTCTGCTGAGCCATTAAACCACTTCCACTTTATACCTTATCAGCAATATTCCTTGATTCCATGTCCAAAAACACCAGCTGATCTTATTTATGACCATATTCAGGAAATGAGCATCCATTGTTTTTCAAAGTAAAGAATTTCAAAGATTCACAAAGACCAAAAATAATGAAGATTCTTTTGGTACTAATCATAAGTGGCCAACCCATTCTCTTGACACTATGCCTCATTGTTCTATTCTGTCTAGACCAGCCTTTCAACAGTTTTGCCCTGAAGGAAGCCTTGAAATAATTTTCAGGTCTCAGAGAACCGCTGCGTGAAAATTATTATGTCTACAGCTCACAATACATTAATGTGATCAGTAAGCTGTAGATATAATAATCCAAAAGTAATTGTCAATGTTCTTTTGAGTATGGAATGATTTTTTCTTGGAGAGAAAATGGTGGTTAAGCTTAGCTTACCTTTCTTGAAATTAATCTCTTTCTTTCCCTTTCATAAATTTTTAAAACTCATAAGGCAAACTTAATACATTACTGTTAAGTAACTAGCTTAAGCCAAAATGGGATTTAATTTTTCTAATGGTAGGCTCAGTAGATTTGATCTAAATAAAAGTTGTAAATTGATTTTAATTAATGCTATTTACCTCATGAACATTTTCTGGCAATGTTGAATATAATTACTAAAAACCATAAGCCAAGGCGATATGAATAAAAATAGAGCCTAAAACACAATTTTTTACAAGACTTTGAAAAATCATTTCCTTACTAAGTGGCATGACCAAGCTCAAATATAGACCTAGCATGTAAAACCTGTTCTTGCTGTTCGGCACAGACTGGGCACAATAGAATAGGACAAACTGGATTACCAGTCCATGTAAAACCCATTCATAAGTGGCTTTCATTGTAAAGACAGACTTTTTTGTGTGCCTATTGTTGTTCTAGTGTAATGAAATGGCTCAGAAGATTCTTATTAGAATTGTCTGGAGGCCTAAGCATAAAGTCTTCCTCTTCCATTTCACATTTCCTCTTCAAAAATTACCAGACTGGATTGTCTTTACAATGAAAAATTCTCTCCAATTTTCTACACCAGTAGAGTTTCTTTGCTGCTGTAAGACAGTTGGTGGCATGTAAGGGGAAGATGGAGGAAGTAATTCAGGAGGGAGAGGCTGATGTCACAGCCCAAGTTGGGTGAGACAATTCAATGCTCAGAAAATGAACTTGACGCTCCTCATCGACCTACAGTCCTCTCCTCTGTGCAATACAGCGCTCACCAATTATCAACCTACTGAGCTCCCCCTATGCAATACAGCACTCCTCATCAGCCTACCATCGGGCAATAAAGTGCTCATCAATTATCAACGGCATCCCCTATCTTCCGTCAAAAACTGAGAATGGACTCAACCAAATAAACATGGTCCTATTGCACACTGCCTGCTGGGCTGAGACACCTCTAACGAGATTACTAACGGGGCTGACCGGTCACTGCCCACCGCTGCGAGTGCAAGTATCGAGCATCGAGTGAAGTTCAAAAAAAGGATGATAATTTTTTTAATGACTATCTCTCGCAGAACTCTAGCAACCTCTCGTGGTACCCCGGTTGAGAAAATCTTGGTTTAGACTGTGTAAATTAGCTATTCTGACTTACTGTCATGATGGTTGTTAATGTGAGGTCCATTTAATAAGATGCTTTATCATTTTATATTTAACATATTAACTGCCCATCAATTGCCCTCCTTGGCAAACTCAACACCTCTCTATCTCTATGCTATTTTCTTGAGCAGATTATCTTCAACAAAGACTTCAAATTTTTCCCACTAAGAAAGGGACACTAAAATCAACTGATTTGAATTTTCCATTACTAGACAAATGAAGCATTAAGTTATGCAGTATATATAGTACATTCCTACCCATCTTCTGCATCTACAGTATATGATTTACTTCCTTCAATTCTGCACCACAATGCTGTTCAATTGTGTCCATTATTAAAACTCACTGTTGCTTTATCAGACCTAATTCATTAGTTTAGTGGTCACTCCAAAAAAACAGACTTGTAGAAAGAAATCAATAGCAAAATAATATTAGCAGTCCATATCTGAGTCAGAATAAGTTAATTCACTTCCAACCATCTTTGCTTTTATGCTAATTCAGAGTCAATTTGTCACATATATATTGAAAAATAAAGTGAAATGCATCATTTGTGCTAACAACCAACACAGCCAAGGATGTGCTTGGTGCAGCCCCAGTGCCAACATAGAATGCACACAATGTTCAGCAAAACAACACAAGCAGGAACAATGAAACAAACAACAGCAAAACAGGCCCCTTTCCACGTGCTCACACACTGAAACGATGATGTGACAATATCACTGAGTTCTAAATTTGTCATCATTTTAGCTGAGGGTAGAAGCTTCGCAAATATATTGAAAGAGCTATATGCTCAATCACTTTAAATAACACATTTAGCCTATTGTTTTCCTCTGACCTTCAAAGGAAGTGCTTTTAAGCAATAGTAAAATTGCCAGCTGACAGATCTTTTTTTCAAACACTTTCCAAAGGCAACTTTGTCTCTCAAGTGTGATTATAGACTGAAATGACTAAAGTAAATATGACTATTATAAATGGAACATAGGCCATAGGACCATAATACATAGGATACTCGGCCCATCAAGTCTGCTCTGCCATTCCATCAGGGCTGATTTATTAATAAATAGCAAGTTAAGCTGAATACATGGAACCTCCCTCTTCTTTGTTGTACTTAGTAAAGAGACACAAGAGAGTGCAGATGTGTAACCCACTTAAGTAACTCGGTGGGTCAATAGATGCTGATGAAGGGTTTTCACTGGAAATATCACATTTCTTTCCTATCTGCTGAATTCATTTAGTTCCTCCAACCAGATGTATTTAGTAGGAGTTTGGTTTAACAGAAAAGATATGTATGAAAATGTGTTAATAATGTTGGATTATCAGAAATGCATTTTCCCTTCACAGAGTTCAAGAAGAGTTTGGATAATGGCACCCAGATCTGCATTAAACATGGATTTCTGAGAATTGAATGGTCTGCACACCAGTTGCCAATGGTAGGTTGCAGCCTATCCTAATGAAAGCTGGTAATACAATTCAATATAGTACAGTAAGATCAATGTCATATCTAGAGTTGATGAATGTGAAAGGACTTGTCCTGCCATAGCCTTCTGTGGCAAGGAATTCCACAGATTCCCCATCATCTGGCTAAAGAAATTTTTCTTCTTCTTTGCTCCAAATGGATGCCCCTCTATTCTGAGACTGTGCCCTCTGGTCCGAGACTCCCTCACTGTATGAAACATCTCCACATTCACTCTATCTAGGCTCCCAGAATTGAATAGGTTTCAACACAATTCTGCTCATTCTCCCGAACTCCATAGAGTACAGGCCCAGAGCCATCAAATGCTCCACATCTGTTAACTCTTTCATTCCTGGGAATAAATGCTCCTCTTATGTTAACCCTTCCATTGCTGGGATCATTCTCATGCAGCATCTCTAGACTTTCTCCAACGCCAGCACATCTTTTCTTAATTAAAGAGCATAAAACTGCTCATAATACTCCAAGAGTGGTCTGATCAATACCTTATAAAGTCTCAGCATTATGTCTTTGCTTTTGTATTCTAGTCCTCCAGAAATCAATGCTAATATTACATTATCATTAACTCAACCTGCAAATTAACCATTAGGTCAGGCTAGTATTTTTCTTTCTTCTGCCTCTCTCCCTTCAGAAAGAGTTGAGACACATTTGCAATTTTCCAGTACTTCTGAACCATAACAGAATGAATTGATTATTGAAAAGTCATTACTAATGTCTTGACAACCTTTTCAGCTACGTCTTTCAGAACCCTGAGGTGTAGTCAATTTGGTCCAGGTGACTTATCTACCTTCAGGCTTTCCAGCTTCCAACAGTCCTTAGTAATGGCAATGACACACACTTCTGCCCCTTGACACTCCTGCATTTCTGGCATTCTGTTAGTATCTTCCACAGTGAAGACTGATGCAAAATACTTACTAACTTCTTCCGCCAATTCTATATTACAACCTCACCAGTGCCATTTTCTAGTAATCTGATATCCACTCTCATCTCTCTTTTACCCTTTATCTGAAGAAACATTTTGTATCTTCTTTTATTTTATTGGCTAGCATACCTAAATATTTCATCTTTTCTCTCTTTATGCCATTTGTAGTTGATCTTATTGATTTTTATTGATTTTTAAAAGCTTCCCAATCCCTCACCTTCCTAGTTATTTCTGCTATGTTATGTGCCCTCTCTTTTGCTTTTATGCTGTCTTTGACTTCCTTTGTCACCCACGGTTGCCTCATCCTCCCTTTAGAATACCTCTTCATCTTTGGACCTTCATCTTGCACCTTCCAAATTGCTCCCAGAAACTCCAGCCATTGCTGGTTTGCCATCAGTCCTGTTCATCTCTCCTTCCAGTCAACTTTTATCAGCTCCTCTCTCATGCCTCTGTAATTGCTTTTACTCCACTGTAATACTTAAACATTTAGTTTTAGTTTCTCCTCAAACTGCAGTGTGAATTTGATCATATCATAATCAGTGCCTCCACAGGGTTCCTTTACCTTTATCTTCCTAATCAAATGGGAGTAATTATGTAACACCCAAGCTGGAATTGCCGATTCCTTAGTGGGCTCAACCACAAGCTGTTCTGAAAAGCCATCTGCTGTGCATTCTACAATTTTCCTCTCTTGGGATCCAGCACTAACCTGAATTTCCCAATCTACCTGCATATTGAAATGTCCTGTGACTACTGCAACATTGCCCTTTTTATATACTTTTTCTATCTCCCATTGTAATTTGTAGCCCACATCCAAGCTACTGTTCAGGGACTTGTATATAACTCCCAGCAGAATCTTTTTACCCTTGTAATTTCTTAACTCTACCCACAATAATTCTACATCTTCCTACCCTATGTCACCTCTTTCTAAGGAGCTGATTTCATTATTTAACAAAAGAGCCACTCCTCTGCCTACTTGCCTATCCTTTTGATACAATGTGTACCCTTGGATGTTAAGTTCCCAACTATGATCTTCTTTCAGCCACAATTCAGCGATGCTCTCAACATCACACCTGCTAATCTCTAACTGCAGTACAAGATCATCTACCTTATTCTGTGTACTGCATGTATTCAGTCCTGTATACATCACCCTTTTCAATTTTGGTCCCCCGTTAACTCATCCCACTTGCTGTAATTTTGCCCTATTACCTGCCTGTCTTTCCTCACAGTCTTACTGCACAACACATCTAGTTGGATACCCCATTCTCAGCCCAAACACTCTGGTTCCCATTCCCCTGCCAAATTAGTTTAAACCCTCTCCAACAGCTCCAGCAAATCTGGCTGCAAATTTACTGATTCTGCCTCAGGTTCAGGTGCAACGCTTCCTTCTGTACTAGTCACTTCTTCCCCAGCAGACATTGCAGTTATCCTGAAATCCAAAACCTTGCCACCTGCTCCAATTCTTCAGCCATGCATTTAATTTTCAAATCATCCCATTCTTACCCTCATTGCCTAGGAGATAATTTAAGTCTTTTTCTCTTGCAGTAGTGGTGTCTACTGCCTTTTAGAACATAGGTACATCAGTATTTCAAAGTTCTCTTGTGAGTCTTGGGTTATTCTCACCTGACTATATATATCAATGTCACTCCGTCAGAAGCATGGAACCTTCTATCTAGTGTCCGCATTTAGTGATGAGGCAATTGATGGGCCAGTTTTGGTAAGAATAGAGAAAAAAAACTCTTTTAATGTGCTTCTTCAGATAGATGCTGCCTGGCCTGCCATGTTCCACCAGCATTTTGTGTGTGTTTATTGAAAAAGTAGTTCTAAACAAAGCATATCTAAGACTAGGATAGATGTAAATCCTTTACCTTCACTGTGGTTTGCAGGTTCTTAAAAACATTAGAATATAAGAATTGGGAACAGGAGTAGGTCATCTGTCCCTTCTTTTCATGGTAGGGCAATGTGCTAGCACAAGAGTAGGCATGATGGCATAGCGGTTGGCACTTCACTTTGTAGCACCAGCTTTCACTGATCAGGATTCAATTCCCACCACTGCCTATAAAGAGTTTGAACATACTCCCTGTAACTGCATGGTTTTCCTCTAGGAGCTCCAGTTTATTTCCGCATTCTAGACATGTACAGTAAGGGTTATCAAGTTATCAGCTTACTATGTTGGCACTAGAAGTGCGACAGTACTTGTGGGCTACCCAACAAACCCTCGCTGATTTGATTAGACACATGCAGCATATTTCACTGTAAGTTTCGATGCACACGTGACAAATGAAGCTAACCTGTAATCTTCAATAATCAATAAGATTGTGGCTAATCCTTAACCTCAGTTCCATTTTCTGGCATCAGGCCCAAATTCTTTGAATACCCAGAAAAGTGTTCTGAGTGAGTGTGCACAGCCATTGAGAAAGAGAATTCCAGAGGTACATTATGTCTGAATGAAGAAATTTCACATCCATCTATTTGTCTGACTGATGTTGCTGGGTGGTTTGGCTTGAAGGGCAAAAAGGATTATTCCATGCTGTATCTTAATAAATAAATTAATACTGTTTTGCTTTTAATAGTTATCTCCAATTCTCTCTGATATTGAGTATCTACAAGACCAACACCTCCTCCTGACCATAAAATCCACAGATGGATACGAATCCTATGGTAAGTTTGAGTTGTTTTAACATTATGTTTATGGGATCAAGAACATAAGAAGGTGACATACAATTTCCTCAGTAATCTGCATGAAGCATGCATGATAGTAACACTCAGTCTCATACTTTCCTTCCAAGTGTTGATGACATTCATTTTGCTGCAGCAATAAATACCACTCTTCTACAAGCTTACTGCTAGTGATCAAGAATGAATTTCAATGCGTTAGCAAGATATAAAAGGATGAAAGCCTGCTTTGCATGACTCCTCCTGTGTCTGGTAAGCTCAATGCTTGCCAGAGATTATGTGTCAGTCACATTGGGCTCTCCTGTTTGAGCGGCCATTCCTCTCTGACCACTTGCCACACACCATTTGTGAATTTTGGGCTAGCGAGTTCTCAATTTGGCACAAAGATCATGAGGGGTTAATTACTTTCAAGACTGATATTTTCATGTCAGCTTCAGAGTTGCTCAATTTTGATGGTCAGTGATGACTTTCACTTCTTGTTTAGTACTTTTCTGGCAGCCTTGGTGACTTCCTTAGAAATTTATTAGTAGCTGACTTTATCACACCAACTGCTGCCATTGAGGTAAGCTGAGACCCCAGATGACATAAAGGTTCTTAAGTGCCCATTAAGATGTGACTTCCAGTATTTCTGAGGATGTAGCCAGGGTGATGGTTGAATTGAAATAGATCCTCCAAAAATGGAGCCTTGTCATATTGCTTGCTTGCCAGAACAGAGTACACCAACTCTCCTGCTCTTGCTCTTCTGCAATGTATTGCAGACAACCAAAGAATCCCAGGATTCAAAGTTCAAAGTTCAAATTAAATCTATTATCAGAACATATATATGTCACCACATAGAACACTGAGATTCATTTTCTTGTGGGCATCCTCAGTAAATACAAAGAAACACAGATGCCCTGTGCAGGAAAGCACAGAGTCGACTGGACTTCCTCAGAAGTCTGGCGTCATTCAATGTTTGTAGTGAGATGCTGAAGATGTTCTATCGGTCAGTTGTGGAGAGCGCCCTCTTCTTTGTGGTGGCATGCTGGGGAGGCAGCATTAAGAAGAGGGACGCCTCACGTCTTAATAAGCTGGTAAGGAAGGCGGGCTCTGTCGTGGGCACAGAACTGGAGAGTATGACATCAGTGGCAGAGCAGAGGGCGCTGAGTAGGCTACGGTCAATCATGGAAAACCCTGAACATCCTCTGCACAGCACCATCCAGAGACAGAGAAGCAGCTTCAGCGGCAGGTTGCTGTCAATGCAATGCTCCTCAGAGAGGATGAAGAGATCATTACTTCCCAACGCCATTCGGCTCTACAATTCAACCACCAGGGGCAAGACATGTTAAAGTGCCGGGGTTAGGACTGAGCTTAAGTTACCACTCAATGCACTTTAGTAAACTATTTAAGAACTTTTTAAAAGCTATTTATTAATGCTTTTTGGGAGGGTGATTTTAGATGCATATCATATTTATACTGAGTTAAGTACTGTATGTAATTAGTTTTGCTACAATAAGTGTATGGGACACTGGAAAAATGTTGAATTTCCCCTTGGGGATGAATAAAGTATCTATCTATCTAAATCAATAAAAAATGCACACAAGACAGACAACCAACCAAAGTGCCAAAGACGACAAACTGTGCAAATGCGAAATGGAAAATAAAAATCACAATAAAAAATAAATAAGAAGTAAATATCAAGAACATGAGATGAAGAGTCCTTGAAAATGAATCCCTGGGTTGTGGGGACAGTTCAATATGGGGTGAGTGAAAAGACTGATGACTGTGAGGTTATAACTGTTCCTGAACATGGTGGTGTGAATTTTATTGAAATCTGTCGAATATTGAAAGGCCAAGATAGAGTGGAGTCAGAGATGATGTTTCCTCTTGTGGAGGAGTCAATGGCAGAGGGCACAGACTCAATACACTAGAAAAGTGATGAGGAGGTATTTCTTTAGCCAGGGAATGGTGAATCTGTGGAATTCATTGGCACAGATGGTTGGGGACTCCAAGTCTTTGGGGATACGTAAATCTGAGGTTGATGGTTCTTGATTAGTGGGGGTTTCAAATGTTACTGAGAAAAGACATGAGAGTGAAGTTGAGAGGGAAGATATATCACCCTTGATCAAATGGCAAAGCAGATGTGATGGACTGAATGGTCTAATTCTGCTGCAATTTCTTTTGGTTTTATGATTTTTCTTTCACTCAAATTCTGTGTGAAAACACATCATCCTGTCACTCATCACTCTCTGTCCTATGGCCTCAAGTTGTGTCAGTATCTTGGGTTATAGAGATAAATTTACAAAACTAGACTATCCCTCGGTAACTTCCTCAGCAGGAATCCAGAGTCCTATTGATTAGAACATAGAGCATAGAAATCTACAGCACATTACAGGCCCATCAGCCACACTGTTGTGCCAACCATGTAACCTACTCTAGAAACTGCCTAGAAACTCCCTACCGCATAGCCCTTATTTTTAGCCCTAAGCTCCATGTACTTACCTAAAAGATCCTATTGTATCTGTCTCAACCACCATCACTGGCAGTTCATTCCATGTACCCACCACTCTCTGTGTGAAAGCCTTACCTCTGACATCCCCCTTGTGCCTGCTTCCAAGCACCTTAAAACTATGCCCCTCATGTTAGCCGTTTCAGCCCTGGGAAAAAGGCCTCTGGCTGTCCACACAATTCAGGATGAGTACAGTAATGGTCAAGTCTGTAGATCAAATGCAAGGATTCAAAGAAAGCTGCCCATTTCTGACACATATAAACCACATTAAGGATGAACGTATATCATTTACACATGTTCAAGTAGGTGGCGGGGGATGAGAATGGGAGGTGTGGCGTGGGGGTGCAATAATCCCCTTGGTACAGAACTTACGTTTTAACCTTATTTAGTGGTGGTGGCCACCAGAAAAAACATAGTCCCTAAGGAGTTGCAGCTCGATGCATCCGACGCAGATGTAGACGTCTGAGAGGCTGGGAGTCTCCAGGACTTACCACATCTGACACCGAGCACAGAACACCGGCCTCACACACATACTTCCTGTCTGTATTCTGGTGGCCACCACCACTAAATAAGGATAAAATGTAAGTTCTGTACCAAGGGGATTATTGCACTCCCACACCACACCTCCCATTCTCATACCCCTCCACCTACTTGACTCCAGCATCCAAGATTTCAATTAAGGCATGACACCAACTGGGAAGACTCAGGCATGGGCAATGGGTAGCCTTCTTTTGGAGTTGTTATATATCTCTGACCTAAGGACAAACAGATAGGTGGAATTACTGTGCACATTCTGGGCTAAGCAGCCATCTCAGTTGCCCATTATCACCCACTCCAATTAAAATCACCAAAAGTTAATTCATGAAAAACTATCACACACCAAAAGCTCAAAAAACATTTAAAATAACCACTAAATCCAGCAAATCTAATATACTGTAATACCATTAAGGAGTACCTTATATGTGAATCATGTAATTAAAAATCTTGCTTTTTACATTAACCTCTGCTGAAACCTTGCTTCCTCTGTGTTTCAGGAGAGTGCTGTATCGCACTAAAATCCTTGATTGGGAGCACACCACAGAGGTTTGAAACAGGCCTGTCTCACCTGGGAGATGAGTCAGGATCTATCCGTGTGACGATGAGGGTCGTTGTTCCAGCAGAACGCAAACGGACTCGGGAGCGCCTCTACGGTGAGTCCTCCAGGCAGTGACAATCTCAGCATGTCCTGCTGCTGCTAAAGTTCAGAGGTTTCCTCGTACTTGATTGAAGCAACAAGGTCAATAAAACAGCAAGCACAAAGTACACTGCAGACACTGTGGTCAAATCAACACGTACAAACCAGATAGATGAACTCAGCCGGATGGGCAGCATCCGTTGACTGCTCATTTCAACGGACGCTGCCAGCTGGTTTGTAGGAGTTCAATAAAACAGCATACTGTATGTGCAGGAATTGTGAGATAAAAAAAAGAAAAGGCTAAAATTGTTCAGCAGGTTAGCAGCTTCTGAGGAGAGAAAAAAGGGAGCTATGTGTAAAATAATCAGAACTAAGAAGATTTGGAACTGAAGCATGTTTTCGGTTACAGAGAAAAGGGTGAGGTGGTGAGAAAAGAGGAGTGTCTGGGATAGGGTGAGATCACGGCAGACTAGTGCTGCCGCAAACAATCTCCTGGCGGTACTCAGTAGTTTGAGCAGCATCCATGTGAGGAAATAAACTGCTGATGTTTCAGGTTGAAATATTGTATTAAGACTAAGAATGGAAAAGAGGGAATACCCATATAAAGAAGAGTTAAAACTAATGTTGATATCAATCAAGAAAGGACACTAGGGGTGGGTCTTTGGAGCTAATGTGGCTGGTGCAGATATACTAGCCAGATTATGTAGAGAGATGGATGAGAGTAGTGATGTAAGAAAAAATACTGCTGAAACTTTCAGGTATGTAACTAAGTAATGCTGGAAATACCCAGCAGGATAATCAGCATCTGTGGAGAGAGAAAAAGCAGAGTTCATGTTACACATCCATGTTTTCCAAAGTGAAATTTTAACTAAATTTATTCTTTCCACACTTGCTGCCTAGCCTGCTGAGTAAGGAGTTGGGCGTGCTATGTTGGCACAGGAATGTGTGGTGACACTTGTGAGCTCCCTCCAGCACATCCTTAGTTTGTATTGGTTGTTAATGCAAATGATTCATTTCACTGTATGTTTAAATGTACTTGCGATAAATAAATTAATCTGAGTCTAAATCTGAACTTTGTTTCTCTTCCCTCCCTGGACTGCTGAGTGCCTCCAGCACTTTCTGTTCTTATTTCAGACTGTATCTGCAGTTTGCTTGCTTTCCGTTTACAAGTAAAAGGATGTGTTCTGCAAAGCAGTCATCCAGTCTGTGTTTGGGTTTTCCAACATAGAGGAGACAGCATTCTGAGCAGCAAGTACCACACACTAAATTGGAAAAAGGGCAAATGAATTTCTGCTTCAACGGCAAGCCACGCTTCAGTCCCTGGAAAGAGGCAGATGCTACAATGCCTGTGGTTGCAAGGGAAGATGCAGTGAGAAGGGTACTATGCATTGGTGGAAATGAACAAGTGAGGCACACGTGGAATGGTGCATTCGGGGAAGATGTGTCAGCTGTAGGAATCTGTTTGAAAGTGGCAGAGTTCACAGGACATTGACTGTAGTGGCTGGTGGATTAAGAGGGGAGGGGAAGGAAGTCCCATCTTAGCTGTATGTGGGAGGAGATGTGTTGAAAGAAGTGAAAGTAATAGAGCATAAGCAATTGAGAGTCCTATCAATTATGATAAAGGGCAAGGCACTGTTAAGGAAGAAATCTTAAAAGTACAGAGGTGGAAAATCTCATCACCAGAGACCTTCATTGGAAATTAAGAAACAGGCAGAAAGGAAGTAGTCCTTACAGGAAGCAGGTGGTAGGAAGAACACTCAAGGTATGAAACTTGTGAGCTTAGAAATGCATATTGGTTCTGGTT
Organism: Hypanus sabinus; assembly: GCF_030144855.1. Taxonomy (NCBI): domain Eukaryota; kingdom Metazoa; phylum Chordata; class Chondrichthyes; order Myliobatiformes; family Dasyatidae; genus Hypanus; species Hypanus sabinus. The sequence goes on along the minus strand of NC_082713.1, from coordinate 22,127,786 downwards.
CCTTCCTCCAGTCCAAAAAAAGTTCAAGAAAAACCATGAGAAAGAGAGAGCTGGTTGCCAAGTAGTTGTGTTGGATACTGAAAGCTAAACACAGTAATATTATCAGCTCTTTACAAAGAGACACATTCAATCCCATTGTAACAGTCTAGTCAGATACAGATATTTGAATGAAATTGAACAACTTTCATTTGAAATCTGAAATTTTATGGAACACAGGGGGAATATTAAAGTTGGTTCCATTGTTGGCACAGTTCCACGTAAGGCCATATGATTAGTTCACCTGTGTTTCTTTCTGTGCAGAATGGATCAGTTCTGAAAGGGATGAGACCAAACCTTCGAAAGATAAAGCTCAAACATCTAAGCCAATTCAGGAATGCATTGGGTAAGCAGTTTCATTTGTGGGGTTCTTATTGCAAGCACCTTGTATCTTTCCTTAAAAACACACTCATGTTGTGTAATTATCTCCTGAATCTAATGACACTTTCCCAACAATTTTCTCTTTAAGTTTGATTAAAGACTTAAACCAGTTTATATCTTTGTAAGGCTTATCCTATAAGACATAGGAGAAGAATTAGGCCCTTTGGCCCATTGAGTCTACTCCATCATTCCATCATGGCTGATTTATTATCCCTCTCAACCACATTCTCCTCCACATAACGTTTAATGCCCTGACTAGCAAAGAAATGGTGAATATCTGCTTTAAATATACTAAATAACTTGACCTCCACAGCTGTGCATGGCAATGCATTTGCCCAGATTCACCACCTTCTGGCTAAAGAAATTCCTTCTTATCTCTGTTCTAAATGGATATTCCTCTATTTTGAAGCTGTGCCCTCTGTTCCTAGACTTGCCCGCTACAGGAGACATTCTCTCCACATCCATCCTCAACCAGACCTTTCAATATTCAGTAGGTTTCAATGAGATCTTCCCCTCATTCTTTGAAATTTCAGTGAGAACAGGCCCATCAAACACTCCTCAAACATTAAAACTTTCATTCCTGAAATCATTCCCATGAGCCTTCTCTGAAACCTCTCCAATGTCAGCACATCTCTTCTCAGAAAAGGTGCCTATATCCGCAAGAGCAGTCTGACCAATGCCTTGTTTAGCATCAACATCATATCCTTGTTCTTATATTCTAGATTTCTTGAAATGAATGCTAACGTTGCATTTGTCTTCCTCATCCCGATTCATCCAGCAAGTTTACCTTCAGGGAATCCCAAATCCATTGGAACTCTGAATTTTGAATGTTCTCATTTAGAAAATAGTCTACACCTTTAACTCCTTCTACAAAATGCATGACCATGCATCTCCCTGCACTATGTTTCATCTGCTACTTTTTTGCCCATTCTGCCCATCTGTCCAAGTCATTCTGCAGACTTCCTGCTTCTTCAACTCTCCTTGCCCCTCCACCAATCTTTGCATTGTCTGCAAAGCTGGCCATAAAGCCTGTCATTCAAATCACTGACATATAATGTGACAAGAAGTGGTCCCAATACTGACCCTTGCGAATACCACTTGTCACTGGCAACCAGCCAGAATAGGCCCCTTTTATATCAACTCTTTGCCTCCTGCCAATCAATCTTCTATCCATGCTAGAATCTTTCCTGTGATATCATAGGCTCTTATCTTGTTAGGCAGTCTTATGTGTGGTCATCTGAAAATCCAAGTTAGGAACACCCACCGTCTATCCTCCTTGCTATTTAGAGTCATAGAGTCTTAAAACCCTACAGCGCAGTAACAGGACTTTCAGCCCATCTAGTCTGAGCCAAAACATTTGTTACGAACCCCGTAACTGGGTCACTTACCAGCAAAGATAGAGAGGTCCGTTGAAGTCTGATGGTACTATTTTTAACAATATTTATTAGTAAAAATACACAAAAATAATATCAATGCAAATATACAGATAATATACGTCGTCAATACTAAATCTAAAAGTGCGGGTATAATAATAGTCAATAAGAAATAGCTCTATCATTGTCTAGGGGATAATGTATTGTCTGATGGGAATATAAAAGTCACTCAGTTCATGCAGGCTGCAGCCTTTGGGGACCATTGGGTTTACAATGGTTGGAGAGAGAGAGAGAGAGAGAGAGAGTTTTGGGAGAAAAACTTGCCGATTCCTTTTATGATTTCGATCCATCGGAGTCTCGTTGGTGTGGCCGTTCACTTGTGGCCTCTCCTTTAGCTAAAGCCGTTCTTCCGTGGTGAGCCTGCCAATCCCAGGCAAGGGAGGATGCACACGAGCCCCCACCGGCTGTCACTATTAAACGCTGTCACGGGATTTCTAGCGTTTCTCCTGGTGCGTCTAAAGGGGTTGTTCCCCAGACCCTCTTTTATCCTTACTCACGGGGTCTCAGATGTCAATCAGGTTGGGATGATGCAATCCCTCAACCAGCCCACTCTGGTCGTTCCCTGAGGGGCATCAATGAATAGTACAGTACTCAATACACAATTTCGTCTCCAAGAGACAATAGCCATTATCAATGGTTTTGTTTCGTTGAGGCCAGGACACATTCCAAACCTTGTGGATTCTGGATGTCCCTCTCTCATTTCCTGGGTCCCAGACCTGAATTAATAGCGATCTTGCAATTCTCAAAAAGGAGGCGACTTTGTACCCTTCGGCCCCTCAGAGTTGCAGCACATTTGTTACACATTAATCTGACTAGTTGCATCAACCTGCACCTGGACCATTGCACTCCATACCCCTCTCATATATGTACTCACCCAAATTTATCTTAAATATTGAAATTGACCCTATATCCACCACTTGTGCTGGCATTTCTTTCCACACTCTCACTACCCTCTGAGTGAAGAAGTTCCCCCTCACATTGCCCTGAAATATTTCTCCTTTCACCCTTAACCCATGACCACTATTTGTAGGTTCACACAACCTCATGTAGAAAAAAGCCTGCTTGCAGTTACCCTATCAATACCCCTTCTAATTTTAAATTCCTCTGTTAACTCTCCCCCTCAATCTTCTATGTCCTAACATAGTGAACTTACCCTATAACCCTTGCCTTCGTCCCGGCAAAATCCTTATAAATTTTCTCTGCACTTATTCAATCTGCTTACATCTTTCCTGTAGGTAGGTGACCAAAACGGCATACAATACTCCAAATTAGGCCTCACCAAAGTCTTATACAACTTCAAAATATCACCCCATCTCCTGTTCTCAATACTTTGATTCATGAAGGCCATTGTGCCAAAAGCATTATTTATAACCCTGTCAACCTGTGACACCACATTCCAGGAATTATGGATCTGTATTCCCAGATCCCTCCATTCTATGCCCTACTACTCACCATGCAAGACCTGCCATGGTTGTCCATCCCAAAGGCCCCCAATCTTAATGCCATCTCAAATTAGTTGATCCAGTTTACCACCTTATCATCCAGATCCCTGATATAGATGACAAACAATAATGGACCCAGGACCAAATCCTGTTGCATACCAGTCTATGTGGTCCCCAGTGAGAGAGGCAACCATCTACCACCATCCTCTGGCTTCTCCCACAAAGCCGATGTCTAATCCAATTTACTATCTCATCTTGAATGCCAAGCGACTGGATTGTCTTGACCAATCTCCTCTTAGGACCTTTTCAAAGGCCTTGCTAAAGTCCATGTAGACAACATCAGCCTTCATCTACTTTCCTGCTAACTTCCCTGAAAAACTCTGTAAGATTGGTTAGACACAATTTACCATGCATACAGTTGTGTTGACTATCCTGAATGAGTCCCAGTTTATCCAAACAATTATGTATCCAGTCCTTTAAAATACCTTCCAATAACTTTCTACTACTGATATCAGGTTAATCGGCTTATAATTTCCTAGCTTATTCTTAGAGTCTTTCTTAAAGAACAGAACATTAACTCCAATGCTTCAGCAACTCACCCATGGTTAAGGAATTTTTAAAATATTTCTGCTTAGGCCCCTTCAATTTCTGCACTACTCTTCCATAGGGTCCGAGAGAACACCTTGTCAGGGCCTGGTGATTTATCCACCCTTATTTGCCCCAAAGTAGCAAACACCTGCTCCTCTGTAATCTGTCTAGGGTCCAGGACTGCACTACTGTATTTCCTCACATCTATAGACTCTGTGTTGGTCTCTCAAAACATCCATTTAGGATCCCCCAACACCCTCATCTCTTTCAGCTCCAGGCATAGATTACCACTCTGATCTTCCAGAGGGCCAGTTTTTTCCTTTGCTATCCTTCTGCTGGTAATAGCAAACATGCAATGCTGAGGCTTTATGAAACACTGGTGAAGCCTCTCTTACAGTATTGTGAGCAGTTTTGGGCCCCTTATCTAAGAAAGGATGTGCTGACTTTGGAGAGGGTTTAAAGGAGATTCACAAAAATGATTTCTGATATCATCAAAATTGGCCTTTCTCCAATTTAGAATTTCAGCCTGACCACCAGACATATCCTTTTCCATAATTACCTTGAAACTCATGGCATTATGACCATTAGATGCTAAGTGATCCCCTACACAAACTTCTGTTGCTTGTTCTGTCTCATTCCCTAACAAGAGATCTGCTATTGCACTCTCTCTAGTTGGGACTTCTATGTACTGATTCAAGAAGCTTTGCTGAATGCATTTGACAGACATTTTCCCATCTTGCCATTTTACAGTTTGGAGTCCAATTTAATATATGCAAAGTTCAAAACACCTACTATCACAACCTTATGTTTCTTGCAGCAGTCTGTGATCTCTCTACAGAGATCCTGCGGACTATTGTGTGGTGTAAAACATAATCCTATTAACAGCCACAGGACTACTCTGCAGAGGCTGCCTATTCCCTTTCCCTTTCCTGACAGTCACTCAAGTACCTGACTTATTCCTCATTTCTACTTGTAAAACCTCACTAGATGAGCTCTTGTGTCTGTTCTGACAGAGCACTGCTGTGATATTTTCCCTGACTAGTAATAACACCCCTCCACCTTTAATTACTCCCGGTCTGTCAGGTCCAAAACAATGGAACCTTTTTCCATTGAGCTGCCAGTCCTGCCCCCTCCCACAAACAAGTCTTGCTAATGGCTACAATGTCATAATTACACATGCTGATCCATGCCCTAAGATCAACTAACTTACCTACAATAATCTTTGCACTGAAATTAGAACATTAGTCCCACCATGTTTGACTTCTTGCTTCCTGACTTTGTCTGTAGGCCTAACAACCACACCATTATCTGTCCTGGTGCTCTGGTCCCCATTACCCTGCGACTCAAGTTTAAACCCTCCCTCTTTCCCCTCTCCCTGATGCACCATCAATAACTCTTGGAGACGGGAGGTGAACAATAGGCTTTTATTAGCAGCAAAAGGGACCACAACATCTTGGAGACTGAGGGAGGAGCAGTGCCTCCAATCGCCTTTATACAGGGGTCTGTGGGAGGAGCCACAGGAGCAGTCAGCAGAGGGGCGTGTCCAGACAGGTATACATAGTTTACCACACTCCCCTCCGCTCCACCCCCAGCCTCCATACAGTACTATCTAAGTTTCCTGCCAGGATATTAAAACCCCTCCAGTTCAGGTGTCAACCATCCCTTCTGTAAAGGTCTAACCTTCCCTGGAACAGAGACTACTGATACAAAAAATCGAAGCCCTCCCTCCAGCACCAATTCCTTAGCCATGTGTTAAGCATGTGTTAATACTTCCTATTTCTGCCCTTACTAGAATGTGGCATGGGTAGGAATCCTGGAAGTTCTGTTCTTTAACGTAACACCTAGCTCCCTGAACTCACCTTGCAAGACCTTATTACCCATCCTTCCGCTGCCTTTGGTACTGACATGGACCACGAGCTCTGATTACTCGCCCTCCTACGTAAAAATGCTGTGGACTCGATCCAAGATGTCCCTGACTATGGTACAAACCAGAAAGCTACAAACCACTGGGAATCTCATTCTTATCTTTTTGTTCCCCTAACCAACAAATTACCTATCCTGCTCTTCTCCCTCCTTCCCTTCTGAAGCATTGAGCCAGACACAGTGCCAAAAACCTACTCGCTTCATTCCCAGAAGTATCCAAAGTGATATACTTATTATTTAGGGGATGAGCCACAGGGGTACTGTTCACTGGCTGCCTATTTCCTTTCCCTCTCCGGACAGTCACATAAGTACCCGCCTCCTGCAATTTACAGGTGGCTACTTCCCTTTAGCTCCTCTCTGTCTCCTCCTCATTCTCCTGTATGAGCCGAAGTTCATCAAGCAGCAGCTCCATATCCTTAACATGGCCTCTGAAGAGCTGCTGCCAGATGCACTTCATGCAGATGTAGTTATTAGGAAGAATGGAGGTCTCCCAAAGTTCCCACATCTCACACAAGGAACATACCGCTAACTGTGGACCCATTCATAGCACACTAGCTATGTACTAGCAAAAATTAAACTTCCTGGAAGTTTAGTTAGAGCCTGCAGTTGAACTATTCTAACCCGGCCCCTCTCCCAAAATGGCCACTCCGCTTACACATCCTTTCTTTTTATTGGCTCAGACAATGATTCACCCCAATGAGACTGGAACCATTCCAGAATCTAGTGGTTCTTGGAAGATCAATACAATCTCTTCAGCTACTTCTTTCAAAGCGTTGGGTTGTAGTCTATTTGGTCTGAGTGACTTAGATAACTTTAGAACCTTTAGCATATGAAGCACCAACTCCTTAGTAATAGCAACTATACTCACTTCTTCCCCCAACACTCTTGAATTTCTGGCATTCTGCTAGAGTCTTCCACAATGAAGAAAACACTAGTGTCCCCTTCCAATTAACTTTGGCCAGCTTCTCTTTCACGCCTCTGCAATTCCCTTTACTCCACTGAAATAAAGGCACATCTGACTTTATCTTCTCTCTCTCAAAATGTCTTCAGAGGTTCAAAGGTACATTTAATGTCAGAGAAATGTATACAATACACATCCTGAAATGCTTTTTCTTCGCAACCATTCATGAAAACAGAGAAGTGTCCCAAAGAATGAACGATGGTTAAATGTAAGAACACCAAAGTGCCCCCAGCTCCTCTCCCTCCCGCATGTAATAGGCAGCAAACAACAATCCCCCACCAGCAAAAAAAAAAAGCAGGCATTGGCACCACCGCCTAGCACTCAAGCCTGAGCAATGCAATAGCAAAGACACAGACTTGCAGTTACCCCAAAGACTTTGCACTTAACCCAACATTCGACATCCCACAGGTTTTCTCTCTCCCTGATAAGGGAGAAGGAGGTGTCTCTGTTTTGCAGTGAGCAGGGAGACATAGCAAACAACTCATTGGTTTACAATGTTAAAAGTCTGTTGCGTCATTTTTTTTTAGCTCTGTGCCTGAAGATCACAATGATCCCCAGTCTTTGGGCACACAGCAGTAGATTCTAACTCAACTGACGACACATGGGTCTCCTGCCGTGAAACCGACCCTTGATCTGTCCGTCTCCAGGGCCCTGAGATCATAGGCTTCCAAATCCAAGTCGGACTCTCAGGCTGAACCCTTGGCATGCCGAACAATGGTCAGTCCTGAAACCCTGAGAAACAGGTCCCATTCCCACAAAGAACCAAAGTCAGTGTGTAACTCCAGGTCAGGGTCTTCAAAAGAACCCTGAAAGGGTAAAATAAAGATATTAAAGATGGAAATAGAGCTGTTTCCAAAAATGCAAGCAAAGGAGTCACTGTTTAGTGCCATCTTAACTTCAGTCCGCCTCCCTGAATGATCTTGTGGATAATATCATATTATGATCACTGCCTCCCAAGGTTTCCTTTACCTTAATCTCCCCAGTCAAATCTGGTCCATTACATAAGGCCCAATCTAGAATTGCCTTTCCCTTAGTGGGCTCAGTAACAACCTGCTCCAAAAAGCCATGCTGTAGGCATTCTACAAATTGCCTCTCTTGGGATTCAGCACCATCCGATTTTTCCAATCTACCTGCATATTAAAACTCCCCATGACTAATGTAATACCGCTCTTTTGACATATCCTTTCTAATTACCATTGAAATCTATATCCCACATCCTGGATTCTGTATGGAGGCCTGTTTATAGCTCCCATTAGTGTCTTTTTACCCTTGCAGTTTCTAAATTCTACTCACAATGATTCTACATATTTTGATCCCATGCCACCTCTTTTTAAACATTTGATTTATTTTTACCAACAGAGCAGCCTGATCCTTTCTGCCTACTTGCCGGTGCTTTCAATACAAGGCACATCCTTGGATATTAATCACTGAGCTATGATCTTCTTTCAGCCATCGTTCAGTGGTGCCACAATGTCATACTTGCCAATCTATACCTAATTCCATATACCTTCAATTATAACACCTTCAGTGCTGTATTCATCACCCTTTTCGATTTTGGTCTCCTGTTACACTTTACCTCACCCCACCGACTACTATTTTGCCCATCCATTCTTGCAGTCTCACTACACGCTGCATCTAGTCGTATACCGTGCTCAGCCCTATCACTCCAGTTTCCATCCACTGCCAATTTAATTTAAACCATCCCCAGCAGCTCGGGCAAACCTGCCCACAGGGATGCTGGTTCCCATCCGTTTCATATGTAACCTATCCTTTTTGTACAGGTCATACCGTCCCTAGAAGAGAAAGATCATTGGGATTTTTTCCTGGAACATAAAAGATTGAAGGGAGATTTGATAGAGGTATACAAAATTATGAGGGGTATAGATAGGGTAAATGCAAGCAGGCTTTTTCCCCACTGAGATTGGGAGGGACTACAAGCAGCGGTTATGGGTTAAAGTTGAAAGGTGAAATGTTTAAGGGGCACATGAGGGGTAACTTCTTACAGAGGTCATGAGTTGGGAACAAGCCGCCAGCGCAAGTGGTACATGTGAGTTAATCTCAACATTTAAGAAAAGTTTGGACAGGTACGTGGATAGTAGGGTATGGAGGGCTGTGGTCTGAGTGCAGGTCGATAGGAGTGGGCAGTTTAAATGCTCAGTATGGACTAGATGGGCTGAAGGGATTGTTTATGTGCTGTATTTTTCTGTCACTCTGTGACTCTAAATCTGAAACCTTGCCGCCCGCACCACTTCCTCACCCACTCATTCACCTGTATCATCAGCCTTTCTTGCCCTGACCGGTACATAGCACTGGGAATAATCTAGAGTTTCCTACCTTGGAGGTCATGTTCTTCAGCTTTTTTCCTACCTCACTATATTCACTGTGCAGGATCTTTTACTCCTTTCTACCCATCTCATTGGTATCATTGTACACTACATCCTCTGGCTTCTCACTCACCCTTCTGCAGCTGCTTTGAGATATCCCAGACCCTAGCAGCTGGGAGGCAACACACCTTCATTTTCTGTCCTCCTGTCAAACCTCCTATCATTACTGCTCTGATTGACTTTCCCCTTCCCTGCTGAGCCTCAGAGTTGGCCAAAGTTCCACTGGCCTGCCTGCTGTTGCTGTGCCCTGATAAGATTATCACCCCACCCCCAGCAGTATCCACAGGGGCATACTTGTTGCTGAGGGGGATGGATACAGCAGAGCCCTGCATTGACTTCTTACTCCCCTCACTTCTGGTGGTCACCCAGCTACTATCTGGGTGTGACCACCTGAGTGAAAGACTCATCTATGAAGTTTCCAGCTACCTAGGTAGTTCTGAGTGCATCCAGCTCCAGCTCCAGTTACTTTTCTATTTCAGTCGGGAGCTGGCATTGGGTGTACTTCCTGCAAATGTAGTCATCTGGGAGACCATTAGGTACCCTGTGACCTCACATCCCACAGGAGGAGCATCTTACTGCCTAACCTACAATCCTGCCTAAACTTGTTGTGCCTTGTAATTCTCAAACAAGTTCTAGCCTGTGCCCTTTCTTGCCCAAGCCTGTTGAGCCAAAGCCTGACCACTCTGACATTATCCACTCGCTCAATCGCCCCTGCAACAATGGCTGCTCTGCTCAAGCCCCACTTCTTTTTATTGGCCCTTGGAAATTAACATTAGTTAATATTAACCCAAGCAATATCCCACTGTGCAGACAAATCCCAAAAGGCTCTGCTCGCTTTTTTAAAATTGGCACTCCAGATCTTTTCCCTTCCTCTGCAACTATTTCACAAAGTAAGGTAGTATGACTCTGAGCATCATAAAATTCTGCCCACCGACAGTGCATTTGGCCCATTATACCTGTGCTGTCTCTTTGAAACTGCACTACTGCACTTCATCTTACTCCTGCATCATCTCAACGCTCATAACTGTCTCAACACTTCCCTTCCTCCCTTCCCTTCTTCATACTGGCCATCTTGCCTCTCCACTTTCAGTCCTGATGCAGTTTTTTTTAAAACTTTTTTTATTGCATTTTTAAATAGTTACAAAATGAAGTATGAAAAAAATGTATATAACCCTTCCCCCCTCCCCTTAACCCCTCCCACCAACTGCCCTATATAAAAAAAAGAGAAAGAGAAAAAAAAAGAAAGAAAGAAAGATTGTCTGGTTGTTGGAAGATCTCCACATGCTCCATGGAATTCATAAAAACTTTAATATGTATATTTATTTCTTTCCCCAAATGACCAATTGTTTCATCTTCAGAGCATCTATAGATTTAATCCTGTCTTTTGTAAATAAGGGCTCCAAATTTTCAAAAATGTTTCATATTTATCTCTTAAATTATAAGTATTTTTTTCTAATGGAATACAACCATAGATTTCTTTCTTCCAAGAGTCTATACTTAATTATGTATCCGATTTCCAAGTAACTGCAATAGCTTTCTTGGCTACTGCCAGTGCAATTTTTATAAATTCTTTCTGGTATTTATTTAGTTTGAGTTTTGGTTTTATCCCTTCAATATCACCTAATAAGAGTAATATTGGATTATGAGGAAATTGTGCTCCTGTAATTTGTTCCAGTAAGAGTCTTAAATTTGTCCAAAAAGGTTGAATTTTAGAACAGGACCATGTAGAATGTAAAAAAGTACCAGTTTCCTGGTTACATCGGAAACACTGATCCGATAAGTTTGGATTTAATTTATTTATTTTTTGTGGTGTAATATATGGTTGATGTAGAAAATTATACTGCACTAATCTTAACCGAACATTTATTGTATTTGTCATACTATCAAGACATAGTCTTGACCAATTTGTTTCTTCAATTTTAATACTCAAATCACTTTCCCATTTTTGTCTTGACTTATGGATTCCTTGTTTAATTGCCTGTTTTTGAATCAAATTATACATACAAGATATAAATGTTTTAATATTTCCTTTTTGAATTAAAATTTCTATTTCATTCGGTTTCGGCAATAACATTGTTTGACCTAATTTTTCTCTTAAATAAGCCCTTAATTGAAAGTAACAAAATAAAGTGTTATTTAATACTTTATATTTATTCTTTAATTGATCAAATGACATTAATATACCTCCTTCAAAACAATTCCCTATATATCTAATCCCTTTTTGAATCCAATTGTATAAAAGTTGATTGTCCATTGTGAAAGGAATAAGTCTATTTTGAATTAAAGATCTCTTTGCTAATAAAGATTTTTTTGTCTCATCATCAACATTTATCTTATTCCATAAATCAATCAAATGTTTTAATGTAGGAGATTCTTTCTTTTCCTGTATCCATTTAGATTCCCATTTATATGTAAAATCTTCTGGTACGTTTTCTCCTATTTTATCTAGTTCTATTCTAACCCATGCCGGTTTATCTTTCTCGAAAAAAGATGCAATAAATCTAAGTTTTTAAATAAAGTGTTGACAATTCTATTCTCACTGAAGATATTGTTTGACATGCTGAGTTCTTCTAGCAGATTCTTTGTTATTCATACATCCCATTTTTGCCTACAGCCCTGCAGATCTTTTATTCTTCATCTTATGTCCAATTCCCTATAGCATTATTTTTGGAACCAGCTTCCAGCAGTTTTTCAAGTGAAACATTCCAGATCCAGGCAAATATCTGGCTGGAAAGATTTATGTCTCTTCATTCGTTCTTATGTCAATGATTTCGTAAGCATAACCCCACATTGCTGGCCAGTACCACAGGGAATAGCTGTTTTACCCAGCTATAATTTATTTTAAATATCTTCTCCATTCCAAGGGAAACAATTCTAGCTTTATAACTTTAGAGCTGAAGTAATGATATTGAAAATCCTTCACTGCTTTGCAGAGTTTTTATAGCTTTCCTAAAATGTTAAGAATTGATCACAATGCCTCAGATGAGGACCTACAATCAATTTATAAAAATCTCTTTTATAAATTTTTACTTATTTATAAGCAGAGGTAATCCAATATTGGACCACATTTGGAATATTGTGTTCAGTTCTGGTCGCCTCATTATAGGAAGGATGTGGCAACTTTAGAGAGGGTGCAAATCAGATTTTCCAGGATGCTGCCTGGATTAAGGAGCACATCATATGAGGACAGGTTGAGCAAGCTTGGGCTTTTCTCTATGGAGGATGAAAGATGACTTGATGGAGGCAATAAGATGATAAGAGGCATGAGTTGAGTGGATAGTCACAGATTTTATCCCAGGTAGAATTCGCTAATGTATTGGGGCATCATTTTATGGCAATGAGAGGTAAGCATAGAGGGAGGGGTGTCTGAAGTAAGTTTTTTTTACATAGGGAGTGGTGAATGTGTGGAACACCCTGACAGAGGTGGTGGTAGAGGCAGGTACATTAGGGCATTTTAGGTAGAAACATGGATGAAAGAAAAATGGAGGACTATGTAAGAGGGAAGAGTTGGATTGATCTTAGAGTAGGTTAAAAGGTCAGCACAACATTATGGGCTGAAGGGCCTGCACTCTGCTGCAGTGTTCTGTGTTCTATGTTCGATTTTTTTTTATTTTAGTTGAGTGGATAGTCACAGATTTTATCCCAGGTAGAATTCGCTAATGTATTGGGGCATCATTTTATGGCAATGAGAGGTAAGCATAGAGGGAGGGGTGTCTGAAGTAAGTTTTTTTTTTACATAGGGAGTGGTGAATGTGTGGAACACCCTGACAGAGGTGGTGGTAGAGGCAGGTACATTAGGGCATTTTAGGTAGAAACATGGATGAAAGAAAAATGGAGGACTATGTAAGAGGGAAGAGTTGGATTGATCTTAGAGTAGGTTAAAAGGTCAGCACAACATTATGGGCTGAAGGGCCTGCACTCTGCTGCAGTGTTCTGTGTTCTATGTTCGATTTTTTTTTTACTCCATTTATCAACTAGACATGACACCTTTGAAGTTTTGCATCAGTGGACAATTTGCAGCATTTGCAAGTTTGTTGATTATCAGTTTTCGAGTTATGTCAGCTGGAGACTTGCTGTTCTGGCAGATGTTTTGACATATGAAATGTAGAAATAGACTCACGGTTCCTGAATTAGAAAGAAAACTTCCAAACTCCAAGGTTCTGAAGAAAACAGATAACATACTGAAAAAGAAAACCAAGGCTGTTGCTTTAACAATGGAGTGATTAATATTTCAGTAGCTTGGGTATTGAAAGATGAAAAAGAAATTTGTCCTCAGACAAGTGTTAGATTTGTAATAAAGACATAACTGTGTACTTATTCTGTTTCTGAAATTTAATTTTACTCACTTCTGTGGCATTGCCTGTCAGGAGCAAAATGCATTATTGCTCTATTATTTAGAACAAGATAATAAGGACAAATTTCAACAAAGGATTCAGAAGCAAAATCTGAAATACAAGTAGAAGATGCTGGAATCTTCACTACATCAGGCAACATCTAACCTGAGGAACATGGACACCCTGCTTAATGATATTGGTCCATGACATTAAAAAATTGGGAACCTCTGGTCTATAGAGAAAGGAAGAGAGTTGATGATTTATTAGACCATTGTTATAAGGTCTGTCTGGTCAACCTCACTGACGTGATACATCCAAAAAAAAGGCAATAAATAAATACAGTCAACTTTTCAGTCCAAGACCCTTCATCAGGACTCATGATACCACTCCTGCTGAAGGGTCAGCCTGAAATGTTGACTCCTTCCTCTTTTCCCTGGATGCTACCCGGCCTGCTGAGTTCCTCCAGCATTTTGTGTATGTCGTTTGTAGAAGCTTATCGGGCAATTTATAAACAACATTAACTTTTGTCTATAAACGCAGAAGATTCTACAGATGCTGAAAGTCCAGAGTAACACACACAAAACGTTGGATGAACTCAGGAGGTCAGGCAGCATCTACGGAGAGGAATAAAGAGCTGAAGTTTTGGGCAAAGACATATCCTGATGAAGGGTCTTGGCCCGAAACATCAACTCTTTATTCCTCTCCATAGATGCTGTCTGATCTGGTGATATCCTCCAACATTTTGTGTGCATTCCATTTACATATATAATATCTCTAGTATGGCAGAATGTAATATATGGCAGAAAATTGCCATATAAGATGATATTAGAGTAGATAGCCAGAGATTGGTCAGAAAGGTAAATTTTAAGAAAGATGTTGAAGAACAGGAAACTGAAAGTGAGAAGCAGCGCAGGGAGACTTTCAGAGCTTATATCCTTGGCAACTGAGGGTTTGGCTCCCAGTGCTGCAACAACTAAAGGCAAAGGTGCTCATGAGCACAGATATCTTAGTTGGATAGAGGCCTAAACAAGATTAAAGACAAGTGGGGGGGGGGGGGGGTAGGGGCTATGAAGAGATTCCAAAGCAACCATAAGCTCCTCAAAACTGGGACATAGTTTACTGGTAATTGCAGTCGCAGGGGTGGTGGATTAATAGAACGGAGCTGAGAATGGGTAGAATCAGATTCAGTATTATGAGCTTTTGTCTCTCTGATGTGCAATGTACTCTTACATGGGCTCAGCTGTTTGAAGGAAATACTGGAGGGAGGAAGGCAAAAAGGAAAGAAGTGCAGTTCATTCTTTCAAACCAATGTCATTAGAAAAATCTTGCAGAGGTCTGGTGTAAAGTCAATATGATCTGAAAAGTAACTATCTCTGTAATGGAGAAAATAACATATAATTTTTTAATTCACATATTCAGAAGCTGGTGATTTATTCTAGGCATGGTTTCCCGGTTGGTATCAACACTCTTGTGTCTTCTGTACATAAAATGACACAACAAATTTTCTTCAAGTGATATCCAGATGGTGAGAATTTGCAAGCTGCTAGGCAACAGGGCCAAAAGCAACAAGACAGATTCTGATCTTGCCCAATATTCCCAAGTGCACGTTTTATTCTAGGATTAGGAATAGGGGTCATAACTGCTTATTCTTCCTTTCCTACATGTCAGTTACTGCTGTAAGTTTGCTATCATTGATGTAATATCAAGGGCTTTGGCACTTCTAAAGCAATTATCACATCGATCCAACCAAGAATCTAATGCTGGAGCCCAAACAACTGCAAACCCACAAAAAATATAGATTCTTGTCATGGAATTAAATACTTTGAATTCCAATAATTCAATTCAAATGTAATATTTCCTTATAGAGTAAAATATGCTTAAGACAAAATGAATCCCGAGTGTGAAGTGGTCTGGATTTTTGTAACAAGTGGTTCAGTTTTGAATGAGAAGTTTAATGGCTTTTGTTCATTGATTTGGAATTTCACAGAAACAGTGGTAAAAAATCTGGCCAGAACTCAGCATTCTCTGAAGACGTCAGTGCGATGTTTTCCAATTCTCCTGATGATCATGGGACGGCTGCCCCAGGAAGCAAAGGGAAGGGAAGTGAAGAGACCCTTCAGTCAAGGTACAGTGACCATCAGCTGCGCTGAAATGGAGCCTGTTGTCTTCTCATCTGTTTTGTATCACCTCTCAGAATATTGAACGTTTGTGCAATTTAAGTCCGATGGTAAGACACGAGTTCAGAGCACAAAGCTACTGAATATGTGGCAGCAAATGAGAGTACAGAAAAAGATAAAGATTAGTTTTATTCATCACAGGGACATCAGAATGTCGAAATATGCAATGTAAATGTTATCTGCATTGAATAAATGTAGATAACATTTACAATGATGCTACCTGGAATGAGGACATGAGTTTTTGGGAAAGTCTTGAGTCAGGACCTTATTTCATCTTACATAGAATAATAAGGAGAAATTTGATAGAGGTATACATAATACTCTATGGATAGGGTAAGTGCAAGCAGGTATTTTTCCACTGAGTTTGGGTGAAATAGGAATAGAGGTCACAGATTTAGAGTGAAAGATGAAATATTTAAGGGGAACCTGAGGGGGAAACTTCTTCACTCAAACAGTGGTGCAAGTGTGGAAGGAACGGCCAGTGAACATGATGGATATGGTTCAATTGCAACACTTAAGAGTGTTTTGGATTGGTACATGGATGGGAGGGTTATGGAGGGCAATAGTCCAGGTGTAGGTAGATGGGGTGAGGCTGAATAACAGTTTTGCTGATGGCCCTGTTTCTGTGCTGTAATATTCTTTGACTTTTATCACTCTCAACCAAACTGTTTTCATAGTCAGGGGAAAATGGGAATGTCACTGTGGTCCTGAGAGCAAATATTGATGGAGCAAAGTAAACAGTCATTTTCAACACTGTCTAACCTGATATGACCTTGAGATGCTGGGTGCCTGTGGTCATGGGTGAGAGAAAAATTCCATTTGAAAAAGAAAATTTCAGTGAGGTGAAATGCCTGGTGTTTATCCCTAGGCTCAACATGGGAGAGAAGAAAATGCATACAAAGGGAAGACAAACACAGAGCAGACACATTGTCTTAAAATAATCCTGAAAGGGACGCTCTGTATTCAGTCTAACATTTACTAAACGTACTTAAATTTGGAGCCATTATTTCTTACCATATAGATACTGAAGCAGAGTCTTGGTTGAAGAATCTTTATATGTCACACCTATGAATTTACCGTTTGAACTATTAGTTAGAGAATATGAATTTAAAGCTCTCCACTGGATCTAGGGAATTTAAACTCCATTAAATAAATAAATTTTAACACCTCATAACTTTATCCATCAAACTGTTGGATAGCCATTGAAAACAAAATCCTGTTTCTTTCCTGTCCTTTAGAAATCTGTTGTTTTTATCTGCATAGACCCTTATAGGCAATGAAGGGCGAGGAAACATACTGACCTGGTTAGGAAAGACCACATTTTGTGTCATCATGCACAAAAGCAAAATGAACCTATGAAGCAATAAGAGGGGATTGTTTATTTATACAGTATTCAGATTTGCAGATAATAGTTTCAAAACAATAGGTATCTGATTTTTACAGAGAGTGGAGAGTGCTTGGAATGTGCTGCCAAGTATGGTGGTCAAAGTAGATACATTGGGATCGCTAAGAGACTTAGATAGGTACATGGATGATAGAAAAATGGAGGGCTAAGTGGGTGGGAAGGATTAGATTGACCTTAGAGCAGGTTAAAAGGTCGGCACAACATTACAGGCCAGAAGCCCAGTACTGTGGTGTACTGGTCAATGTTCTATAGTTTGGGATTTGTATGCAGGAGAACTTTCCACTGACATTGGCTAAGTATCAGTCAAAATCAGAATCAGAATCAGGTCTATTATCACCGGCATGTGACATGAAATTTGTTAACTTAGCAGCAGCAGTTCCTTGCAATACATATGCTAGCAGAGAGAGAAAAAATAACAAATAAAATAAAACATAAATAAACAAGTAAATGAATTATGTATTTTGAATAGATTTTTTAAAATGTGCAAAAACAGAAATACTGTATATTAAGAAAGTGAGGTAGTGTCCAAAGCTTCAAAGTCCATTCAGGAATCAGATGGTAGAGGGGAAGAAGCTGTACCTGAATCGCTGAGTGTGAGATACAGGACCCCATTTTAAATACATTTAATGGCTATAAATAGGCTGTCTCTTACTCAAGCTGATCTTGAATAAAGGATAAATGATAACTATACTTCTTGGTATTTGAGCTTCCTCACCTGGACAATGCTTTGTTTTCAGGTTGAAACCGAATAACACTGCCGATGATGACCCTCACTCAAACAGTTTTAACAACCCAGCCTACTTTGTGCTTGAAGGCCTCTCCTACCAGTCTGGAACAGGTGGTCAGGAAAACCCGGGGAATCCGGTGTCAAAACCTATCCCTAGGAATAAGACACACCCTCTTCCTCCAACACCAATGGAGAAGCCAAAGGACTACTCACTCCGACATCTAAACAATGAAGGTGGATCCTCTGAACATGAAAGCCCTTATGATCAAAGCCAACACATGTACCACAAAATGCTGGAAGTTGAAATGCAGAACAATCCACTCTATGCCAGTACAAACGATGTATGGGTTAAATCAGCCCAGACTTCACCGGCCAAAGGCAGCCAAGAGCGGCTCAAGAACACAGTGCCAGCTCGGGACCATCTTGAATTCAAAGCTCGCACCATGGGCCCAAGGACCAGACCTCAGGTGGTGGCAAAGAGTGGGGCTCAAGCTTCCTTGATCAGCGAGGTCAGAGACAAAATAAGTGAGAGGAGGCCAGAAGACCAACCTCCATCCGTCAGCCACATAGTCAAATCGCTGAGCGATAAGGACCGGCCATCCAGCAGGGGCGAGCTACCCGTTCCTGTTCGTGAGCGTCCCGCCAAAAGTCCCCGGCTGCCCGCGAGGAACAAAGCCCCAGAGGTTCAGCCTCGACCTGCACGGATGGATCATTTGAACATGCCCCCGCCCCTGCCAGTCAAGAGCCGGACAATGGAGTATGGGGTAGGAGCAATTACCGACTGTGTGTCATATTTGAGTTTCAGCAGAGTTATTAATCAGATTAATGTAAATGATACAGCTCCCCAAATATCTTGTGCACGGATGTACTGTATTTACTATGATATGAATGAGATGCATAGTATTTTGACCAGCACCAAATTAGAAATGAGTCAAATATTGTAGTGGGATATAGTGTAGTGGGTAAGTCAACAAATTGTTGGATTAATTCAAAGCCCTAGACTAAAGGTATGCAGACTTAAACTTAATAAAATAAATCTGGAATTTGCAAACTAGAATTAGTAACAGGGATCACTGAACTTCCAGATTGTTGCAAGAACCCATTCACTGATATATCTTGGCCATCTGACCCATATATAGTTTACTCATAACTTTCCCTCTGAACTTGCTGAACAACCCACTGAGGGAGGTGTAGAATGAGGTGGGATTGGTAAATTATGTCAGTGGTGCTGGGTAAGGCAGGTTCTATAGATCGATCAACTCTGATCACTGTGTGTGTGTGTGTGTGTGTGTGTGTGTGTGTGTGTGTGTGTGTGTGTGTGTGTGTGTGTGTGTGTGTGTGTGTGTGTGTGTACCTCACCATGATATCTTTTATGTCTTGCACTGTACTGCTCCCACAGAACAATGAACCTCATGATATATGGCAGTGAGAATAAACCTAATTCTGAACGTGAGTGTATGTGTGTTGCACAAATTGTTTGAAATGTTAATCATTCTTTACATAGAATAATGATGTGTTTAGTGATTTGTAATATTACTTTTCTGAATCAAATGATGGAAATATGGATCACTGAGGAAGTGCTGCTCTGTGAGCCTATCAGTCATCATAGACTTTAAGCTGAGGCATTAAGGTCCCTGTTGTAATCTCAGGTGGGACTTGCAGAAAATCAAGTCAACTAATATTAGAATGAAATAGTGAATTCTTAATATCTGACATTCTATTTACCTTTTAACTCAATTCACTAGATGAGTGCCATGGTAGTGCCACGGTGACCTCTTTGAGAAAGTTAATATGCTCTTCTCGTGTGCACATCGATTTCTTCTGGGTGCTCTGCTTTTCTTCCACAGTCCATAGACGTGCCAGTTAGTAAATCAATTGATCCTTGTAAATTGTCCTGTGATTACGTTAGAGTTAAATAGGAGACTTGCTGAGCAATGCAGCTCAAAGGTTTGCTGACCAGCAACGCCTAGAGATATAGCTGTTCCGCGCTATATCTCTATATATATATATATATATTCGGTCTTTATCACATTACTGTTCATGTACAAATTGGCATGGATGCTTTCTGCACAATAGTGACCACAATTCAGTTGTTCTCTATTGCTGTAATTCACTGAGACTTTACAAGTTAGAGAAAGTTACTATATGAATTCAAATTGTTCTCTATATACTTTGAGAGTTTTGCTGTCTGACCAAAATTCACCAGCTAGAGACTAAAATTAATTAATCATGTGGAATATGGCCTGATAGAGCATCAGAATATCTCAGCATTATTACTGTAGACATAAACCAAAACCAGTCATTAGGGTTTAGGTACTAAAAAGGCAGATATATTTAAGAAATTATAATTCTCTATCCAAAAGGATACAGATCTTTTGCTGTCTCTTTTAGACTTCTGAGAACCGTAATAGTTCAAGCACCATCTTGGAGGTTCTGAAGCACTTTGGCTTGGAGAAATATGAAAGTGGCCTGATTGAGAATGGATGGGATAACTTGGAATTCTGGAGGTAATTACAGTGAGAACACATCAAACCCAATGGTTTCTGCTGGGTGTTTCTGTAAACTATTTGCACAAGTTGTAGCTTTTTACTTATTGCACTGCTGCTACCAAAAGAAGAGTGAGCTGAAGGTCAATCTTAAAGGTCAAGCTTCCCCCTGTGCATTTTAGCATACACTGGTGGATTAAGAGCCATCTCAAGATATTTTATAAACCAAACATTTTCAGCTCAGTTCTACAGGGTGGAACTACCCATAATTAGGCACAGATTGGGATTAGACCAACACATGTTCTCTTCAACCCTGGGATTAACCTGGATATTAGGATGGCGGTGTCTTCCAGTAGGACTGCAGCTGCTTGTTTGCAATCCCCACCCGCCAGCTTTCCATGCCGAAACTGGAACTCACTTGTAGTCTGACACAGAAGTTCTCCCAATCGTTGAAAGAATGTTCTTTTCTGCTACCCTGAATTTTCCATACCTAAAGAGTTCTGACACAGAATCCATGGTGGGATAAAAATGCAGTCACAAATAATTGGCCCATTGGGTATTTTTAGTGCACAAAATTCCAGGCCTTTCTCTATTCCCCTGGCCCCACGACAACTAGGTCCCTCTCTGAGCACTTACTACCATGGGAATGATTTCATTCATACCATGTCTCTTCAGGCCAGGCTTAGCCAATCAGATAGATGGATTTGTAAAGCTATGGGTCGTGAGGTTTGCAAGGTTTAATCTATGAAATTGGTTTAGGAATGTGATTGCAGTAATGGTTTTAACTTTACTATATTATATATATATATGTATATATATATGTGTGTGTATACATTTGTTACTGAAAAGCAATAACACTATGGTCTCTTTTTTGGTGTAGTGACATCACTGATGATGATTTACGAGAAGCTGGTGTCACTGATGCCAGTCACAGGAAGACTCTTCTGGACTTAGCTTACCACAATAAGCCTTGACAATAGACTGTTAAAAAGTGGAAGAGGACCCCTGGTCACTCTTTATGGACCTTGCCATTAAATTTTGTTTCCGAAGTCCTACCTGAGTAAGAAAACATTGGGTGAAATACTGAATCTGAGCACATCCTGAAGGTTCTTTATGACGTCCGGAAGGAATTGAGTGCGGAAAAGTGAATGGTGTTTCCGGTATAATCCCAGCGACAGATGCCCTAGTCTTACCCTAGTCTTTTCTGGCCCAGTCTTTCGTGTTACTAAGAAGCAGAGCCCCAGTTTGATTTTTCCAAGGCAACTTATAACTGGAATCTGGGACTTGGAATGGAAGAATGCGTTGCCTTATCTTGAAGTCCCATACGGATAAGATACAAGGATGGTTTAGTCTCCATGGGTGAAATAATAAATGGTCAAATAACCAGAACCCTTGAAGGCTTTGTTTAGAATTTCAGTATCCCCACTTTTCATACTCAGAAAACTTTTCAGCAAGAAATTCAAGCTAATAAGTATGATGCCTTTCATTTAGAAAAAGACAAACTGGTAAAGCTCTCAGAATGCCTAGCAGTGGAAGTTACTGGGACGGACGCCGATTTGAGGCTTCCTGTACAAAATGGACAATGCCAGAAGAAGCCAACACTGAGCCAGATGGCTTCAAAGTACTGGTAACTTGGCGCAGGAAGAGACCACAGCAAGATGTTACTAAAAAAAAGTGAAGATCTCAAATTAAGTGCATGTTACTCAACTTAGACTTAATGGTCTATATCTTGCCTATCATATAGGAGGTTTAAGTGTCTGTTTAACGTCTGAAAAGTGGTCAGTAAGTCAGGGGGAGAGGCGTATGTAAGTCCGGATGTTTATGGCATGCCCCAGTATCTTAAATCTTTTAAGCCAGCCACACACAGCTCCTTCCTATGCTACTCATTGGTGTTTCATTTGTCCCATATGAAAGCCAAATTCATGTGAACTTCCAGAGTTTATACCATCTGTGTGTAGGCTAGAAACTTATGCTTGGCATGAGTGCTCTGTGCTGATTTTTATTTATCTGCATCACTGAGAACAGCAGGGCATTCCCTTTATCAAAACATGGAAACTTAGAAATCTGTCATTCCATTTTCTTAAACATGTTGGAGTCCAAATGGGATTAAATGAAAGGCTTGTGGGTGCAACATGTAACATCCCTACGTTAAGAGAAGTTTAAAGGGATACAGCATGCATGGTTCATGGGCATGAGTTGCTGACGTTTTTTTTTCCATGTTTTATACTATTTTTAATGTTCTGAACAATGTAACTTCATTTTCAGGCCATTTTGGCATATGCTGATTGAAAGGTTAGTTGAAGTTTAGGTACAATATGCCTCTGCATGATTGATTCAGAATGTAATCTCTCCCACCCTTATTTGTAAATTGGACATGTTAATGAGGATTCACAGTATTTCATTCACAGAATGGACAAACAAACAACAAAAGAAACAGAGGGTCAAGATACATAAAGATTGCAGATGCTGGAATCCAGAGCAAAAAAAAAACAAACTGCTGGAGGAACTGCCGCCTGACCTACAAAGTTCTTCCAGCAGAATGTCCTTTCACAAAAAACCAGGGTCATTGTCAGAGTTCACAGGGATGCCCTATGGTTTTAGCTGCTACCCTGCCTTCCTTGTGGTGATATCTCAGGTCTATGTGTGGAAATTTAAGCAAATGGATCCTTAATTCATCTGCACCTGGGCAGTGATGTAGATGACTGGATCCCTCACCCTTTATAGATCAACATCCGATCTTCATGGCTTTACAATCAAAACTAATCAATTTCTGAAGCTGACACAGTGACTCTGTTTGTCATGTGGTGATGATGAATGTTCTGTATGTGTATCAAACCTTTTTCAGAATTATATTGATTACCTTGATTAGAAAGTAAAGGGTATTCCGAAGATTTATATAAATTGAGGTTACACAATTCCTTCGAGTTTGAAATGAAAATGCAGAAGGTGGACACGTTACTTAATAAATTACACCGAAACACAGACATCTGAGCAAAATCTTAGCAACTAGGCTCAGGGCAAGAATCTGGATGAAACTATATTTGATAGTTTCTTTTTGGAAGCACTGCCAGCCACACCACATCAGACATGATAGTGTACTTCGATGTGATTCGACAGGGAAAGGACCAAAGCTTTCTAGTCTTTCAGTCTGAAGGACAGCCATTGCCATGAATTGTTGCATGCTGTATAACTTTGAATATTTTTATCTGCATGGATATCATGTTGGATGAATTGATGCTAATGGCAGCGTTGTTATGTTTACTCCAGTGATATCATTTGGACCTCTGAAGTATATGCAAATAAATTTAGAATGAAACTATCTTTTGAGACTATATTTCTTCTGCCCTCTAGATTTCAATGTATTGAAAAATTAAGTTACAAAACAGATGGGCTTGGATGCACGCTCAGTGGCCACTTTATTAGGTGCATTTGTACACCCACATAAAAGCATGCAGGCATGGTCAAGAGATTCAGATTTTGTTCAGACTAAACATCAGAATGGAGAAGAAGTGTGATTTAAGTGACTGACTGTGGATTGATTGTTGGTGTCAGAAGGGGCAGTTTGAATATCTCAGAAACTGCTGATCTCCTGGGATTTTCATGTACAAAAGTCTCTGGAGTTTACAGAGGATGGTGTGAAAAACAGTGAGCAGCAGTTCTGTGGGTGAAAACACCTTGTTAATGAGAGAGGCCACAGGAGGATGCCCAGACTGCTTCAAGCTGGCAGGAAGGCAACAGTAACTCAAGTAACCATGTGTTACAACAGTGGTGTGCACAGAGCAGCATCTCTTACAACATGTTGAATCTTGAAGTGGATGGGCTCAGGACCAGAAGGCCACGAGCATACACAGTTACTTATTATTTATTTACTAGGTGGTACCTAACTAAGGTGTGTGTGTGTGTGTGTGTGTAAAGAGAGAGAGAGACTGGAACCTTAATGTATGCAAATTGCCACACCTCCTTTTCTGACACTATTTTCTATGTGTAAAATGTTTTGACCACTCCACTAATAACAAAGGATGAACCTCCAATGCAATATTAGCAAAGAAAAATGATTCTTAACATACACTCGTGGAAAGATTCACAAGAAATCAAAATAACAATAAATTATCTTTCAGTAAAGTGGAAAGATTGTGGCAATTTAGATAATGTCAGAATTTGGGATGATAAAGTGAACTACAAATGCAGCAGAGAAATCAAATGCAGAAATCATGACATTTGAAATGTCTGCTGTCCTATGCCATGCGATCTAACAGCAAATCCATCATGTGTTGTGATCAAAATGAATGAATTTATTTCTGACCTAACTACAGTGCTTAACTTCAAAGATAATTTATTTTGAAGCATCTTAGAACAGACATGGGAAATGCAATTTAAAAGCAAGACTTATTTTCTTCCTTTCACATATTACAATAAACAACCCTAAAGAAATAGAAAGCATTTTTCACTCACTTAATAATCTTTCATCTGTGGAGTTAAGTGAGTTCTGCAATTGACTAAACTGGGACACTTTAAAACAACTTTGAAAGAATCCTCCAGGAGAGCATTATTTTGTATCTCATCTCTCCTAAGAGCACATCAGCTAATGGCAGTTGTGAACACTGATGCCAGATGCAATGAATATTTAGCAGATATTGCCCATGTTCCCGTTTATTTTCTTCCAAAATAAACTGAGACTTTGAGACTGTTTTTGTTCTTTCATTTCACTCTGTGGTATGCAAAAACAAAGCTAAACTACGAACCGGTATAGGCAATAGTTCAGGAATGTATGCATTCCCACTTTTGCATTAGATGCAACCGTTGTGAGCTCTGATGCTCAGGGTTCCTTGGGTATTGGACTTAAAGTTCACTTTCATCAATGTGATGAAGAATTTTCTCAACTAAGCCTCCTGAGCACATGCCAACAACCCTTGGGTCTATGAGCCAGTAAATATGATAGAACATTGAATGTATAGCACAGAACAGTACAGGAACAGACCCTTCGGCCCATAATGTTGCGCCAAAATAATTGAACTATTAAATGCCTGTGTGCATTAATCAGTTCTGCCTACACAATATCTATATTACTTCATTCTCTGCACATTCATGTGTCTCTCTAAGAGCCTTTAAAACACTTCTGTCATATTTGACCCACACTACCACCCTGCAGTGCATTGAAGGTACCCACCGTTTTCTCCGCAAAATCTTGCCCCACACATCTCCTTTGAACTTACCCACTCTTTCATTAAATATGTTTCAGTGTTAGACATTTCAACCCTAATAAAAAGACATTGGCTCTGTACTCTATCTTTGCCTCACATAATCTTGTAAACTTCTGTCAGCTTTCCCCAGTCTACTTTGCCACTCCAGAGAAAATAGCCCAAGTTTGTCAAAACTCTCCTTATCGCTCGTGTCCTCTAATCCAGACAGCATCCTGGGAAACCTGTCTGCCACCTCTACATAGCCTCCACATTCTTCCTATAATGGGGTCACCAGAACTGAATGTAGTATCAAGATGCAGCATAACCAGAGATTTATAAAACTGCAAATGTAACTTCCTGAATCCTTTGACTAATAAGCATTCAATACTCTTCCTTTACTACTCTGTTAAGCTATGCATATAACTTCAGGGAGCACAAAATTCCTCAATCCATCATCACTGTTAAATGTTCTGCCATTAACAGTGACTTCATCGCATCATCATCCCTACAGCCTGACATGGTCAGTCTGTCAGAACCTTGAAGCAGGTGGTCATGGCAGAACTAACAGTTCCTTGGCAAGACCAGATGGAGGAGATATTTGAGCGTACAAAAACCAAATACCAGGAGCTGGTAGATCAGTGCCAGAGACAGGGATGGAGGGCAAGACGGGATGGAGAGCCTTTAGAAGTGGGGTGTAGTTTTGCTGGCTGCTCACTGTGCAGAATCTACTCTCTCCTTGGCATTACAAGGGCTGCAAAGAAAAGAGCCATCAGGACTATCACAGAAGCTGCTGAGCGAGTGGTGTGACCCACAGACCAACGCTGGGGCACAAGCTGGGGCCTGGTTGGGGATTCCAGTTAATGATTCCTACTTCCATACCTGAGCTTTCTCACTTCCTCGGGCAACAAAGGGGCTACTCACTGATTTTGCTTGAGGAGATCCGAGCACTAATCCTAGCCCATCCCAAACATCCCCACGAAAAGACTCTGTGCCGCAATGGTAAAATTGTGATTGTTTTAACAAATCATTATCAAACATATTGGTATAGGTTTGTTATTGTCATGTACCAATACAGTGAAAAGGTTGTTTTGGAATCTCCCAACTGGGAAATTATAAAGAGAGTTGGAGAAATTCTATATTTTCTACTGTGGAAAAGCATGCAATTCTGTATAACAAAATGTTTGCTGTTTAATTTAACATGAAATATATGCTGTTGTTGTTTGATCCAACATAACCATGTATTCAGCACAGGCTGAGAATTTCAATTCAATGAAACTTTGACAACATCTGCAGATATTTTAAAAAGTCAATCAATCACCTTCTGAAGGATCACTAAAGATGGGCATATTACCAATATTGCCTAAAGTTGGGTGGCACGACAGCATAGTAGTTAGCACAACACTTTACTGCACCAGCGACCCTGGTTCAATTCCCACCACTGTCTGTAAGGAGTTTTCACGTTCTTCCCATGACCGCGTGGATTTCTTCAGGTGCTCTGGTTTCCTCGTACAGTCCAAAGGCATACTGGTTGGTAGGTTAGTAAGTCATTGTAAGTTGTTCTGTAATTAGACGATGGTTAAATTGGGAGATAGCTGGGTAGCACAGCTCAGAGGGTTGGAAGGGCCTACTCCAACCCATATGTCAATAAACAAACATGGAACAACACTAAGTTTTGGGTTTGAGGAGATTTTGTACGTCACCAAAAAATTAGCAAATTTCTACAGATGTTCAGTGGAAAGCATTCTGACTATTGCTTCACTGACTGGTATGGACAGGATTAAAAAAGGCTTCAGAGGGTTGTAGACTCAGCTAGCTCCCTCACAGGCACAACACTCCCCAGCATGGAGGACGTCTTCGCATAATGGAGCCTCAAGAGGTGACATCCTTCATTAAGGACGCTCACCATCGGTGACATATTCTCGTCTCATGACTACCATCATAAATGAGTTACAAAAACACCCGTACTCAACATTTTAGTAATGGCTTCTTCCCCCCCGCCATCAGATTTCTGAATATTCCATAAACCCATGAACATTACCTGATAATTCTAATTTTTCACTATTCATTTTTCACTTACACTGCACTGCTGCCACAGAACAATACATTTTATGACATATAGTGATAATAAGCCTGATTGTGATTCTGAACACTGAACAATGCTATTGAGCCACGAGAGGGAACTGTGGTGCTAAATACAATTGTGATCAGTGAGATGTAATGTCTTTCCTGCAGAAAACTGAGATCAGGATAGAAGTGTTACTAAATTAAATGGGATTTGGTGGCTCAGTGCTGAGACCTTTCAGTGTCATCATTTAGTTCTGAAGATAGCGTAATTGGAAAATCTTCATTTTCTGCAAGTTCTTAAGAATAATAGGTATATAATGAAAAAGCAGTTATCTGAATCAGAATCAAGTTTGTTATCACTGATGTGCCATGAAATTTGTTGTTTTGTGACAGCAGTACAGTGTAATATATTTAAAAATTATTATATTACAATAAGAATATATGAAAAATAAATAAATAGGTTTCAAAGATTTCAAAGGTACATTTAAAGACAGAGATATGTATACAATATACATCCTGAAATGCTTTTTCTTTGCAAGCATCCACAAAGACAGGGGAGTGCCCCCAAAGAATGAATGACAGCTAAATGTTAGAACTCCAAGTCCCCCCCCCCCCACCAGCTCCCTTCCCTCCTGCGTGTAAGCAATGATCCCCTCTCCACCCACTGGCAAAAAAAAGCATTGGCACCGGCCACCAAGCACTCAAGCGTGAGCAAAGCAACAGCAAAGACACTGATCTGAAGCTCTCCAAAGACTACTTGTTCACCCAGTACTCGATATACCACAGGCTCTCTCTCCCTAAAAAGGGAGGAAGAGATGTCTCCATTTCATAGTGAGAAAGGAATCGTGCAAGACGAGAGCAATGTAATGAGGTTCTGTTCATGGGCTTCAGGAATCAAATGGGGGAGGGGAAGAAGATGTTCTTAAAATGTTGAGTGCACATCTTCAGATTCCTATACCTCCTCCCTGATGGCAGTAATGAGAAGAGGGCATTTTCCAAATGGTGACTGTCCTTAACGATGGATACCAACTTCTTGAGTCATCTTGTTGAAGATGTCCTTGATGGTGGGGAGGCTAATGCCCATGCTGAAACTGGCTGAGACTACAACCCTCTGTAGCTTTTTGAGATCCTGTGCATAGGAAGCCTTTAGATCAATAAAATTTGCTAGTCTTTGGTAACATACCAACTTTCCTCAACCTTGTTATGTGATGCACCATCAATAACTCTCTCTGAGACGTAAAGGCGAGATATCGGCTTTTATTGACTGGAAGAAGGAACAAGCAGTGGTTGACCACCATACTACATCCTGGAGACAGAGAGGCCGGGCTCAGGCCTCAATCGCCTTTATACAGGGGTCTTTGGGAGGAGCCACAGGAGCAGTCAGCGGGAGGGGGGGGTGTCCAGACAGGTATATGTAGTTCACCACAAATAAAATTTGCTAGAGTCTTTGGTAACCTACCAACTTTCCTCAACCTTGTTACGTCTCCCCTCTCACTGTGAAATGGGGACATTTCTTTTTCCTGTATAAGGGAGAGAGAGAGCCTGTGGTATGTTGAGTTACTGGGTGAACGAGTAGCCTTTGGGGTACTGCAAGCCTGTGTCTTTATTGATGCTTTGCGGAATGCTTGAGTGTCGGTGGGGGGGGTGCCGACGATCTTTTGCTGGTGGGGGAGGGGAGGTCATTGATTTGCTGCAGATTATGCATGGGAGGGGGAAGCTGAGGAGGGGGGCTTTAGGGTTCTAATGTTTACCTGTCATTCATTCTTTGGGACACTCCTCTGTTTTCATGGAAGTTTGCAAAGAAAAAGAATTTCAGGATGTATATTGTATATATTTCTCTGACATTAGATGTACCTATTGAAACTCTCCATGAAGTATAGCCACTGGCATGGCTTCTGTGTGACTGCATTTCCACTGAGGACCAGAGCGTGTCCTCCCAACTTCCCCTTCCCGAAGCCCGTAATCAATTCCTTAGTCATACTGACATTGTGTGCAAAGTTGTTGCGAAATTACTCAAACAGCTGATCTGTCTCATTCCTGTACACCTCCTTGTCACCATCTGAGATGCTGCCGACAACAGTTGTGTCATCACTGAATTTACACAGGTGATAACAGTCATGAGTGTAGAGAGAGCAGAGTAGGGAGCTAATCATCCGTCCTTGAGTCTCCCTGTCTTGGTTGTCAGCGGGGGTTATTTCAAATTCAAACTGACCATAGTCTCCTGCTGAGGAAGTCAAGAATGCAGATACAGAATGAGGTACAGAGGGCTATGCTTTGAAGCTTATTGATTAGTACTGAGGGATGATGGTGTTGAATACTAAGCTGTATTCAAGAAACAGCAGCCTGTTATAAGTATTACAGTTGTCCAGGTGGTCCAAGGCCGAGTGGAATGCCAGTGAAATTGCATCCATTGAAGACTTGTTGTGGCTGTAGGCAAATTGTAGTGGGGATAGGTCCTTGCTGAGACAAAAGTTAATTCTAGCCGTGACCAACCACTCAAAGCACTTCATCACTGTAGACGTGTGTGCTACTGGGTAATAGTCACTGAGGCAGCTCACTTTGCTTTTCTTGGGCACTGATATGATTGCTGCAGTGAGAGGTTGAAGATGTCCTTGAACACTCCTGCCAGTCAGTTGGCTCAGGTTTTCAATACCCTATCATCAGGATTGATGCCTTGTGGGTCACCCTCTTTTCAAGGTGCTCTGACATCGGCTTCCAAGACAGATATCACATGGTCAGCAGATGCTGCAGAGATTTGCACAGGTATGTTTCTATTCTCTATTTCAAAGCATGCATAAAAGATGATGAGCTCACCTGGGAGTGAAGCATCAGAGCTATTTATGATGTTAGGCTTTGCTTTATAGGAAGCAATTGCACGTAAACCTTGCCTCAGTTGACATGCTACTGACTGCATCTCTAGCTTCATTTGAAATTGCTTTTTCTCTCTCTTACCATAGCCTCTGAACACACCAGAATCTGACTGCATTGTACTTAGTGTACTGTTCTTCCAGGACTGGAACCCCTTGGATTGGCTCAGATAGGCCCTGCCGACAACTGATATTCCTGATACAGCTTGGGAGAGAAAGAAGCTCGGGATGAATCTCGGAGTGGGATCAAGAAGCAGGAACTGGCAATAGAACCCCTTGGACATACTCAGCCTTGAATAGGAGGGCAATGGTTCAGGTGCAGGTCATTGGGAATAGGCAGTTTAAATGCTATTGGCATGGATTAGAGAGCTGAAGGACCTGTTTCTGTGCTGTACTACTCAATGACTCTAAGATAATTGGTACAGGCTTATTGTGCCAAAGGGCTGTTACCATGCCTCGATTTTATGATGTCAACATTCTAAGGTCACATAGTGTGGTGAACTACATATACCTGTCTGGACACGCCCCCTGCTGACTGCTCCTGTGGCTCCTCCCACAGACCCCTGTATAAAGGCGATTGAGGCCTGAGCCCGGCCTCTCAGTCTCCAGGATGTAGTATGGTGGTCACTCACTGTTTGTTCCTTCTTCCAGTCAATAAAAGCCGATATCTCGCCTTTACATCTCAGAGTGAGTTATTGATGGTGCATCACATAGATATTCACTCGACACATTGTCATTCTCTCCCAAACTCCCTTGATCCATATAGAATCTAAAAAGCTTATCATTCTACTCTTGAAATTCATTGCAATTAAGCATATATATGGAAAATCTCATAATATTCTCAGTGAACAAATATATCCTTACTCATTCCCACTTGACTAACTCCTTATCCTCAAGCTATTATCGAGTTCCTAGATTCTCCAGTCCGCAGAAACTTACACAAGAAAATAGGAGCCGGAGGAGGCCACTCAGCCCTTCAAGACTGTTCCACAATTTAACATGATCATAGCTGCTGTGCTGCAGAACCACCTCTTCCTCTGTGCCAGAACATCTTCTTTGCATCTACTCCTTAAAGGTCTGTAAGGATTTTCCACATTTTAACAATATCACCTTTCATTTTCTTAAGTTTCAGAGAACATGGGTCCACTCTACAATTGCATTTGAGACCTGACCACGAACAGAGGTGGGGAATAGCGTACATTTCCAAATTTTGCAACCAGATCTTATTTGGTTAGCACACATGCACACAAACATGATGCATAGTGAATCTGCTTATCGACAACTATGTGCAGCAAATATAAATATCTGTGAGATGTATGTATAGTTGCCAAAACAACAAACCTTGATGAGTAACTTTAGCGATTAATACCTAAATTTAATGTGACATATGGAATGAATGAGCTTTCCGTCAGAGTATAGAGCCAAGATGCTGTGAATTATTGAACTAATAATTGGAAACTTGGGTGAGAGCTGTCTGGATGATCAAATTATTGGGATAAGTGTCTCTCTTGATCTGTAAATAGCTTGTAATCTTACTGGATCAATGACACTCGGGTTTTGTGTTTCAAATCAATAATTATTCAGTGGATTTGCACTAATTTCACTATTGAGAAGTGGAAGAATGAAGTGGGAATCAGAATCAGAATTATTATCACTGCCTGATGTTATGTGGAACTGTTTTGCAGTAGTAGTCAGTGCAAAGACATACAGTACTGTGCAAAGGTCTTAGGCACACATATATAGCTGGGATATCTAAGATATTTGCACAGTGCTTTATTTGTCAACATAGAGAGGAGAGCAAATATTTAAATTTGGCTGGTGCAAAGGATGTTGAGAATGGCGAGGGTGGAGAGCTGCAGGAAAGGTGTGGAACAGGTAGCAGAGAATAAGTTCCAGGGCGGGTGATGGTGGGGGTACAGGCACACTCAGCCCTGAGATACCAGGCAAGGTCATCTGATTTGAAACAATTAGTTTATTGATCATTACAGAATGTCTCTCTAGTGCTTCCCATTCCCTCCCCTCTCCCTTACCTTTTTCCCAACCATGATTCCCCTCCCTCTGTCCCCATTCCACTTTCAGTCCACAATAGTGACCCATATCAGAGTCGGGTTTATCATCACTCACATATGTTATTAAATTTTTTTTTGCAGCAGCAGTACAGTGCAATACATAAAATTACTACAGTACTGTGCAAAAGTCTTAGGCATCCTAGCTATATATACCAACACACACAAAATGCTGGTGGAACACAGCAGGCCAGGCAGCATCTATAGGAAGAAGCACTGTCGAAGTTTCTGGCCAAGACCCTGCGTCAGGACTAACTGAAAGAAAAGATAGTAAGAAATTTGAAGGTAAGACAGGGAGGGAGAAATCCAAAACCATAGGAGAAGGCAGGAGGGAGAGGGGTGAAGCTAAGAGCTGGAAAGGTGATTGGCAAAAGGAATACAGAGCAGGACAAGGGAAAGGATCATGGGACGGGAGGCCTAGGGAGAAAGAAAGGAGGAGGGGAGCACCAGAGGGAGATGGAGAAATTGGGAGGAGCAGAGAGAGAAAAAAGGGGGCTAAATAAATAAGTAAGGGATGGGGTAAGAAGGGGAGGAAGGGCATTAACAGAAGTTAGAGAAATCAATGTTCATGCCATCATGTTGGAGGCTATCCGGACGGAATATAAGGTGTTGTTCCTCCAACCGGAGTTTGGATTCATTTTGACAATAGAGGAGGCCATGGATAGACATATCAGAATGAGAATGGGACGTGGAATTAAAATGTGTGGCCACTGGGAGATCCTGCTTTCTCTGGTGGACAGAGCATAGGTGTTCAGCGAAACGGTCTCCCAGTCTAGCTATATATATATAGAATAATTCATAAATTACTAACATAAATAAATAGTGCAAAAATGGGAATATCCCTAAAAATGGTTGGTTGGTGATCAGCACAGATCAGATGGACTGAAGAGAATGTTTCCATGCTGAATTTCTTTGAGACTGTGACTAAGTGCTGTATTGATACACAGAGGGGCGACAATATGTATATATAGTAGTTCTAGAGTAATGCAACATGAAAAGAAACTTTCAGCCCAGATATCCATGCTAACCGAGACACCCATCTAAGCAAATCCCATTTGCCCATGTTTGCACAATAACCCTCTAATACTGTCCTACCCATTGTTCCTATACAGGCTCTGGAGTGCAGTGGTAAAGGTGTACAAAGATGTTGCCCGTTGGGTAGATTCAGTCCTGCAAACTCAGTTCTGCTGAATTCAGAGACATCTTTTTTTATGGTGTATTAGCTTATGTGGCTGTGTGGAGGATGCATAATGCTACCCTTAGTGTTTGGTTGACCACTTTTTAAGGAATATTTCAGCCCATTTGAGTCTATTGCAGCACAAGAAAATCAAAGACTTTTTTCTTGATATTACTTTCTTTCAATATTGTAAGAACACTTTATGATTTCTAGATGTTAGATTAACCGAAGTACACACTGTACAGCAGGTTTTATAAAATCATGGAAAACAGGGAACATTACTGAAACAGACCTTCACCCTAATGGGTCGGCTTTATTCATCAGAATCTGAGTCAGATCTAATATCACCGGCATTTGTCTTGAAATTTGTTTACTTTGTGTCAGCAGTAAAATGAAATACATCATAAGTTTAGAAAGAAAGTTACATTAAGTATATAAATGTACTGTAGTCATTTCTCAAACCAATTGCTCTTCCTTTTTAGACAGTATATCTTCCTAGTGTGTTTAGACAGAATTAATTATTCCCTCACAATCATTTTTTCAGTCATCGCTAATTGATGTAAACCAGTCTATCTTATATCAGGCTTCAAAATAAATTAATGTTTCTTATCATTTCTGTCTTTAGAGATATAGTAATAAATGCTGTCATATCCAGCCAATTAATTTAATTTATGTTAGTTGAAAGTCAGATAGAATTGAGAAAGGATTAATCCTGCATGGTTTCTAGCAATAATTATGTTTTAATGAAAATGGATGTTTATGAAAATTTATAAATAAAAATGAGTACGGTTTTGATAAATTATATTAGTCCCTTGAGGATTAAGTGGTAATGAATATTCTGCTATTGTAAGATTGTTGATTACACTCAGCAAGTGAGGACTCATTGTTTTCTTACCATTTCTGGGAAAAAGAACTTCCAATAACTTTAAGACATTAAAACACAAAAGAAGGCAGTGATGTGGAATGAGAGAAAGTGCTCAGAAGCAGAATATCATAAAGGAAAGAACACTGTAGGTCATGAAGAAAAGACTAGGACTGGTACCATAATGCATTAAAGAAGTGCCCCAGTTTTAACCTGGGCATAAGTGCAATGGCCAGGGGAGACTTCAGGCTGGTAGGTGTGGATGGGAATGGTGGATGATTAGGAGAGCTTGATGAGACTGGGAAAGAGAACTTGGAAATTTCCTTGCCTTGAACTGGAAACCTCATTTAAATCTGGAATTTATACAATCAGTCAAACTTAAACCTAAAACACTATTTCATCTAGATCTGCATCATGGGAAAACTTAATGCAAAATGCTGTAATTTCAAGTTTAAGATCAAATTGAAATTTATTGTCATCTGACTCTACTTAAATACAACCAAATGAAACAACATTCCCGCAGACCATGGTGCGGAAATCATATATCTCCCACAACACATAAACTAAAACATTACCACAAATATGTTAATAAAATATTATTCAAAATGCGTCTAGTGTGCAGCACTGTTAAACAGTAAACAACACATTGTCTTAGTAATGAGACATCAGTGACAGCAGGGTGTTTCTAAGTCTCACATCCTCTGCAATTTCATTTTCACAATGCAAAACAAATTTTTTGAGATTCTTTGGTCAAATGTAACTAAGCTACAAAAGAAATTTTTCAGCAAACAAGTTATTCATGTTAATTAATGTATTCTGATAAGGGAATTTAAAATGTATAGATTTTGATTAAATAAATAAATGAGGAAGAGTTATTTAAGGCAAATAGTATTTGTTTCATACAAAAGCAAGTGCTGTAGGAACAGAGAACGCAGAACTGAGCCCTCACTGGTTGAAACATGGACTGGTATGCAAGTTCAACCGCACGGGATGTAAGAAGCTGTAGAAAGTATTGAACTTCACCTAATACATCAGGGACACATCCCTCTCCACCATTGGGTGTACTTATGTGAGGTGCTGTCTCAAGAAGGCAAAATCTACCATTAAATATCTCTATGCCAGAACATTTTCTCACAGTTACCATCAGGCAGGTGGTACAGAAGCCTGAAGTCCCACACCACCAGGTTCAAAAGCTATTATTTCCCTTCAACCATTGAGTTCTTGAACCAAGTGGCACTGTCATCATCATAATTTAGCGACACTGCGACCACTGCAAAATGTCGACAGTGCTTCTCCTTATAGATGCTGCCTGGCCTGCTGTGTTCCACCAACATTTTGCGTGTGTTGCTTGAATTTCCAGCATCTGCAGATTTCCTCGTGTTTGCTGCGACCACTTTAATCACTTTGCGCTAAATTGGACTTTTATTGTTCTAATTGTGTTCTTTCTTTTATAAATTGCATATAGTCTAGGTTTAAATTATATTGTACTTGTTGATATAATGTATCTGATGCTATGTGCCTATAGTGCTGCTGCAGGGTTTTCATTGCCCCTGTGTGTAGATGTAATTGTGCATATGACAAGTAAACTCAATCTTGGACATTGGATTTTGGGTGAAGGTGGAATTAGACTAATCCTAACGCTCATTAGGCCAATTTATATTTTCATGTTTGAATATATTTTGCATTTTTATAAAGTTGAAGTATTCATCCCAATCCCTCCCATAAATGATAACAATACTTCTAAGCACTTCTTAAATTACTGGGGACTTCTCTGAAAATCCACTCAAAGTTCAAAGTAAATGTTATTATCAAAGTACATATACTTCACCATATACAATTCTGAGATTCATTTCCTTGTGGGCATTCTCAGTAAATCTACTTTAATAGAATCAATTAAAGACCAATTTGGACATTCAACCAGAGTGCAGAAGACAACAAGCTGTGCATATACAAAAAGAAGAAACAATAATAATAAAAAATAACTAAGCAATTCATATCGAGAATATGAGATGAAGAGGCTTTGAAAGTGAGTCCATTGGTTGTGGGAACATTTCAATGACGGGGCAAGTGAAGTTGAATGAAGTTATCCTCTCTGCCTGATGGATGAACAGTAGTAACTGTTCCAGAACCTAGTGGTGTGAGTCCTAAGACTCCTGTACCTTCTTCCTGGTGGCAGCAGTGAGAAAAGAGCATGTCCTGAGTAGTAGGGAGGGGGGTTCTCTGATGATATATGATGCTTTCCTGTAACAGCATTTCATGTAGATGTGCTTAACGGTTGGGAGGACTTTACATGTCAATGGACTGGCTGTATCCACTACATTTTGTAAGATTTCTTATTTAAGGTCATTGGTGTTTTCATACCAGGCAGTGATGCAGTACTCCATATACTCCCCACTGGAACAACTTTGGAAGTTTGTCAGAGTTTCGTCAAATCTCCGCAAACACCTGAAGAAGTAGAGGTGTTGTTGTGCTTTCTTCATAATTGCACTTAAGTTCTGGGACGAGGCAAGGCCCTCTGAAATAATAACATCTAGGGATTTAAAATTGCTAACCTTCTCCATCTCTGATCCTCCGATGAGGACTGGCTCATCGATCTCTGGTTTCCTTCTCTTGAAGTCTATAATCGGCTCCTTGGTCTTGCTGACATTGAGTAAGAATATCTCTCTCACACATCCATCTACAGACTCATTTCCAAGGACTCTACAACTCATGATATCAGTATTATGTATTTTTATTATTATTATTAGTCTTATTTTGTACTTGCATTGCATGTCTTCTTTTGCACATTGGATTGTGTCAATTTTTGTTTGTAGTTTTTTTCATTGATTCTATTGTGTTTCTTGGTTCTACTGTGAATGCCTGCAAAAACTGAATCTCAGGGTAGTATCTGGTGACATATACGTACTTAGAAAATAAATACACTGTGAACTTTGATCTTTGAGACAGTGATTCCTGAGACCAAATATAATATCTGATCACAGGCAATCCACAGGATTGGGCATTTATCAAGGTCAGCGACATACAAGTCTCACTTTTAAATTATCTGCGTTTTGAGTGTAGATTCGAATCAGTGATAGGAATGGGTTCATTTTCCTCTTTACTTGCCAAACTGCGGGACACTGTTCATGCAACTTTTGCCCAAGTAGAATATCTGCATATATTCCTTGCACCATACTTAATTTCTAAAATGAGACACATCACTATTGCTCATGAGAACTTATTTCCTGAACAATATGAAAAAAACCCAACAAAAATATGCAGAATTAAATTAGCATGAGTCAATAGCAATGGGTGAATTTATTTAATAAAAGAAGAGAACAATTAAAACTTCACATAAGGTTTATAATAACATGAAATCAAAGAAGATGACAGAACACAGAAGAGAGAAAAAACAAAGAGACACTGGAACAATGAACTACAGAACTCAGCAGTTGCCTGACACCTGAAGTAAAAGAAAATGCTGGAAATACTTGGCAGATTGGAAGACATTTATAAAATCTCAGTGTTTGCTAATAAGGGGCATCCCATTTAATGAACCTAATTCGCTCACAAAATAACCCTTCCACGGAATAGTTTTACTCTAAGGCTCTAAATCTTGGTACCTCTTGTACGTAATAAAGTGGCTACCGAGTGTATATTCATGGTCTTTTGATACTGTAGCCCATCCAACCAAAGTCTGACGTGTTGTGCTTTAAAGCACGACATGTTGCGTATTCAGAGATGCTCTTTTACACAACACTGTTGTAATGCATGGTTACTTGAGTAACTGTCTCCTTCCTGTCAGCTTGAACCACTCTGCCATTCTCCTCTGACCTCCCTTATTAACATGGCATTCTCACCCACAGAACTGCTGTTCTTTGGACATTTTGCTGGTTTTTGTTTTTTTGCAGCATTCTCTGGAAACTCTAAAGACCATTGTACATAAAAATCCTAGGAGATCAGCAGTTTCTGTGATACTCAAATCACCCTGTCAGGCACCCACATTCACTCTATGGTCAAAGTCACTGTGATCATATTTTATCCCCATTCTGATGTTTAGTCTGAACAACAACTGAACCTCTTGACCATGTCTGCATGCTTTCATGCAATGAGTTGCTTCCACATGATTGGCTGATTAGATATTGCATTAACAAGCTGGTGTGTAGGTGCATCTAATAAAGTGGCCACAGCAATAATTTTAATAGCATACTGTTCACCATGATATCTGGTGAACCTGATCACTACCTCAGTACAGCAACACTATAACCACTTTGATCACTTCGTTCTACAGCGACTTTGTTTTTATTCTAATATTTTTCTTTCTTGCAATAGGTATTTTATAATTCACGTCAAAGTACTGCCAATGGTATATACAGGAGGCATTGCCATCAAATAACCCCACCATCTGGCGATGCTATTCCCTCAAATTTGTCTTGGCTTTAGAAGACAGATGAAAGTGCTTGAGGCTTATTGTCCTGACTGTGCTCAGAGGTGTTCTGCAGGGATCAGTGCTGAAGTTCTTAATGTATATAAATGACTTGGACAGAAAAAACAGATGAGCAGATGATTAAGGCCATTCATGAAATAAAAATTGGTGGAACTGTGGATTGTGAAGGAAGTTATTAAAGGGTTCAGCAGGATTTGGATCAATTGTAGATATGTGTGGGAAATGGCAGATGAAGTTTAATCCAGACAAGAACATGGCATTCCACTTTGAAAGGTCAAATTTAAGAGGGCAAGTATAAAGTAAGTGAAAGGACCCTTAATAATGTTGATGTACAGATGGATCTTGGGATCTAGGTCTATCATCAGAAGTATCATCACAAGTAGATAGGATGAGAAAGAAGATGTGATGCCTTCTTTGGTCACTGAAGATAAGAGTCCAAAGTCATACTGCAACTGTATAAAATTTAAATTATCCCACATTCGGAGTTTTATGCACAATTCTTGCTGTCCCATTACAGGAAGTATGCAGAGACCTTGAAGAGCTTCACTAGGACGCCACCTAGATCAGATATAAGAAGCAGTTGAATAAACTTGGCTTGTCTTCCCTGGAGTGTAGGGGGACCTGATAGAAGCTTATAAAGTTAAGAGAAGCCTAGATCGTGTAAATAGTCAGAGACATCCACCCAGTGTAGAAATGTCCAACACCAGAGTGCCTTTCAGCTGAGAAGGGTGAGATTTAAAGGAGATATGCAGGGTAACCTTTCTACACAAAGAGTAGTTGGTGCCTAGAACACACTGTTTAATTTTGCATCATGGTTGGCACAGATATTGGGGGCTGACTGGCCGGTTCCTTTGCTGTGCTGCTCTATATTCTACATTCTAACCCATACTAGCAATAAAAGTAATGATTTTTTGATGTATGAAAAATTGATGAAATCCAGTTTCTGTGCTCAAAGCTCATCGGTAAAGGCTCATTACAACACCATAACAGCAAAACTGCAGTCAAAGATTGCTTGAACCTCATGAAGAACAAAAATTTGAACAAGAGCTGTTTTATTCCAAGAATCAGACAGCAAGATCTGAGTAACATGCCCTACCCAAACAAACATAATCCAAGGAAATCAATAGCTTGGAAGTGTTTGATGTATCTGAGTCAAACTACAACTGTTTCAAGATAAATACATCCCCAGCGACAGACAATCAGTTCATGGAGACTGGGGAGATCTCTATGGCTGTGACCATGTAACAGAAAAATACTTAGGATATTCCTTGGCAATAGAGCGATATCAGGAGTTCAGAGACTTTCAGTACGCATGTTCAAAAAGTGATCAAAAATACACGTTCATTGCTTTAAATCGTTTACATTCATTATTATGAGAAAGCTTGAAAAATAATTTTAAAATGATGGAATGACAGTGTCATAGAGTTTTGCAACACAGGGCTTTCAGCTCATCTAATCCGTGCTGATCAAATTGTTCACCTGAGCATAACCCATCTGCCATGTCCCTTGAAACGTGATGGTAGTTTGTTCAAAAGAGAAAGGTCTAACCTAACCAATGTCTTGGATCTTATTTGCTGGAACAACAATACAATTAGGTTTCACAAATACTTATCATATACTGTAGCACACCTCGTCTTCCAAAGGGATCTAAGTCCTGCCTATTTGCAGGCAGAAAGCCATAATAAAATCATAGAAATTCAGGGGAACTGAAGAGAAAGCATCTGTAAGATATTATATAGCAAATTGATTACTCCACACCTTGATTTCTAAATTTACAGAATTTAAAGAGGACAAAATTTCATCCAGCACTAAACTTGCAGGTATACACCCAGCAGCTGCTTTATTAGGTAAACCTGTATACCTGCCCAATAATACAAACATTTAATCAGCCAATCATGTGACAACAACTCAATGTAGAAAAAACATTCAGACATGGTCAAGAGGTTCATTTGATGTTCAGACCAAATATCAGAATGGGGGAGAAATGTGATCTAAGTGGGTTTGACTGTGGAATGATCGTTGGTGCCAGATGGGATGGTTTGATT
This sequence comes from Hypanus sabinus, assembly GCF_030144855.1. NCBI lineage: Eukaryota > Metazoa > Chordata > Chondrichthyes > Myliobatiformes > Dasyatidae > Hypanus > Hypanus sabinus. The sequence goes on along the minus strand of NC_082713.1, from coordinate 22,086,822 downwards.
ATCTCAGAAACTGCTGATCTCCTGGGATCTTCATACATAACATTCTCTAGAGTTTACAGACAATGGTGTGGAAAATAAATAAATAAATAAATAAATAATGTCTAGTGAGCAGCAGTTCTGTGGGTGAAAAGGCCTTGTTGTTGGGAGAGGTCAAAGGAGAATAGCTGGAGTTGGGTTAAGCTAACAGGAAGGTGATGGTAACTCAAATAACCACACGTTACAACAGTGGTGTGCAGAAGAACATGTAAAACCTTGAAGTGGATGGGTTATGGCAGCAGAAGACCATGAACGTACACTCGGTGGTTATGTTATTAGGTACAGGAGGTACCCAGTTAAGTGGCCACTGAGTGTCTTGGACTCAGTAAATGATAAAAATAAGTATAAAAATCAATGGGAGACATCAGATAACAGTTAAAGTACTCAGAAAGTACACTGCTGTTGAAGTAAAACTGAGCAAATGCTACTCAAATAGATTATATTGAAATAGCTGAAGGGCAACCCAAGAAGTCCTTGTGAAGTTAATGCTGAACATTATTACTCAGTTAATATAATGCAATAATCAACAAGGGTAACTAAACGTCTAAAGATTAGCTTTATTTGTCAGGTGCACATCAAAACATTGAAGCATAAAGTGAAATGTGTTGTTTTGCACCAATGACCAATAAAATCTGACTATGTGCTGGGGACAGCCCTCAAGTGCCATTATGCCTCTGGCACCAACATAGCAGTCTCACAGCTTACTCACCCTAACCTGTACATCCTTGGAATGTGGGTGAAAACCAAAGGAAACCGACATGGTAGTGGGAAGAACATTCTAGTTCTTTGCAGACAGCAGTGGGAACTAAACTTCAATTGCAATTACTGGTACTTGGTTATGCTAACAACAACATTATCATACTGCCCTTGAAAGCTATCTGCAATGCTCATCAGTCTCATTATAAGTAAAAGATGGCAGAGTTGAGGAAAGCTATTCAGGAACAGATGCCAAGCTGCTTAAGTGGCTAGCTTAAGTAGTATTAAATAGTTTCTCATAAACTGCTAATCTTCTTTCCAAAGAGAATTACTGCTTTGTAAATGTTAAATGCCCATGTCTGTATGACATGAACTCAAATGGAGCTTTACATCCAAATTTGCTCTTGCTTAATGACGGTTCACAGAATAAATCTCTTAGCTGACTTTTAAGTTTCCTCAGATTGATAGCAGGATGACAGACAATGAATTTCAGCCTCACCAGCACTTACCACATCCTCTGAGCAAATAAGTAGAAAGACATTAATAGTTATAGCTTTGACCTATTAAAAGCATGGAGTCATAGAGGTATACAGCATGGAAGCTAGTCATTCAGCCCAACTCATCTGTGCTGACCAAGATGCCTGCCTGAGCTTGTCCTTTTTTGCCATTTCTTTGGCCTACATTCCTTCATAACTTTCATATAAGGTATTTCTCTGAATATATTTTAAACAATGTAATTGCACCCACTTCTTCAACTTAGTTAATTCCATATGCGCATCATCCATCTGTAAGATCACAGCCCTCAGTCAACAGCTTTACTAAAGTCATGGTAAGGATGATTGGGGCTATTTGCAAGCAAGCGGGACTTATTCAGTTCAGCTACTTGATACAAAACTGAACTATATGTTTATTCTGATCCTGTACAATATAGTTCCAATCTATAAGAAATTCTTATCTAACTTTTGAAAGGTTCATATGAAGGGTAGCACAGTAAGGCGATTTAAATAATGGGATAAAAATACCAGAATCAGAATCACGTCGTAGGTCTTACCATATAACAAAAACCAGCTTTACCTGCATTCTCTCTTAAACTCTCCACTGTGCCTGCATTTTAGACAATTTGCTCAACATCCAGTACTGAATTTCCTCCATGGAGTCAGAAGTCCTCTCCAAGAGGACCACAGCCTTATCATGGTTTGGAGGCTTGCATGCCTCAGTGACCCAGAGAGCCATGGGGGCTGGACTCTGGGTCTTATACTTTTGGATCTTGGTAGGGTCACCCAAGCCAAACAGGTCAAAGGATAAAGGCCAGACTAGCAGTGGTTCACCAAAGTTCCAGGTTCAAGGGTTCACTAATGGATAATATGTAGTCAGAAGTCCAATGCTAATATTTTCATTTCCTATTACATTATATGTTCCTTTGTCATAGATCCTATTCTGCCTCTGATAACTATCAGAAACAGGACAATTTCTAACCATGAATTCTCATGTGACACTGTGTTGACTTCTAGGTCTCGTATCCATGCCGTTTCCAAATCACACATTCCATATTAAATTGGGTGGCATGGTAGTGTAGCAATTAGCGCATTCGCTTTACAGCTTCAGGGCTTGGGTTCAATTCCCACTGCTGTATGTAAGGAGTTTGTAAGTTCTTTTGATGGATTCCTCCAGGTTGTTCCCACATTCCAAAGGTATATGGAATAGTAAATTAATTAGTCACATGGCTATAATTATGCCTGTTACCGTGTTGTGTCTGTAAATAAATAAATAAATCACCTGTAGAACGTTTCTTCTTTTATTTCTATTTCTGCTGTCCTCATTTTTTTGAAATCATCTTTAATATTACATACTTTCATCTCACTCACATCACTGACTCTACACCTGTCTTCGCCCATTTATCAATGAAGCCTCTTTCTTGTCTTTGTTAACTCTCAGTATAACTATTCCAACACACTACTGTGTGGCATCTCTTGTTCCACTTCTCATTAATTCAAATCTGTGTGAGTGTCTGAACTCACGCCATTCTGGTTCACCAAACAATCCCATGCTTGTTTATGTGTAATGAAGTTTTATTAAATAGAATCTCATTATTTTCAAAAATTCTTACTATCATCTGTAATCTTGGTTTCATGAAAAATTTTAAAAATGTCAGATGCCTCGAATCTGAAATAAAAACAGACAATGCTTGAAACACTCAACAAGTTAGACAATTGATATTGTCACTTAAAAAAAATTGGATATGGACAGGAAAGGAATGGAGGGTTTTGGGCTGAGTGCAGGTCGATGAAACTAGGTGAGAGTAAGCGTTTGGCACAGACTAGAAGGGCCATGCTGTAATTGTTATATCTTTAAGTCAGGCAGCCTTTGTTTAGAGAGTTAATTTTTCAGGTCAGACTGAAAAAAATAAATCAGTTTTAAGGTTTAAGAGGGAGGGAGCGAGAGGGGTGAGACTAGAGATGATCAGAGTGTGTGGCATGGAAGCATAGCAATTCATGCAATGCTTTGCAGCACCTGCTGTATAATCAGACTTCAATTCTGCTGCTGTCTGTATGTTTTCCCCATGATCACGTGGATTTTCTCTGGATTCCTCTCACATTCCCGAAGATTTACAGTTAGGTTAAATGAGTTGTGGACATGTTATGTTGGTGCCAGGCACTTGTGGGCTGCCCAGAACAATCTTGACTGATTTAATTTGACTCAAATAATGCATTTCACTGCATTTTTCAATATACATGTGACAAAAACCTTCTTAAACTTAGTCTCTCCTTCCCTCATCTGCCTGTCAATCCCTTCTTCACCCGGTCCATTTATCACCTGCCAGCTTTTGCTTAACCCCTTCCCTCCAAAATCTTATACTCGTTGTCCCCCCTCTTTCTTCCCAGTCTAGATGAAGAGTCTCAAACCAAATCATCCTCTTTTTCCCTCCATAGATGCTGCTTGACCTTTTGAATGCCTCCAGAGCTGGTGCTATCTGACGAGAGGCTAAAGAAGGCTGAGAGGGAGAGAGAGTGGGAAAAAGAGAAGGAGAGAGTGAGTAAGTGTGTGTGAGAGAGAGAGAAAGCGAGAGAGTGAGAATATGAACAAAGTAACAACGCTAAAAATAAGGGTAGTTTGAATGTGAGAACGTAAAGGAACACCAACATTGAAATGCAAGAGTTTAAAATGTTCATCCACTCTGGCAGTGCTAAAGGAGAAAGAAAAATGGAACTGTGCCAATGTTGTATATGATGACATGCTGCAGATCTGGCCACTTCTGACTCAAATGAAGTAACATATTGGAAATTGTTGAACTGTAACTTTTCATGAGGAAAACGAGGTACTCTTCCTCAAGCTTGCCTTGAGCCTCATTATAATAGTAGAGGAGATGGCAAGCAGATAGGTCAGAGTGAGAACTGCCTTCCTGCTGAAAGCTACTTCTTTTCTTGACTAAACTCTTTGTAATATCGCTGAGACATCTGTAGCCCTCCAGTCCTGCCTCTTGCTCTGCCTTGATTGCTTTGTCTTCAGTTGCTCAAGCTGAGCTTATTTCCCTAAGCCACTGGATCTCTTTTATATTAGCTCGCTGCAAAGCAAGAAGCCTACAGCAGCAAGAATAGACCTCTATGTCTGAACTGCATTAATAGTCCTGCTGTCTTCAACCATACATATTAATGTCCATTCTAAAATCATATTAAAACTTGATGTGGATTTGTTCTTATTTGAAAGAAGGTTCAGAAGAATAGCTTGCTGATCCATTGCTCCGTCTTTCCACTCTATCCATTCTCAAAAGTTCTCCTGACAATATCATAAACTGAGATAATGACCTATGCTTTCATTCGAACATTTTCAGCTCCCTTTCAAAGCTCACTGGAATAGTTTAAGTGCTTTTTTTCTTGAACCTTTTCCAGAGAGCGGGTGGATGTATTCTTGACAGTCATGTAACACATGAGGACAAATGATCTTAAACTGTAACAGGAAAATTCAAGCATTCTTTTTAACAATGTCTTAGTACATACTCTGTACTATCTGTAAAATGTTTATAATTGCATTGGCATAAATTTTGTATGAATTCTCCTGATGTCCTTCCAAGTTTTGGTAATAGCAAAAGGCATGAAATACTTCTATTATTTAATACTCCAACTCATACATTAACAGTACTTCATACATTTTCCTGGAGAAAATATGAAAAAAGTAATTTCTCACATTTTTCATTTAATCCAAACCAGGAATAAACTTCTTCCCAACCACAAAGGAATTTCTTTTCAATTTAATAAACTAATTCCTCATAATGTCTCTGGTCCAGAAGGAAGTCCTTTCTGAGGTAGCCCCTAGTGATCGAGGATGATATGTGCCCACACTATTTCTGCTAGCTCTGTCTTTTTGAGGTGGTGAATGAGGCCAGTGTGTGTCTATGGACTCTGCCACAGGTGAAGCAGGAGATGTTTGACAGGGCAAAAGGAAAGAGTGGGACTTTGATAAGATGCTGGTCTTTCCTCCGACAATATACTGGGTTTCTCTGTGCTCTTGACAAAGGGACTCAAATTCAACCTGAATTGTTGTTCTCCAATTTGGGCTATTAAATTCTGAGAATGCCCACACGTTGCTGGAAACTTTGACAACACTGTTACTCCTAGAAATCTTATGCCATAATAAAGCTCTGAGAAGAACATCTGTTTAACAAGTCCAGAGTTTGACAGTGAAATGACATGGCCTACCAACTGTCCCCAGATGAGTGCAATCAGACTGGGCATTTTGGCCTGGAAGGGGACATTGATATTTACTCATTTCTTCTGCTACTCAATTTGGAGAATCTTGCAGAAGTGCACTTCACTGGTATGCTTGGAGATAATGCCTGATGTTTTATGCCCTTTATGCCTCTGCATTACATAGACCATAGAACAATACAGTACAGTACTTTGCTCACAATATTGTGCCAGCCTTTTTACTGACTCCAAGATCAACATAACCTTGCCCTCTCACATTGCCCTTCACTTTCAGACCATAAAACCATAAGATACAGAAGCAGATATTTGATCCATTGAGTCTTCTCCGTTATTTAATCATGGCTAATCCAATTTTCCTCTCAGCCCCAATCTCCTGCCTTCTCTCTGTAACACTTCATGCCCTGACTAATCAAGAATCTTTCAATTTCTGCCTTAAATATACATAAAGACTTGGTCCCCACAGCTGCCTGTGACAAAGAATTCCACAGATTCACCACTCTGGCTAAAGAAGTTCCTCCTTGTCTCCAGTTTAAAAGGAAGCTGCTCTACTCTGAAGCTGTGTCCTCTGGTCTTAGACTCTCCCACCATGGGAAACACCTTCTCCATATCTACTCTATTAAGATCGTTCACCATTCGATATGTTTCAATGACATCACCACTTATTCTTATGAATTTAAGTGAATACAGGCCTTTGCCTATCTAAGGGTTTCTTGTTAACAGGATTAACAGTATTTAAACCTTGACTGGGGAGCAACTTTTTGACCACTGTATGGGGAAGCCAAGTAGTGACATTCCTTAACAGAATGAAGACCTTTCTGTAGTTACCACAATTATATTTACTGCCTTTCTCTTGTTCATGATTGCAACATCTCTGAGATCTTTCTCATCCTACTCGTGTAAGGTGAACTTGTCTATTATTCCTGAATTCCTTCTTTTGATATTTGGCAGGAATACACATAGTGGCCACTTTATTAGGTACAGTAGATACCTAATAAAGTGGCCACTGAGCATATTATCTGCTTCCAAGACAGTGCTGTTTTTCATTTGACAGAGATGTGTGGAATAATATCAATAATGTAAAATGTATTGGTAAAAAATACACTTTTATCTCATTTGAGGGATTTAATGCAACACTGCAGAGTTGATCTTTGTACTTGCTCTTTGTAGAAGTTTTTGTTTTAAAAAAATAACTTTAAGTACAATTAGTTTCATAGATTTAAACTGTACTCACTCTCAGCTGTGTTCCAGCTGATGCAGTCACCAAGCATAAATCTTTGAAATTGAACATTAATTTGTGCAATCACCTAAATTGCCTGCTAATCAATATAAATGCCAGAAGTTGTTAAACCAACTAATCGGGTTCAGAAATGTCAGCTTTATGGCTGCCCATTGACTTTGTGAAAGCTGATTTATAGATGTCAACAAGGTTTTGATAAATAAAAAGATAAATTAAATAAATGTCTGAAGTAGGTCAAGATACATGTTTTTCAGGGCGAGCATAACAATTGGATTAGTCCCGTCCTGCTCTGGTTAAAAGCAGTAGCAGGTGCAATGGTTCACTTTGCAGGCTGTGCATAGTAATTGTTTACCTGTTCTGAGATGTTAATGTATTCAGGTAATTGGTTTATCACTGTTTTCTATTTCTGATTTCAATAGAGCAGAGACCTATATTATATCCAACATTTCCTGTAACAGAAGATCTGAAGATAGTCAGGTAGAAGGTACCACAGCATAAGAATCATAAGCATCAGGTTGGGTAACACGTACAAATAAGCTGGATGAACTCTGCAGGTCGGGCAGCATCCATTGAAATGAGCAGTCAACATTTCAGGCCAAGACCCTTCATCAGGACTCTCCGTTGAAATGAGCAGTCAATGTTTCAGGCCGAGACCCTTCGTCAGGACTTTGACCACAGCATCTGTGGTGTACTTTGTGGTTACTATTAGGTTGAGTAACAGATTCTTTCCCCAGGCAGTTAGATGCCTTAACAACACACACAAACTGCTGGAGGAACTCAGCAGGCTAGGCAGCATCTATGGAAATGGGTAAGCAGTTGATGTTTCGGACTGAGACCCTTGTATGTGATTGGACTACTACATCATGGTCTCTTCCAGGGATGCCTCCCCTAAAGAAGTTTACATCTTCCCTTCAATGGGAGTTCAGTGAAACCCTCTCTCATTGCTCCCTCTCTGTGATCTTTGCTGCCAGTCCTGATGAAGGGTCTCAGCCCAAAATGTTGAATGTACTCTTTTCCATAGATGCTGCCTGGCCTGCTGAGCTCCTCCAGCACTTTGTGTGTGTTGCTTGGATTTCCTACATCTGCAGATTTTCTCTTGTTTGTGAGTTTGACTTCCTAACACTCTGCTACCACCCAACACATATGTACACCTTGTCTGAATGTCCTACCACCCTCATCTTCCACTCCCCAACTCACAGACGCACTCTCATCCTGTACTGGTCACTTTTAATCTTTTATTACTGCCATTTCAGATGTTTATACTGCTGAATGTTTTCTTATAATGGTGTCTGTGAAGTTATGCTGTCTTACATAAACATGCACTTCACACTTCATGTCAGCCTCTCAATCTTCAGGCCATGACATCTCTTCATCCCTTCATCTCTTCATTCTCTCACTCATGAACAACTTGGGACAATTTATAGTGATCCAAAAACCTATCAACATGCATGTCTTTGAGTTGTGAAAAAGAAGCAGACCACCTATGCAAATCCTAGGATGTGACAGGAAGAATGTGAAAACTCCACAAAAACAGCACAGAAGTTCAGGGTTGCCATGACTATGAAGCAGTATCGGAACCTATCACTGGCATGAGTCATGAAATTTGTTAACTTAGCAGAAGCAGTTGAATGCAATACACAATTTAGAAATAATAGAAGAATAATAATAAGTAAGTAGATCAATTACAGTATATGTATATTGAATAGATTAAAATTCATGCAAAAAACAAAAACAATATATATTTAAAAAGTGAGGTAGTATTCAGCGGTTCAATGTCCATTTGGGAATTGGATGGCAGAGGGGAAGAAGCTGTTCCTGAATCGCTGAGTGTGTGTCTTCAGGCTTCTGTATCTCCTACCTGATGGTAACAGTGAGAAAAGGGTATGCCCGGGGTGCTGGAGGTCCTTAAAAATGGACGCTGCCTTTCTCAGACACAGCTCCTTGAAGATGTCCTGCGTACTTTGTAAGCTAGTGCCCAAGATGGAGCTGACTAAGTTTACAAACATCTGCAGCTTCCTTCGGTCCTGTGCAGTAGCAACCACGCCCCCACCCCCCATCCAGTCAGTGATGCAGCCTGTGAGAATTCTCTCCACAGTACATCTATAGATATTTTTGAGTGCATTTGTTGATATACCAGATCTCTTCATATTCCTAACGAAGAATAGTTGCTGTCTTGCTTTCTTTATAACTGCATTGATACGTTGGGACAAGGGTAGTTCCTCAGAGATCTTGACACCCAGGAACTTGAAACTGCTCACTCTCTCCACTTCTGATCCCTCTATGAGGATTGGTAGTTCCTTCATCTTACCCTCCCTGAAGTCCACAATCAGCTCTTTCATTTTACTGACATTGCTGTGACACCAGTCCAATAGTTGACATATCTTGCTCCTGTACACCCTTCATCACCATCTGAGATTCTACCAACAATGGCTGTATCATCAGCAAATTTATAAATGGTATTTGAGCTATGCTTAGACACACAGTCATGTGCATACAGAGAGTAGAGCAGAGGGGTAAGCATACACCCCTGAAGTGCACCAGTGTTGATCATCAGTGAGGAGGAGATGTTATCACCCTTCCACACCAACTGTGGCCTTCTGGTTAGGAAGCTTAGCATCCAATTGCAGATGGAACTAGCTCTGCTACTGCACCACCGCATTTGAAATCCAAATTCTCAGCAGCCCCAGACTCATCATCTGACCCTTTTGCCCTTCGAATGCTTTGTCACCTGCTTTGAAGCCAAAGGACATTCATTAACCTTATGTTGACAAATTTTTGTCCATATACCAAAGTAAAAGTAGCTTTGTAGAATAATGCAGACCAAAGGGTACAGATCAGCGCATTGTGTTTATGCAAGGTCTTTCAATCAGTCTCACAATCCTGTTTCTTCCCAGATGATGGAGCAACGAGTTTACTTTCACTATATCACACTCTCTTTTATGAATTGCTGTTAAAGTACATACCACTGGACTCAAGAACGGCTTTTACCCCATTATTAGAGGACTATTGAATGCTCGCAACCTCACAATCTACTTCATTATGATCTTGCACCTTACTGTCGCTATTGCACTTGACTCTGCCTTCTGCTATTGTTTTACCTTGTTCTACACAATACATCGTGTAATGATTTGGTCGGCATGAACAGTATGCAGGGCAAGCTTTTCAGTGTATCTCGGTACATGAGACAATAATGAAGCAATTCCAATTCTAATTCCTATATTTGCATGGAATGCCATTCCAGGCATTGAATTACTAATAAAATCAACTCAATGTGTTGAATACTGCGCAACATCAAAGTTCAATGTTCAAAATTCAAAGGAAATTTTTTATCAAAGTACATATATGTCACCATATAAAGCCATGTGATTTGTTTCCTTACAAACAAACTCAGTAAATCAAAGAAACATAATGGAATTAATGAAAGCCCACGCTCAATGGGACAGACAAATAGCCAATGTGCTAAAGACATCAAGCAGTGCAAATACAAAAGAAAAAAAATAATACATTTAAAAAAACAATAAATATCAAGAACATGAGATGAGGGTCCTTGAAAGTGAGTCGACAGGGGTTGAGGACCAATTCAGTGATGGGATGAGTAAAGTTATCCCCATTGATTCAGGAATATAACAGTCGAGGGGTAATAACTGTTCTTGAACCTGGTGGCTCCTGTACCTTCTTCCTGATGACAACAGTAAGAAGTTAGAGTGGCTTGGGTGGTGAGGGTCCCCGATGATGGATGCTGCTTTCCTGTAACAGCGCTCTGTGTAGATGTGATCAATGATGGGAAGGCTGTATTCATTATTTTTGTAGAACATTCCATTCAAGGGCATTGATGTTTCTATACCAGGCTGTGACACAGCCAGTCCATATATTCTCCACCCCACTTCTATAGAAATTTGTCAAAAGTTTAGATGTGTTCCTGTATCTTAGCAAACTTCTAAGGAAGTAGAGGTGCTGCTGTGCTTTCTTCGTAATTGCAGTTACCCAGGACAGATCCTCTGAGATTTTCTGATTCTTTAGCTAATTAACTTCAATCTGTATAATCCGGTTATTGACTTCATTGAAAGTAGAAACAGTATCTTGTTATGTTCCCAATTAAAACCTTCACAGTATTGCCTGGTATATGTTCCAAGTTGGAAATGAACCTGAGAACTTTGGATGTGTTAATAAACTCTCAGCATTTACATTTGAATAAATTTACAGTGTAGAAACTGCTATCAAATGGAAAGGTCTTGTCCTTTTTTTCCCACGTAGGTCACCTCATGAATAAAGACCATCTATTGTACAAATCTGGGTGCATTTAGAAGAGTCAGTTAAAGACTTACAGAAAATGTACTGTAATGTTGTTGTTTTGTATCCCCAGGATACAGCAGAGTTCCATTACCCTGAACTATTCATAACCTGAACAGTTTGCAAGTTGGAATTGAGGCCATGAACCGAGTAACCACACAACCGAGGACGCCTACAGTTCTGCAGCTGTCATCAAATCCATCTCGCCAGACTGCCAAACACTCATTTGTATGTGCACACTGTGCATAAGTCAGGCATTACTGAACCAGGGAGGACGTGTATACATTGCTCTCCCCGTCACACAGACAAGGCAACCACTGGCAGAAATGGACAAGGTCAGCAAAGGGAGTCAGATCTGGCAGAGATGAAAAAATAAATGTGTAAATTAGGTTTATGCAAAACAACTCAGAAAAAGCTGCTTAATTTCCAAACAGTAAGTTGGGGAATACATATGGCAGTTTACAAACTAAAATTAATCCTTCCTCGTCTCTCTTTCTCCATTCCCATTCTAGCTGCCCACTTACCCCTTCTCTTCTCACTTACCTATCACCTCCCTCTGCCGCCCCTCCTGCTTTCTTTGCTCCTATTGACCATTCTCCTCTCCTATTAGATTCCTTCTTCTTCAGTCCTCCACCTCTTTCACCTATCTGGTCCCGGCTTCTTACTTCATACCCCCCAACCCACTCACCTTCTTTTCCCCCTCAGCTGGTTTACCCTTTCACTCGCCAGGTTGTACTCCATCAACTCCCTGACCATCTTTCTTTGGCTTCTTCCCCCTTCTTTCCTAATTCTGATGAAGGGAGTTGGTCCAAAGCATCTCCATAGATACTGCCTGATAATAGACAATAGGTGCAGAAGTAGACCATTTGGCCCTTCGAGCCTGCACCGCCATTTTGAGATCATGGCTGATCATCTACTATCAATACCCGGTTCCTGCCTTGTCCCCATATCCCTTGATTCCCCTATCCATAAGATACCTGTCTAGCTCCTTCTTGAAAGCACCTAGAGAATTGGCCTCCACTATCTTCCGAGGCAGTGCATTCCAGACCCCCACAACTCTCTGGGAGAAGAAGTTTTTCCTTAACTCTGTCCTAAATGACCTACCCATTATTCTCAAACCATGCCCTCTGGTACTGGACTCTCCCAGCATCTGGAACATATTTCCTGCCTCTATCTTGTCCAATCCCTTAATAATCTTATATGTTGCAATCAGATCCCCTCTCAATCTCCTTAATTCCAGTGTGTACAAGCCCAGTCTCTCTAACCTCTCTGCGTAAGACAGTCCAGACATCCCAGGAATTAACCTTGTGAATCTACGCTGCACTTCCTCTACAGCCAGGATGTCCTTCCTTAACCCTGGAGACCAAAACTGTACACAATACTCCAGGTGTGGTCTCACCAGGGCCCTGTACAAATGCAAGAGGATTTCCTTGCTCTTGTACTCAATTCCCTTTGTAATAAAGGCCAACATTCCATTAGCCTTCTTCACTGCCTGCTGCACTTGCTCATTCACCTTCAGTGACTGATGATCAAGGACTCCTAGATCTCTTTGTATTTCTCCCTTACCTAACTCTACACCGTACAGATAATAATCTGCCTTCCTGTTCTTACTCCCAAAGTGGATAACCTCACACTTATTCACATTAAACGTCATCTGCCAAGTATCTGCCCACTCACTCAGCCTATCCAAGTCACCCTGAATTCTCCTAACCTCCTCATCACATGTCACACTGCCACCCAGCTTAGTATCATCAGCAAACTTATCTGAACTTGCTGATGTTATTCTCAATGCCTTCCTCTAAATCGATCTGCCAAGATAATCCAGCATTTTGTGTTTGTTAACTCTGCCTGTTTGCAGCAGGATAGACAAGCCTGAAGAAAGGCCCTAGACCCTAAAATTTCATTAAACTGGTTCCATTTCCTCACCAATACCATCCAACATCCTGGGTGACTAATATTTCCTAATATTGTTCTTAAGTTCACAAAATCTTCAGTTATTTCAGGCACCCCAAGCATTTCAAGTCACAGCACCTAGTCTTGCATTGTTTTATGATTAGATCTACCTAATGTTTCTCTCTCCATGGATGCTACCTGGCGTATTGGGAACCTCCAGTAATTTCTGAAGCAATGCACACAAAGCTCTACAGAAAGTCTTCAGGACAGGTAGAATCTATGAAAGGAAATGAACCATCAGCATATTGGGCTAAGACTCTTCATTAGTCTTATGTTTCACTGTGCCTGTATGTTTTGAGTTAGTAATGTATGTTTTGTGTATTTGAACTCTACATTAATTTGCTCCTCTAACCCAATGGCATAGTCGTTCACTAACCAATTAATCTAGAGCAGTAGTTCCCAACCTGGGGTCTATGGACCCCCTCTGTTAAAAGTAGAGGTCAATGGCATAAAAAAGGTTGGAAACCCCTGATCTAGAGACTCATTAATACCTCCCAATAATTTGTCGCATTCCTCTTCATTATCAACCTTCATCCATCTGACCTCATCAAATGTAACAACTCAAAAGGGACCTTTTAATTCTAAATTTTAAATCATGAATATAAACTCTGAATAAATGAGAGCACCAGTACTAATCCTTCTGGGATCCTACTTCATACCAGCTGTCACTGAAATTAGCTGCCCCTGAAATTAGCTGCCCTACCAACCCATCCACGGCTTTCTATCCTGCCACCAGTTAGGTATCTGCTCTGATTCATATCCCCTGACTGTGTATAACCTGACCTTTATCAATAATTTATTATGCAATACCTTACACAAACTGAATTGCGTCTGTCTACTCTCTCAGTTAAATCTTTGAAGAATTCAGTGAGATTCATCATCATTAGGTGTTGTGTCGTAAGACGTCCATTAAGAAATGCTTTGAGCACCTGGTCATGGAGCACATTAAAGCCTTTCTTCCAACCACATTGGACCCTTTCCAGTTCCCATATTGCTCAAATTGATTCGCTAATGCTGCAATAGCCTCTGCCCTCAAATCTGTCCTGTCCCACCTGGAAAATGGGGTCTTAAATGTCAGACTGCTGTTTATAGACTTCATTTCGCACTTAACTCCATCATACCCCAGAAACTGGTGGGGAAACTATGCTCACTGGGCCTTAAAACCTCCCTCTGCAACTGGATCCTAGACTTCTTAACAGAAAGGCCACTGTCAGTCCATGTGGATGTCAACATCTCTAGTCCCATTATGCCAGGCACTGGTGCTCTCCAGGGCCGTGTGCTAAGCCCACTGTTGTTTACACTGCGGACACATGTCTATCACAGGATTCAGCTCAAACCGTGTCATCAAGGTTGTGGATGACATAACAGTGGCTGGCCTCATCAACAACAACGACGAATTGGAGTACAGACAGGAAGTGGAGTGGCTGGTGCACTGGAGTGTGAAGAACAACCTAAGTCAGAATGTGGAGAAGATCAAGAAAATTATTGTGGACTTCTGGAAGGTGCATTTGGACCATTTCCCTCTGTGAATACTGTACATGGCTCCTCTGTAGAGAGAGTTAAGTGCACCAAGTCCATGGGAATTCACATCACGGGTGACCTCTCCTGGTCCCTTAATATCACCTCCCTGAGCAAGAAGGCACAGCAGCACCTCCACTTCCTAAGAAAACTGGGGAATGCAAGGCTTGCCCCTGAACCACCCCCCCCCCTCCATCTTAACTGCATTTTATAGGAGCACCATTGAGAGCATTCTGATGAGCTACATCTCCATCTGGTATGGGAGTAGCAGAGTATCAGACCAGAACACCCTACAAAGGACTGTGAGAATGACTGAGGGAATCATTAGGGTCTCCCCGTCATCCATCAGGGGCATTTACTAGGAGCACTGAGTATGCGGGGCCCTTAGTATTATTAAAGATCCCACCCATCCATCCAGCATCTTCTTTGACTTTCTACCGTCAGGAAGGAGACTCCGATTCATAAAAACAAAAATGGCCAGGATGGGAAACAAGTTCTTCCCTAAAGCCATCAGGCTTCTGAACTCCTTGCTGCATCGCATTCAAAGTGTCACTGGTTAATCTGTTTGGTACCTTACAATATTTAGTTTATACACTTTAGTTTGTTTACTTATGTGTAAATTTCATCCTTACATCATATGTGTTATGTATACCACAATGCTTTGCACCTGGTTTTGCATTGTTTCGTTTGAAAGTATACATCTATATACTGTCGCTAAAAGACAATAAACTTGACTTGACGTGGGCAATCATGGTCTTTCCAAGAGTATGATTGTTTATGGCAAATTCTTCTGGCAGTGTCTTTACAAGATGGGTGGCCTCAGCCATTATCAATGCCCTTCAGAGATTGTCTGCCTGGTCGCATAACCAGGACCTGTGATGTGCACCAGCGGCTCATGTGGCTATCCACCGTTTGCTTTCATGGTTTCACATGACCCTCATCGGGGAGCTAAGCAGGTGACACACCTTGCCCAAGAATGATCTGCAGGCTAGCAGAGGGAAGGAGCACCTTACACCTCCCTTGGTAGAGAAGTACCTCCACCACACCAATACAACTTCTAGGCAAATGAATTTCTGAACAATGTAAGAGAGAAAATGAACTGACACATTCCTATGAAGTGAGACACTGAGGAACTATTTATAATTTTGTTGAGAATGGATTTTAGCATTCACCGCTATTATCTGCACAGTAGGTTTTATAAAAAGGAATAGTGCAAATACACTTTGCATCCATTATAGATAATTTGCAGTCTATGAAATTAAATACGAAACTATATTTTGTAGTATATCGGAGTCACTGGCATTGCAATTACTAGGCAGAAGGTGCTTCGGAAGCTGTAAGGCCTGAATGTGGATAAGTCACCTACACCAGATGAACTACACACCATGGTTCTAAAAAGATTGTGGAGGCAGTAGTAATGATTTTTCAAGAATCAATAGATTCTGGAATGGTTCTGGAAGACTGGAAAATAGCAAATGTCACTCCACTCTTCAAGAAGGGAGGGAGGGAGAACTTGGCCTGACCTCAGTGGTTGGGAAGACATTGGAGATGATTGTTAAGGATGTACCTTTGGGGTACTTGGTTACATAATAAAATTGAATAGAGTTAGCATAGGTTCCTTCAGGAGCCTCTCTACTTCTCAGTACTACCTGCCCCTCCACTTAACGTCATATCGTCTGCAAACTTTGCAACAAAGCAATCAATTCCATCATCAAAACACTTGACATATAATGTAAAAAGAATGGGTCCTCGGTGGAACACCAGTATACACCAGCAGCCAACCAGAAAAGGCTTCCTTCATTCCCACTCTTTGCTTCCTGTCAATCAGCCATTGCTTTATCCAGACTAAAATCTTTCCTGTAGTACCATGGGCTCGTAACTTGTTAGGCAGCCTCATGTGTGGCACCTTGTCAGAGGCCTTCTGAAAATCTAAGTGCACAACAGCAACTGATTCTCTTTTTTCTGCACTGCTTTTTATTACTTGAAAGAATTCTAGCAGATTTGTCAGGGAAGGTCTTCCCTTGAGAAAACCATGTTGACTACAGCCTACTTTTTCATGTGCCTCCAAGCACCGTGAGAACTCCTCCATAATAATTGACTCCAATATCTTCCCAAACACTGAGATCAGACTAACTGGGTTATATTTTCCTTTCTTCCTCCTCTCTTCCTTCTTGAAGAGCGGAGTGACAATAGCATTTTCCCAGTATTCCAGAACCATTCAGAACCTAGTCATTCTTGAAAGTACAATAGTATTCTTTCTGTCAAAGCATATGCATAAAGGCTTTGAGCTCATCATGAAGTGAAGCATCACCACCATTTATGCTATTAGGTTTCACTTTATTGGAAGTAATGGCATGCAAACTTTGCCACAGCTGCTGTGTATCTGATTCTGCCTCTAGCTTTAGTTGGAGTTGCCTTTCCAATCTCACACTGACCTTGTATAGGTCATACCTGGACATTTTTTTATAAAATTCTGAATCATCAGTTTTGAATGTCTCAGATGTAACCCTCATTTTCTAGTTCACCTCATGCTTCTGATTTCGGAAGACTCAGCATGTTCTTGAATTTATTATTTCAGTGATGAATTAATGATCTGATCTGCCAGATTGCATTTCCAAATGTTCAGAACTGAAGTTTCACCCTAAATTTGCTGCTCAGTTGCCTGTGTCCGGATATGAGATTTAATCTGCAATCTATCTTACTGTGGAAGTGCCTCCAACTAAACTATGGCAATCTGAGCCAGTTTTTCTTTTTGATGTGTCAACTAAGCTTATTGGTTAGAACACAGGATGAAAATTCAGAATTAATTTCTGTTCAGTGAAGGACGTTTTCAAAGCAGTAAAATTAACTAGAAAAAGAGTTCACCTAGATTACAGAGTCACTGAATCATAGAATCTTGCAACACAGAAACAGTCCATACTGTCCGTGTTACCCAGTGAGCTAGACACATCTGCCATGTTTGGCCCATAGCCTCAAAACTCTCCTATCTATGTACTTAACCAGATGGCTTTTAAATGCTATTAATGTGCCCACGTCAACCATTATTTCTGACAGTTCATTCCAGATACACATGAGCCTCTGTGTGAAGAAGCTGCCTTGGATTCCTCTTTCAAATTTTATGCCTCTGATCTAAAAACCTCTGCCCTTTTGTTTTTAGCACCATCACCATGGGAAAAATATGTGCTTAACCCTATTTATGCCTCATCTGATCTTATATATTTCTATCAGGTCACCTCTCCATAAGGTCTTAGCCAAAGCAATCCTTCTTTGTAACTCAGGTCCCAAGTCCAAGTAACATCTTATTAAATAGTTTCTGGGCTTTTTCCCTGTTTATAAACATATTTCCTATTATAGAGTGACTAAAACTGTACACAATGCTCCTAGTGAGGTCTCACCAATGTCTTATATAACCACAGCATAGTCCCAATCTCTAGTCAAAAGCTATCTTTAAACTAAGAATTTTTAGCATATTATTTCCTTATTTTAGCTCTTTGCAGGTAGAATTAACTTGCAATCCATTTTCATTCTTTACTGTTTCTGTTCAATAGATGCTGGCTGAGCACAAGGTAGAGATGACATAAGCCATCCAGTTTGAAATATTGTAAGCAACACGCACAAAATGCTGGAGGAACTCAGCAAACCAGGCAGCATCTATGGAAAAGAGTATAGTTGACGGGCCGAGTCCCTTCAGCAGTCCTAAGTTCCTGCTGAGTTTCTCCGGCATTTTGTGTGTGTTGCTTGGATTTCCAACATCTGCAGATTTTCTCTTGTTTGAAATACTGTATCTCAAGTTATAAGTGAACTAAGATCTAAATTATTAATTTCAAGAAATAGATGTGTGGCAAAAAGGGTTAATATCAGCTATTATTTCATAGCTTAATAAACAACGTTTCGACTGAGGCTGCTGTCTCTTACTTTGCTCAAGCTGAAGAATGGAAGATGACTTTCTCTTGGGATGTTGCTAGGTTACAGAAGCAGAAATCAGCTTTATTCCAAGTGTATGTCTGCTAACACATCAGCATTTTGGTCATCAGAAATTTGTTGTGCCAACTCTAAAGCTTTAATACTGCACATGCTGAAAGCTTAGAATATAAACAGAAATTAGTGGAGACATAAGAATAAGTGCAGATGCTGGAAATCTGGAGCAACACACACAAAATACTGGAGGAACACAAATACGTTGAGTGCAAGCTTGGGTCTTCTGTTGCTGCAAACCATCTACTTCAGGATTTGACATGTGCATTCAGAGATGCTCTTCCGCATATGGTTATTTAAGTTACTGTCATGTTGTTGTCAGCTTGAACAAAACTTGCCTATCTCCTCTGTTCATTCACAAGACATTTTCACCCACAGAACTGCCACTCACTAGATGATTTTTTTTTCACTCCATTCTCTGTCATCTCTACTGTTGTGCGTGAAAATCTCAGGAGGTTATCAGTTTCCAAAACACTCAGACCATCCATTTGGCGTCAACAATCATTCCACAGTCAAAATCGCATTTGTTCCTCCATTTTGATTTTTGGTCTGAACAACAACTGAACCTCTTGACCATGTCTGCATGCTTTTGTGCATTGGGTTGATACCCCATGATTGCACATTAGGTACTTGCATTAATAAATAGGTGTACAAGCGTACCTAATAAAGTGGCTACTGAGTGTATATTTAAAGAGATTTCAGATATGTACAGGAAGGGGCTCCAATTTTACGTGTGTTGCTAAAGAAAGCACAGTCCAGTCGGTGGCTATAATGTACCTTTAAGTTAGACTGCCAACTAACATTAAAAGACAGAATAAGAAGAAGAAACAGCAATGCTGTCAAGGCCTAGTCGGGCTGATTGGCCTGCTTTATTTCAAGAGAGTGAAAATCAGTGGTCGGACATTTATCCTTACAATACTGCTGAAGCCAGATTACATCCCTAGATTTACTTCAGCAAAAGATAAACCACTAGTCTTATTGCAGAAGCAAAGTCCACAGGAAATACAAAATGCTGGAAAAGTATAGCAGGCCAGACCCAACCGGTGGAAAGAGAAACACACTTAATGTCCTGTGTTATTGTTTCCCAAATTCTAATCAAAGGTTATTGATCTGAACTGATTTTTTCTCCCCCTTGCGGCTGCTATCTAATCCATTGAATATTGCCAGCATTAACTGGCTTAATCCGATAATGTAAACTTTATTTTTTGATAAATATTTTTAAACAGCATTTGGGTCAAAGAATTCCAGTGATTGCATAAGCTGTTGTCCTACCATGGTGATGTAAGATCAGAATTGGAATCATTTTATTGCCAGTAGTGAAACATACCAGAATTCATTGATTTCAAAAAGATTTCATTGTGTTCCAAGAGTTTTATTGAAATTACTACTTAATTTCTAAAAGCAGAATTAAAATGCATCATGGAGTATGTTAAAAGGCAGCTCATTGTGGGCCCAAGGGTCTGTACTGTGGTGTACTATGTCGAACTGAAATTACTGGAAATGTTCAGTATGTCAAGTAGCATCAAAGGAAAGAGTAGCATAGTTAATGTTTAAGATTGATGACATTTTATGAAAAAGTAAACACCTTTTTTGCTTTTGTTGTCAACAAGGAAAAACAAGAAAGGAACTTTTGTGCAAACCTCCCATCATATTCATCTACCTGTCTTGTCAAGTACCTTCTGCCATAACTGTGAGAGTGTCTGCAGATCAAAATTTCACCCTTAATTTACAATCCAATTTCTACGTGTGTGTGTGTGTGCATCTGTGCTTGAATACACATATGTATGTGTCTAACTGCATGTGCTTGTTCATTATGCATGTTTTTGTATGACATAGGCCATCATGGTCTTTCCATGACCATGATTGTTTGTGGCAGATTTTTCTGCTGAAGTGGTTTACTTGGATTTCCAGAAGACATTTGATAAAGGGTCATTCATAAAATTACTTGTCTATAACATAATGATGCATGGAGTTGGAGCTAATGTATTAGCATGGATAGAAGATTGGAAGGCAGTGAGTTGGGACAAATGAATGTTTCTCTAGCTGGCTGTTGGTGGAGAGCAGAATGCCAAGGGGTCAGTGCTGAGCCTGCAACAGTTCACAAATTACATTAATAATTTGGAAGAGGTGGGTGAGTGTAGCGTATCTAAGTTTACTGATGATACTAAATTCAATGGAAAATCAAATTGTGCAGAGTATGCAGAGAGATATAAACAGGATAAGTCAGTGGGAAAGGATCTAACAGATGGAGTACAATGTTGGCAAATGCAAGTCATCCACTTTGGAAAGAAGAAGTAGATCAGATTATTATGTAAAAGCAGAAATTTTGCAGCATGCTGTTGTGCAGAGGGACTTGAGAGTGCTTGTGCATGAATCACAAAGACTGGTTTGTAGGTGCAACAGGTTATCAAGAATATTTTGCTAGAGGAGCTGAATTTAAGAGCAGGGATGTTCTGCGGCAACTGTACAGGACACTGGTGAGGCGGCCGTACCTGGAGTACTATATGTAACTCTGATCTCCTTACTTGAGAGAAGATAATAAAAGGTTTGGAGTTGGTGCAGAGGAGGTTCGCCAGGTTGATTCTAGAGATGGGGGGGTGGGGAAGTGAACCTATGAGCAGAGACTGAGTCACCTGGAAGTGTACTCACCAGAACTCAGAAGAATGAGAAGGGATCTTATAGAATCATATAAAATTGAGAAAGGGTTGGATAAGACAGAGGCAGGAAAGTTGTTTCCATTGGAGGGCAAGCCGAAAAGTAGGGGACGTAACTTCATTACTTAGGATGCAGATGAGGAGGGACTGCTTTTCCCAGAGAGTAGTGAACCTGTGGAATTCTCTGCCCAAGGAAGCAGTAGAGGCTAACATATTAAATATATGCAAGGCACAGTTAGATTTTTGCCTAGTAGGGGAAATAAAGGTTTATGGGGAAAAGGCAGTTAAGTGGAGCTAATTTCATAGTCAGATCAGCCATGATCTTACTGAATGGCAGAACAGGTTGGACAAGCCAGTTAGCAAACTCCAGCTTCTATTTTTTATGTTCTGATACATGTATGTATGCCTATGTGAGAATCATTGTTATTTAATTATTGAGAAGCAGTGTAGAATAGTCCTTTCTGGCTCTTACAGCAATGCCGCCCAACAACCCCCTGATTTAATCTTTGCTTAATCATGGGACAATTTACAATGACCAATTAACTATTTTTCAAAATTAACCACTATTTCCTATTTAAGCTTCCAGTTGAAGGTGGGGTGACTGAAGGCAAGTGACAGCTTACAAGTAGTTCGAAAGGTAAGAAATTTGACTAAAAACATTATTAATAATACCTTTCCTGAAGTAAATTGCAGTAAACTATCACCGCAAACGATGAAGAGGTGAGCAAAGGCGAAGAAAATTCGAAGAATGAGCAGTGCTAGTGCATTACAAAATAAACACAGATGGAGTTGGAGTGATCGATTCAGTGAGGAGGAGTTGAGGCAGAGGAGTTTCGAAGCTCGTCCGACTAACCTAGCTGACTTGGAGAGGTTGAAGAATACTTCTGGGTGGGTGACGAGGTCTAGGCCCAGAGGGAATTGTTAGGCGGCATGGTCTAGGATGAGAACAATTCAATGCGGCGGCACCTGGGCCCTAATGCGAGGAATAATCCACTGTTTGGACAATTTAAAGGCTGGCCCACACAGGCTGGAAGGGTAGGGTGTCGGGACGAGTGGCGACACTCAGTGTGCTCTCCCACAATGTTCACACGTCTCCATGATGCTGAAGCTGTGAGATTGCCCTGGCTGCTGTGCTTCATGTCTGTGAGCTTCACAGTGACTTGCTCAAATCAATCCCACCAATCCTACTCCCTCACTCATTTTCCTGTAACCTGTTCTCTCCTGTCCACTACCTTCCTCTTGATTCTCCTTCCACCTACCTACTTAGTGGGTAATTTGCAGTGGATAATTAACCTACCTATGAGTCAGTTTGTAAAGAACTGGCAGTCTAAAGTAAACCAAAAACCTTGTTGACCAGGTTTTGCATTTACTGTGGCTCTCTTATGTCTGATACTTGGATCAATGCATACTTCTATTTATTTTTGTTTATTCACTCTTCTACTTTCAGGAGTACGTTTGTCATAAATTGCTTGGAGTTGTAGGAGAGAAATAGAATCATCTGGATTCAGTAACGTGACAATCTCTGGTCATTCAGCCACCTCCACCAAGGGCACTAGCCTCCTCACCATGGGCACCAGCCTTCCCCCACTCCCCCATCGAGGGTATCTTCAAAAGGCAAAGCCTCAAAGGCAGACGTTGGTAAGATCTCAGACTAAGTTAGGAATCGAAAAGTTGAGCATAGTGTAACTAGTGTCTTGAGCTGCATATAACTAACGTAAGAAGTAAGAAGTATTGTAGGAAAGGTGGAGGATAGCGTTGAAGATGCGATCGCTGGTTTACCAGCCGAGGCAACATGTAGTGATGAGAGGTTGTTGATAGGGCAAAATTGATGCCAACAGGATGAGTTGCAATGTAAAGGGTGGACAAAATCGAAAAGGGTGAACACAGAACCGAATGTGTTATGTTTGAATACATACAGTATATGGAATAAGATAGATGAACTTGCAGCACAGTTCCAGATTGCCAGGTATGATGTTGTATGCATCACTGAGTCAAGTCGAGTCAAATCAAGTCAACTCACTTTTTATTGTCATTTCGACCATAACTGCTGGTACAGTACATAGTAAAAATGAGACAACATTTTTCAGGACCATGGTGTTACATGAAACAGTACAAAAACTACACTGAACTATGTAAAAAAACAACATAGGAAAAAGACTACATTAGACTACAGACCTACCCAGGACTGCATAAAAAGCAAAAAGCAGTGCAGGCAGTACAATAAATAATAAACAAGACAATAGGCACAGTAGAGGGCAGTAAGTTGGTGTCAGTCCATGCTCTGGGTATTGAGGAGTCTGATAGCTTGGGGGAAGAAACTGTTAGACAATCTGGTCAGTGCCTTTTCCCAGACGGCAGGAGGGAGAAGAGTTTGTGTGAGGGGTGCATGGGGTCCTTTATAATGCTGTTTGCTTTGCGGATGCAGCGTGTAGTGTAAATGTCTGTAATGGTGGGAAGAGAGACCCCGATGATCTTCTCAGCTGACCTCACTATCCGCTGCAGGGTCTTGTGATCCGAAATGGTGCAATTTCCGAACCAGGCAGTGATGCAGCTGTTCAGGATCCTCAGGACGATGTCTGAAAGAGGATTATAGTTGGGAGCTTAATGTCTAAGGATACAGATTGTATTGAAATGACGAGCAGGAAGGCAAAGGGGGTGGCATTGCTCTGTTGGAAATGTGTGACATAGGGTCAAAAGGCGTTGAATCATTGTGAATAGAGCTAAGGGACTGGAAGAGTAAGAAGACCCAGATTAGAGTTGAATACAGATCCCCAAAGAGTATTAAGGATGTGGTCTACCAATTACAAAGGAAGATAGAAAATGCATGCCTAAAGGGCAATGTTACAATAGTCATGGGAGATTTCAATATGCAGGTAGATTGGAAAATTCAAGTTCATGCAGGATTCCAAGAGGAGGGATTTCCAGAATGCCTATGAGATGGATTTTTAGATCACCTATTGGTTAAGCC
This sequence comes from Hypanus sabinus, assembly GCF_030144855.1. Classification (NCBI taxonomy): domain Eukaryota; kingdom Metazoa; phylum Chordata; class Chondrichthyes; order Myliobatiformes; family Dasyatidae; genus Hypanus; species Hypanus sabinus. The sequence continues at coordinate 22,062,792 of NC_082713.1, read as the reverse complement.
CACTTGGGGATCAGCTATTCTCAATTGGGCGTTGTGCGATGAAGCTGAATTGATTAGAGAACTGAATTAGGGCAAGTAATCATAATATGATCAAATTCACCCTGAAGCTTGATAAGGAGATGCTAAGGTCAGGTGTATCAGTTATTACAATGGAATAAAGGGAATTACAGGGAAGACAGCAGAGCCACAATGGCTGGTATTTCTGGGATCTTTGAGTAGTTGGAGGATTGAAAAGCTTTTAAAAACCAACAGATGGCAAATAAAACAATTATTAAGAAGGTAAAGTTGGAATATGAAAGTAAGCTACCCAAGTGTGACAGTGGAAAAGTGTGTATGGAACCGGAGGAGATAGCAGGGGTACTTAATGAGTACTTTGCTTCAATATTCACTATGGAAAAGGATCTTGGTGATTGTAGGGATGACTTACAGTGGACTGAAAAGCTTGAGCATGTAGATTTTAAGAAAGAGGATGTGCTGCAGCTTTTGGAAAGCATCAAATTGGTTAAGCCACTGGGACCAGACGGGATGTACCCCAGGCTACTGTGAGAGGCGAGGGAGGAGATTGCTGAGCCTCTGGCGATGACCTTAGCATCTTCAGTGGAGATGGGAGAGGTTTCTGGAGGATTGCAAAGGGAGTAGAGATAGCCCAGGAAATTATAGACCAATGAGTCTTACTTCAGTGATTGATAAGTTGATGGAGAAGATCCTGAGATGCAGGATTGATGAACATTTTGGAGAGGTATAATATGATTAGGAATAGTCAGCATGGTTTTGTCAAAGGCAGGTCATGCCTTACGAGCCTGAATGAATTTTTTGAGGACGTGACTAAACACATTGATGTAGTGTATATGGATTTCAGCAAGGCATTTGATAAAGTACCCCATGCAAGGCTTATTGAGAAAGTAAGGAGGCATGGGATCCAAGGGGACATTGCTTTGTGGATCCAGAACTGGCTTGCCCACAGTAAGTAAAGACTGGTTGTAGACTGGTCATATCCTGCATGGTCACCAGTGGAGTGCCTCAGGGATCTGTTCTGGGACCCCTACTCTTTGTGATTTTTATAAATGACCTGGATGAGGAAGTGGAGGGATGGTTTAGTAAATTTGCTGATTACACAAGGGTTGGAAGTGTTGTGGATAGTGTGGAGAGCTGGCAGAGTTTACAATGGGACATTGATAGGATGCAAAACTGGGCTGAGAAGTGGCTAATGGAGTTCAACCCAGATAAGTGTGAAGTGGTTCATTTTGGTAGTTCAAATATTGTGGCAGAATATAGTATTAATGATAAGACTCTTGGCCGTGTGGAGGATCAGAGGGATCTTGGGGTCTGAGTTCATAGGACACTCAAAGCTGCTGTTTGACTCTGTGGTTAAGAAGGCATATGGTGCATTGGCCTTCATCAATCATGGGATTGAGTTTAGGAGCCAAGAAGTAATGTTGCAGCTATATAGGACCCTGGTCAGACCCCACTTGGAGTACTGTGCTCAGTTCTGGTTGCCTCACTACTGGAAGGATGTGGAAACGATAGAAAGGGTGCAGAGGAGATTTACAAGGATGTTGCCTGGATTGGGGAGCATGCCTTATGAGAATAGGTTGAGTGAACTCGGCCTTTTTCCTTGGAGCAACAGAGGATGAGAAGTGACCTGATAGAGGTGTATAAGATGATGACAGGCATTGATCATGTGGATAGTCAGAGGCTTTTTCCCAGGGCTGAAATGGCTAACATGAGAGGGCACAGTCTTAAGGTGCCTGGAAATAAGTACAGAGGAAATGTCAGGGGTAAGTTTTTTATGTAGAAATTAGTGAGTGCGTGGAATAGGCTGCCAGTGATGGTGGTAGAGGTGGATACGATAAGGTCTTTTAGGAGACTCCTGAGAAAAATAGAGGTCTATGGGTAACCTTAGGTAATTTCTAATGTATGGACATGTTTGGTACAGCTTTGTGGGTCGAAAGGCCTGTGTTGTGCTGTAGGTTTTCTATGTTTCTATAATGTGAGATGGATATTGGACAGCTGGAAATCGATGCTGGAGAGGTATTAATGTGGGCAAAGAAATAGTGGACGAACTAAATAAGTTGTTTGCAAACAAGAGAAAATCTGCAGATGCTGCAAATCCAAGCAACACACCCAAAATGCTGGAGGAACTCAACAGGCCAGGCAGCATCAATGGAAGAGAGTACAGTCAACGTTTCAGGTTAAGACCATGCATCATGATCAAGGGAGACTTTTCTAGTTGGTTGCTGGTGACTAGTGGTCTTCCACAGGGGTCTGTGTTGGAACCAATTCTTTTTACATTATATGTCAATGCTTTTGATGGTGGAATTGATGGCTTTGTTGCAAAGTTTGCTCATTAATATGAAGGTAGGTTGTGGGGCAGGTAGTTTTGAAGAAGAAGAGAGGCTACAGAAGGACTTAGATAAGGAGAATGGCAGATGGAATACAGTGTCAGGAAGCATATGGTCATGCACTTTGGTAGAAGTGAAAGGATGACTATTTTGTAAATGGAGAGAAAATACAAAAAAACTGAGATGCACAGGGATTTATGAGTCCTTGTGCAGGATTCTCTAAAGGTTAATTTGCAAGTTGAGTCTGTGTTAAGAAAGCAAATGGAATGTTAGCATTCATTTCATGAGGATTAGAACATAAAAGAAAGGATGTAAAGTTGAGACTTTATAAAACACTTGTGAAGCCTCACTTGGTGAATTATGAGAGTTTTGGGCCCTTATCTTAGAAAGGATGTGCTGAAACTGGAACCAAAATTATTCCAGGATTGAACGGCTTGTCATATGAAGATGCCTCTAGCCAAATATTCGCTAGAATTCAGAAGAATGAGGGGTGATGTCATTGAAGTCTATTGAACATTGAGAGGCCTTGATAGAGTGCATGAGGAGAAGATATTTCCTATGGTGGGTGAGTCTAAGACCAGAGGACACAGTTTCAGAATAGAGGGGCATCCTTTTAGAATGGAGATGAGGAGTAATTTCTTTAGCCAGAGAGTGGTGAATCTGTGGAATTCTTTGCCATGGGCAGCTGTATTTATATTTAAGGCAGAGGTGGATAGTTTCTTGATTGGTCACTGGAATGAAGGGATATGGGGAGAAGGCAGGAGGTTGGGTTTGAGGTGAAAATGGATCAGCCATAATAATTGGCAGAGTAGACTCGATGGGCCAAATGGCCTAATTCTTCTCCTATATCTTATGGTCTTATTATGGTCAAAAAGGTGGTATCCATCATTAAGGATGCCCCTTCACCCAGGACATGCCCTCTTCTCATTGCTCCCGTCAGGGAGGACGTACAGGAGCCTGAAGGCACACACTCAACTTTTTAGAAACAGCTTCTTCCCCACCACCATCAAATTTCTGAACAGACAATGAACCCATGAACATTGTCTCAGTACTTCTGTTCACCTTTTGCACCATTTATTAATGTTTTATATATATATTTCTTTTTGTAATTTACAGTATTTATAAATTGCTTTGTACTGCTGCCACAAAACAAAAACATTCACAACATGCAGCATGTCAGTGATAATAAACCTGATTCTGATTCCGATTCAATGTACCGATTTCCTCTGAAATGAATGCTGTACAGGGCACAATTATTGTTGTCAATCCCAGGTCTTTAGCCTCAAAATGTGAAGACCTGAGCCCACTTCAAAACAATATCTTCTCAATTTCACATACTGCATATACTTGTAATGTTACATTTAAAGGATTTTCCACAAATGACTCCTGCTTTCTGCTGCTAAAATATGGATTTTTTTAAATTAATGTAGGCTTTTAGCCAAGACACAGTGGATGAATAAATTAAAAATAAACATAGAACCACATAGCCAATGACTAAATTAATAATAAGATGATAAGATTCAGAACATCAAAACAAACAGAATAAATAAAACGAATAATTATGTGAAAGAGGAGAGCCCCCACAGCTAACGAACTGCTCTGGAATTCAATTAAATTATAGCTGATTTTTACCTCAAGCCTGTTACCATCTCAACCTCCATATCCCTGATAACCTTCTCTACAAGTTATATTTCATTCTCCTCTTCCTCCTGTTCCTCTGGCAAATGCCAGGAAATTTTCATTCAACTTGGAGATAACTAATTATAAATAAAATATATTGAACTTCTTATTTATTTAATATTTGTATTTGCACAATTTGTCGTTTGCACATTGGTTGCATGTCTGTTTTTGTGCATAGTTCTTCACTTTTCATTGATTCCATTGTGGTTTTTTGTATCTACTGTGAATACCCACAAGAGAATGTATATATGATGGATACATATGTACTTTGACAATGAATTTACTTTCAAATTTGAAATCTGAAGCCCTGTCGGAATATAAATGGAAGAATCTCAGGATGTGAGGTCATTCACTGAGTGTGCTTGTGCAAATAATCTCATCAGCCGTAACATTTTTCATTTATTCTATCTTATTTACAGGTACAGCATGGAACAAGCCCCTCTAACCCAACGATCTGAGCTGCCCAGTAACCCACCTATTTAACGCAAACCTAATCACAGGACAATTCATAATGAGCAAGTGACCTACTAATTGGCATGTATTTGGACTGGGAGAAGAAACCAGAGCACCCAGGGGAAACCTACACGTTCATAGGGAGAACATACAACCTCCTTAAAGACAGCACTAGAACTGAACTCCAAACTCCAACTCTCCAAACTGTAATTGTGTCACACAAACCGTTAGCTACCAGGGTACTGAAGTTGACCATGAGGGAGGGTAAGGTTTAGAATTCAAAAACATGAGAAAATCTGCAGAACCTGGAAACCCAGGCAACACAGACAAAATGCTAGAGGAACTCAGCAGGTCAGGCAGTAGCTATGGAAAAGAGTAAACAGTACGCATTTTGGGCTGAGACCCTTCTTCGGGACTGAAAGGGAAGGGTGAGATGCTTGATGAATTCAGAATTTACTGGAGAAAAAACAAACTGCATAACTTGCTACACGATTTACTGGAAGTCCTTCCTCTCTATTTGATTTAGCACGGTAGCAGCTGTTAAGCTGATATTTCTTTCCTTCCAAGTATCTCCAGTCATTATAATTCTCCTAAAGACTTAAAACCACTAGGAAAAATACAGGTCAGTGGGAAAAGATCAGTTGGGAATGAAAATGTCTTTTATTATTGGTTCAAGATCATTATTTTGATTTCTAATTCCCTTATTAAATATCTTTAAGAAAAGGTCTTTCTAAGGAGAAATTTGTCCTTGGGTTCCAGGATTAGAGCTTTTCAGCTGCTTGTTGTAACCAATCTCTCTCCTAGAATTTATTTATTTTTATTTAGAGATACAAAGTGGAATAGGCCTCTCTGAGCCCCATCATAGAGCAAACGCTGGCAACCCCAATTTAACCTAACCTAATCATGGGACAATTTACATTGACAAGTTAACCCACCCATTGTGACTTTTGACCATTGAATATACCAAAGGAGCTGGAGATAACACATGTATTCTGTGGGGTGGACATACAGGGACTGCTGGGATTGAACTCTGAACTCCAACTTCCTGAGCTGTCATAGCATCACACTAACTGCTATGTGACCATGGCACCCAATGGATGCAAACAATCCACCAACATTGGGGGAAGTATACCTGGTACTTTTGCTTATATCATACTGGTGCAGAGTGAACTACCACACTGATGCTCACCTGGTAACTCTCAAATCTACCATGATGAATTGCTTTCTGAGGTTGGCCATGGATAGAATCAATTTCGGCCTGAGCAAGGACCTGATCCTTCTGCAGTCTGCTATCATCACAACAGGTCTACAGCAGGCACAATCTCACTGGCTCTCCACTTGGCCCTGGACCATCTGGACAATAGCAATACCTATATCAAGCTAAACACAGGGTCTCGGCCCAAATTGTTGACTGCTCATTTCCACGGATGCTGTCCAACCTGCTGAGTTCCTCCAGCTTGTTTGTACATGTTCTATGACAAGCAGCTGTTTGTTGATTACAGCTCAGAATTCAACACCAACACCCCCTCAGTTCCAATCAATGATAATGGCATCCGTTAGTCTCGGAAGACCATGGATCTGTGCCTGAAAAGTCTTGCTTCAGTCATCCTTTCCAGGGCACAGGCCTGGACAAGGTCATATGGAAGACCGGCAGTTGCCCATGCAGCAAGTCTCTCCTCTCCATGACACCGATGTTGTCCAAGGAAAGGGAAAGGGCCGATACAGCTTGGCACCGGTGTCATCGCAGGAGATGCCAGAGTGAGGCTGACGACAACGTCGGACTGCCTTAGGGACTCCAGCTCCGGATTTGTCCTCAGGGTTTACTCCCAAAGCCTTTCCCATGAGTGGCTATGGCCGCAAGACAGCAGAGGTTTGAAATAAGAGTTTTCCCTCTCTTAGATGGACTGCCTTCCCAGGCTGACGAGCTCCATCTACCCGAAGCACTGGTTTTAAGGTGCCAGGATCTGCCTTCGCCCCTTCTCCTGTCAGTAGATGTTAAGCCACATGAGAAGGCCAGGAGTTGGACTTGGTTGTCAGAGGCTATTTGAGGCGCATGCTGTGAGTAGCACTTTTAGGTAGTGGGAGCTTGCCCCACTACCACTTCTCGGCTTGACAACCTTGGAACCAATCAACAAGCTTCAAATCATGCACCTCTGTACCTCCTTTTTCAAGTGAATCCTTGACTTCCTCGTTAGGAGACCACAGTCAATGCAAATTGGTAACAATATGTCCTTGTGGACAATCAACACTGGTGCACCTTAAGGATGCAAGCATAACCCATTACTCTACTCTCTCCCCAAGACTGGGTGGCTGTGGGCAACTCAAATGCAATCTCCAAATTTGTTGATGTCACTACTGTTGTTGGCAAAATCTCAGAGGGTGATGAGGATGTGTGCAGAAGTGGGATAGATCAGCTGCTTAAGTGGTGACACAACTACAACCTTGAACTCAATGTCAGCAAGACCAAAGAATGATTGTGGACTTCAGGCAGCAGGAGTCGGGAAAGCATACACCAGTCCTTATTGAGGGTGTGCAGTAGAAAGGATGAGCAGTTTTAAGTTCCTGGGCAACAACATTTCAAAGCATCTATCCCGGGCCCAGCATATTCATGCAATCACATGCCAGCATGTACACTCCATTATGAGATTGAAGAAGATTTGGTATCTCACATCTTGACCAATGTGCAGTGAAGTGCATTCGCATTGGTTACATCACCATCTGATATGGAGGCCCCAGTGCAAAGGATTGAAAGAGGCTGTGTAAGTTTGTAGACTCATCCAGCTCAACCATGGGCATCTCCACGTTCAACTACATCTTTAAAAGGCAGTGCCTCAAGTAGATGGTATCCATCATTAAGGACCATCACCGTCTCACTACAACAATCAGGAGCCTGAAGATGAGCACTCAACATTTTAGGAACATCTTCCCTTCTGCATTAGATTGCTTAATGGACTCTGAACCCACAAACACTACCTCACTATTCCTTTTTTGAACTACTTATTTTATTCTTTTGGTTTTACTTATAGTTTTCTATTTCTTGTACCATACTGCTGCCACAAAACAACAAATTTCACAAAATATTTCAGTGATAATAAACTTGATTTTGATTCTATTTATGTCAGTGTGACATTGCTCCTTCTGGGAATGTACTGTGTGAAGATTAGCTGTTACAACTTTTTTACACTTGTGACTATACTACACTACGTGTTTCATTGTCTGGATATAGCAATGTAAAATAGCTACAGATACGTATGTCTCTTTTCACATAAAATGAAGCGAGATTCAGCACTGCATTCATCAGATGGGCTACCAATTGGACTGATCATGTTACACACCAAAACAACTCGAGGGAGTGCTGATATTCCGCGTTTAATGCTCTCTGTAAAATGGTTATTAGAAACCAGCAATAGTGGCTGATGGTGCTACAGTATCCATTGTAATTCCCCAAGGGAAGTTCTATTTACAATAAGCCTGCAATTTACATCCAGGGTATTGGAATTCAATTGATGATGCTCAACATAGAGTAACTTTAATTAAACTGCAATGTACCAGACATTACTGAGTTTTGCTAATCGTTCCAATCACAGCCCTCAAGGGTTTTTCCCTTTCAACAACTGGACATCCATAGAGGAGAAGAATTCTGGAGGTTCCTGACTACCAGGAAATGCCACAAGTGTCACCACACTGAGTTGCTGGACTCTTTGTGCAGCCTATAGTAGAGATTCTCCAGCAACACATTGCAAAGTAACCATTCGATCCCATCTTCATGAGAGCTGGTACAGAACTGGAAAGTCCACTGATTTCAAAGCATCTTCAAGGCTGAGGATTAGGGTCCAAAGTTTTCTTTTCATTACTTTCTTGGTTTATTGTTGTGACTTTTTGTCTATAATTAACTCTTCTTATATTTTAAAAATGCAATTTGTTTATTGCTATGATTTTTTTTGTGTGCGTCTAGAACTAACCTTTGTTTATTTTTGTAAATGGAAATGAAATCTCCCATATTTAAATGTAGTTAAATGGTCTCTGCCCTAAGCCACCCTCAGCCTAGATAATGTCAGTCATAACACTGGATGTGAGGACGCACTGTGGAGGTCCAAGTAAGTGCAAGCAATCAAGGATTACAGGCTACAAGCTCGTCCCAGAACAAGCCAGCACAAGCACAAGACAGTTTTCAGATGCTGGAAATCCAGAGTAAATAAACAGCTGACTTTTCCTGAAGAAGGATCTTGGCTCGAATAGTCAATTGTTTATTCTCTCCCTCAATGCTGCCTGACCTGCTGCATTTTGTATGTGTTACTATGAACCATCGTAATATCCTTAGACAACTCTGCATGCATGAAAGGCTTGAATCAAGCAGAGATCACCTTTGCTTTGTGGTAATGGCAATCTCAGTTGCTTCTTCACTTTGTAAGCTAATTTAAATTCCATACAAGTTAGCACTTAGCAGCAAAGAGGCTGAGATGTGCAACAGTTAATGGGTATGGACCTTAGTGCCATGTTTCTGTGGCACATCAAAGGGAGGCTCTAACATAAGGTTATAAATGTAAGTTGAGCAACCAAAAGTTCAGTTGTTTTAAATATAATTATAAGGTGCGCTGTCTTGCAAACAAACTTTTACTTTGAAGATATTATACTTAATGATATTACATCAGAATGTGTCATCACTGGTTCTTCCTGTGATACAACCAAACAATAGCTTTGGTTACTCTCTAATTTTGCAAATAAATAACTCCTGTCATGAAAACTGTGTTCTTTTAATTAGGTATTATATACTTACAGCATAGTGTTTGCACAGTGACAGTAATTGAGAACAATGTGCTCTTTGATATTAACATTTTTAGGCTAATTTTTACAGCCAGTGTATTGGAAAGGGGGCAGAATAGATAAACATTTGAGTGAACCAGTGTATAATGATAATAGAGAAAGGAAAATATTAATATGAAATAAAAGCTTTTTTTACATTTTCAACAAGGTGGATGCAGCAACAATACAAATAGAGATAAATGGATCTAAATCTGAGATGTGCTTCAAAGTGACCAAGAATGGAAAAGGATAGACATTTTAGAAAGACAAGTAGAAAGGAAAATCCAGAGGGGCGATGTTTCTATAGATGTAGGGTGGAGAGTATATTGACTGGTTGCATCACAGCCTGGTATGAAAACACCAATGCCCTTGAACGGAATATCATACAAAATCATTTGGCCCTGACCATCGTGGGAAAAACGCTCCCCACCATTGAGTACACCTACACAGAGCACTGTCACAGGAAAGCAGCATCCATCATCAGGTATCCCCATCATACAGAGCATGCTCTCTTCTCGCTGCTGCCAGCAGGAAGAAGCTACAGGAGCCTCTGAACTCACATCACTGGGTACAGAAGCAGTTATTACCCCTCAGCCATCAGGTTTGTGAACCAGATGGGCTAACTTCACTCAACTTTGCTTGCCCTGTTACTGAACTGTTCCCACAATCTATGGATTCACTTTCTCTTTTTTTGTATTTATTTTTTATTGAAGTTCATCATCAAACAAACATTTCCATAAGATGTATTTCAGACATTGTACATATATATCATATAATCATATATATCACAAATCTCCACAAAGTATAGAAAAGAGTGGCAAGAAAAAAACAAGCAAAAGGAAAGAACTATGTACAAGTAGGGAGTGACCTTTTTCTTTATAACATAGTCATTGATTTGTGAGAATAAAATCAGGTCTATGAGGCATTATGTAGTTAAACCATTTTTCCCAGTATGAATCAAATTGTTCCAGCTTATAATTAACAGATGCCTCTATCTTCTCCATTATGTAAATATGCATTGTAACTTCGATCCATGTATTTAAAGTTGGGCTCTCCTGTGTTAACCATTTCCTAGTAAGAGTCTTTTTAACAGCCACCAACAGTATATTCATTAAATATTTATTTGTTTTCAACCATTCTTGGGGTATATATCCAAAATATATGGTCTTACTCTATAAGGGTATTTCACATTTAAAGATGTCTTGTAGGGCATTGTGTATCCCCCTCCAATAGTTTTTGATAATGGGGGAGTCCCAAAAAATATGATAATGATTTGCATTTTGATTTCTATAATTTCTCCAGCAAACAGGGAGGTTACTATCATAATGGGATTTCTGAGAGGGTATAATAAAATATCTTATCAAGATTTTCCATCCAAACTCCCTCCATTTCTGTGAACTGGTACACTTCCATTGATACCTCCATATTGTTGTCCATTCTTCCTCAGATATAATTATCCCTCCTTCCTTCTCCCATTTTGTTTTAATGTATGAAGTTGAATGTGTTTTAAGATTTGACAACCCCTTATACATGCTTGAAATGATTCTACTACTGTTATTTGAATTATATGCTTTTCTAAATAGCTCTATCAAGCATGTACTTGCCTTGGTTACATTTTTAAGTGTCTTATTAACATATTGTTGCATCTGTAAATACTGATAAAAATCTTGTTTTTCTAATAAGAGCTTCTCTTTAAGCATTTCAAAACTGAACAATGTTCCTTCTTTCATTATGTTGCAAAGAACTGTTATTCCTTTAGCTGTCCAGTCCTTAAATCTAGCATCCAATTTATTTGGTGTAAAATCCAAGTCATATTCACTTTCGAGGACTCTTCATCTCATTTTCTCAATATTCATTGCTTATTTATTTATTGCTTGTTCATTATTATTATTATTATTATTATTTTGTTTCTTTCTTTATGTTATTTGCACGGTTTATTGTCTTTTGCACATTGATACTCTGACCTGTTGGTGGTCTTTCATTGATTCTGTTATGGTTGTTGGATTTATTGAGTTTGCCAGTAGAAAATGAATCTCAGGACTGTATACAATAATATATATGGTCTTTGAAAATAAATTAACTTAAAACTTTGAACATTGATTAAGTTCCGTTAGTAAAGGAGATCACTGTTGTAATGATATTAGGGAAATTGGAGATGCTAAGTCATTTTGAGTGGAGGTAAATTAATAAGGATAAGAACTCTCCGATGGGAATAATATATCTCACAACAGTAGTGTGTGCTTTTAAGAAACTAACCATAATAGTCATTGGTGATTTTATTAATAGTTTGAATTGGACAAATCAAACTGGCAAGGGGAGCTTCATGGGTAAGTTCAGTTAATATATTTGAGATAATCAATATGATGAAAAGAGACAGTCAAGTTGACAGCTTTTTTAAGAATATGCATTGCAGGATTAGTTGATCTCAGAGTAAAATATTCCCTGAAAGGAGTGGTCATTTCATGGATGAATATCATACTCAGTTTGAGGATGAGAATTTTAGATCCAAAATTGGTGTCCACACGTAAATAAAGGTAATTTCTTTCATGGTGACTGTTGGTTTCTGGACCAAGTTGGTTAAAGATGCCTGAGAAAGTGAATAAAGGTGTTAGATATATGACACAGTAGCATAGCAGTCAGTGTAATGTGCTACAGTGCTGGTAACCTGGGTTCAATTCCTGCTGCTGCCTATAAGGAATTTGTAAATTCTCCCCATGGCCATATGTGTTTCCTCAGGGTGCTCTGGTTTCCTCCCACATTCCAAAGACATACAGGTTAATAGGTTAATTGGACACATGGTGGATTAGGCAGCACGGGCTCATTAGGATGGAAGAGCATAAGAACATATACATAAGGTATAGGAGCAGAATTAGGCCATTTGGACTACAGCGTCTGCTATGCCATTTCACCATGGGTGATCCAACTTTCCTCTCAGACCCAATCTTCTGCTTTCTCCCCATATCCCTTTATGTCCTGACCAATCAAGAATCTATCAATCTCTGACTTAAATACTGTATACACAAAGACTAGGCTTCCATGGCTGCCTGTGGCAATGAATTCCACAGCTTTGCCACCCTGGGAAAAAGAAATTATTCCTCCCCTCCATTCTAAAAGGATGCCCCTCTATTCTCAGGAGTTGTCCTTTGGTCTTAGATCGTCCCACCATATGAAACATCCTCTCCATATCCACACTGTCAAGGCTTTTCCCCATTCAAAAGGTTTCATTGAGGTCATCCCTCATTCTTAAGGAATCTGGTGAGTACAGGGCCAGAGCCATCAGATGCTCTTCATATGACAAGTCATTCAACTTTGAGATCATTTTTGTGAACCTCCTTTGAACTCTTCCTAGCTTCAGCACATTCTTTCTAAGATAAGGAGCCCAAACCTGCTCACAATACTCCAAGAGAGGCCTCATCAGTACTTTATAAAGTTTCAGCATCACATCCTTGCTTTAATATTCTAGTCCTCTTGAATGTTAACATTGTGTTTGCCTTCCTCACCACAGACTCAACCTGCAAATTAACCTTTAGGGAATCCTGTACAAGGACTCCCAAGTCTCTTTGTGCCTCCGTTTTTCGCATTTTCTCTCCATTTAGAAAATAGTCAACCCTTTCATTTCTTCTACCAAGGTGTATTACCATACACTTCCCAACATTGTATTCCACCTGCCATTTCTTTGTCCATTCTCCTAATCTGTCTGTCCATCTGCAGCCACTCTATTTCCTCAAAATTACTTGTCCTTCCAGCTAGCTTCATTTAGTCCACAAATTTTGCAACAAAGCCATCAATTCCATCATCCAATTCACTGACATATAATGTAAAAAGAATCGGTCCCAACACAGACGCTTGTGGAACACCACTTCTCACCGGTAGCCAGTCAGAAAAGACGCCCTTTATTTCTTCTGTTAGCCTCCTCCCAATCAGCCATTGTTTTATCCATGCTAGAATCTTTCCTGTAATACCATGAGCACGTAGCTTGTTAAGCAGCATCATGTGTGGCAACTTGTCAAAGGCCTTCAGGAAATCCAAGTACATAACATCAACCGATTCTTCTTTGTCTGCCTTGCTTGGCACTTCTTCAAAGAATTTCAACAGATTTGCCGGACAAGATATTCCCGTGAGAAAACAATGCTGGCTACAGCCTATTATATCATGTGCCTCCAAATACCCTGAGAACTCATTCTTAATAATCAACTCCAACATCTTCTCAACCACTGAGGTCAGACTAACTGACCTATAGTTTCCTTTCTTCTGCCTCTCTCCTTTATTGAAAAGTGGAGTGGCATTTGTAATTTTCCAGTCTTCTTGAACCATTCCAGAATATAGAGATTCTTGAAAGATCATTACAAATACCTCTACAAGCTCTTTAGCCACATCTTTCAGTGCTCTGGGGTGTACACCATTCGATGCAGGTGACTTACCTATGCTCAGACCTTTCAGTTTGCTAAGAACCTTCTCCCTATTTATGGCAGCTTCATACACTTCATGCTCTCTGCCACCTGGAACTTATAACGTACTGCTAGTGCCTTCTACAGTGAAGACTAATGCAAAATACTTATTCAGTTCATCCAATATTTTGTTGTCTTGCATTACTACTTCTCCAGAATTGTTTACTAGTGGTCTAATATCTACTCTTGCCTCTCTTTTACTCTTTCTGTATCTGAAGAAACTTTTGGTATTCTATTTAATATTATTGGCTAATTTACTTTCATATTCATCTTTATTTTCATAATGATTGTTTTAGTTGCCTTCTGTTGGTTTTTAAAAGCTTCCTCTAACTTCCCTTGAATCTTTGTTCTATTATATGTTCTCTTTTTGGCTTTTATGTTGCCTTTGACTTTTCCTGTCAGCCACAGATATCTCATCTTTCCTTTAGGGTACTTATTCCTCTTTGAGATGTGCCTTTTGAATTGCTTCCAGAAATTCCAGCCTTTGTTGCTCTGCTGGCATCCCTGCCAGTGTCCTTCTCCAATCAATTCCAGCCAGCTCCTCTCTCATGCCTCTGTAATTCCTTTTCTCTATTGTAATACTGATATATCTGACTTAAGCTACTCCTTCTCAGATTTCAGGGTGAATTCAACCATGTTATGATCACTGGCCCCTAAGGGTTCTTTTACCTTAAGTTCTCTTTTCAGATCTGGTGCATTATACAAACCCAATCCAGAATTTCTGATCCTCGAGTGGGCTCAACCATGAACTGCTCAAAAATGCCATCTCGTCGGCACTCTAGAAATTCCCCCTCCTGTATTTCAGCAACAACCTGAATTTCCCAATCTACCTGCATATTGAAGTCCCCCTTGACTGTTGTAATGTTACCCTTTTGGCATGCATTTTCTATCTCCTATTGCAATTTGTAGGCAAATCATTACTACTATTTGGGAGTCTGTATACAACTCCCATCAGGGTTTTTTTACTCTTTTTCCCCTTGCAGTTCCTTAACCCTATCCACAACATTTCAATGCCTTCTGACCATGTGTCAGCTCTTTCTAATATTTTGATTTCAACTTTACCAGAAGAGCAATGCCATCCCCTCTGCTTTCCTGTTTATCCTTTCAATATAATGTAAACCCTAGGATGTTAAGCTCCCAGCTATAATCTTTCAGCCATGATTTTGTGATGCCTATAAAATCATACCTCCAATCTGTAACTGTGCTGCAAGTTCATCTACTTTATTCTGTTCTTTATACTACCCGCATTCAGCTTCAACACCGTCAGTCCTGTATTCACTCTTTCTGATTTTGTTGCACCATGCTCAACCTTTGATTCCTAACTTTGTCTGAGAATTTACCAGCATCTGCCTCTGCAATTTCTCCACGAGCTGTTCAAGCACTCTGGTTCCCAGCCCCCTGCAACTCTAGTTTAAACAGCATCATGCTGCATTTACAAAGCTTCCCATGAGCATATCAGTCCCCCTCCAGTTCAGGTGCTGTTATGGTGCTGCATCTCTAAATAAAATCAACCATGGCATATAACTAAGAAGGTTTCATAAATGTCAACAAAATATATTCCAGCAAATAAAAAAATCTATGAGAAGGATATACCACCTATAGCTAACTGAGAGGTTTTAGAAATCAAATTAAAATAAAAGCTGTGAAAAATTGGTAAGATTAGTGGTGTATAGAGGATTGGGGAATATTTAGAAATCAACAAAGAATGATTAAATGGTTATAAAAGGGAAAATGCTAGAGAATGAGAGAAAATTAACTTACAATATGAACATGGAC
This sequence comes from Hypanus sabinus, assembly GCF_030144855.1. Lineage (NCBI taxonomy): Eukaryota > Metazoa > Chordata > Chondrichthyes > Myliobatiformes > Dasyatidae > Hypanus > Hypanus sabinus. Next base: position 22,047,290 of record NC_082713.1, on the reverse strand, counting down.
AATAAGAGATTATGCAGGAAAATAAGAAGATTTCTTAAAGTAAATGTTGGTCCCCAGGAGGATGTGGATGGGGAATTAGAATGAAAAATAGAGAAATGAAAAATGTTATAAATTATTTTAGTTCAGTCTTCTGTCTTCTGAGTATTCGACAGTAAAATCCCAGTAAAAAACAATAAACATTTTTTATTGCAAGAAAAAAAATACAAGGCCAACAAATGAGGTGAAACAAATCCCCTTGACTTGTTGAGTTACATCCTAGGAAGTGGTTACAGAGAAAGTGGATGCATTGTATTGTTTTTAATTTACCGAACTTCCTTGAGCTCTGAAGACATCCTAGATACTGGAAACTGCAGATTTCAGAAAGGAGGGAGAGCAAAACCATGAGCCACACAGCCTTACCTTTGCTGGAATCTATTATTAAAGGGGTATCAGAGGATATTTAGGAAATCATGAGAAAATCAAGCAGTCTTCAAGTTTTTATGAAAGGGAAAACACATTCGATTAATTAGCTAAGGTTCTTTGAGAGCAAAAGGATCAGGGAAATAGGTCCATAATTAGTAGAAAGTGGTAACATGGGCCTGTAAAGAAAACTTTTAGCTCATTTTCCTTTATAAATCAAGGTGTTGAGTACAGGACATGGGAAGTTATGTTGAGATCAAAAGACCAGATGATCCAGGAACAGAATTAAGCCATTTGGTTGATCAAGTATGCTCTGCCATTTCATCATGGTTGATCCAATTTTCCTCTCTGACCCAACCCTTCTCCCTGTATCCCTTCATACCCTGACCAATTAAGAATGTATCAACTTTTGCTTTATATACACATAAAGACTTGGCCTCCACAGCTGCCTGTGGCAAAGAATTGCACAGATTCACCACTCTCTGGCTAAAGAAATTCCTTCTCATCTCCATTCTAAAAGAAAGCCCCTCTATTCTGAGGCTGTGTCCTCCCGTCCTAGACTCTTCCACCAGAGGAAACATTCTCTCCACATCCATTCTATCAATCCCTTTCACCACCTGACAGATTTTAAGTAGGTCACCCGTCATTCTTGTGAATTCCAGTGAATACAGGCCCAGAGCCATCAAGAGCTCTTCAGATGACATGCTTTTCACTCCTGGAACCACTTGAACCCTCTCCAGCTTCAACAATTCTTTCCTCAGATAGAGGGCCCAAATCTGCTGTCTGGGGCAGTTGTACTGTGTGCATCTACATACAGGAAAAATGTAAATAATGTTGAAAGAGTACGAAGACCTGAGTCATAAGGGAAGATTGAATAGGTTAGGATTTTATTCATTAGGATTTAGGAGTGTATTCAGTAGAAGATTGAGAGGAGATTTGACAGAGGTGTACAAAATTATGAGGTGCGTAGATAGGGTAAATACAAGCAGGCTTTTTCCACTGAGGCTGAGTGGGACTATGACCAGAGGTTAAGAGTGAAATATGAAAAGATTAAGGGAAACACAAAGGGAAACGTCTTCACTCAGAGGGTCGTGAGAGTGTGGAATGAGCTGCCAGCACAAGTGGTGCATGCGTGCTCAATTTCAGGCAAAGTCCGGATAGGTATATGGATGGTACGTGTATTGAGGGCTATGGCCCTAGAGCAGGTTGGTAGGAGTAGGCAGGTTAAATGGTTTCAGCATGGACTGGATGGGCTGAAGGGCATGTTTCTGTGCTCTACTCTTCTATGAATCTATGATTCTAAAGGGACAGAATCTTGGGATAACTAAGTACCAGTAGATATGGTGTTTTGGATATCCAGAGCCTACTTGCTCACATGTTATTCTACAAAAAATACATGGAATATTGGGATAATATATTGGGATATTACAAATTTCAAGAGATGTGTAGTTGGGTGCATTCTGACTGGCTGTATCGTTGCCTGGAATGGAGGCTCCATTGCATAAGATCACCAGAGGCTGCAGAGGGTTATAAACTCAGCCAGCTCAATCACAGGCAAAATTCTCCTTACCATAGAGACCTTCTTCAAGAGGTAATGCCTAAAGAGGTGGCAACCATCACTAAGGACCTTCACAATCCAGGGTATGCCATCTCCTTATATCCACCGTCAGAGAGGAGCTACAGGAGCCTGTAGACCATGTTAAATGATTCAGAAGCAGCTCCTTCCAATTTCTGAATGGCTTATGAAGCCATGAATGCTATCTCATTATGCCTCTCATTTGCACAATGACTTTATTGTAATTTAAAACAAGTTTATATATTTGCATTGTACTGCTGCCACAAAACAATAAACTTAATTGACATTTAAATCAGTGATAATCAAAGTTTGAAGTAAGTTTGCTACCAAAATACGTATATGTCACCATACACCCTGAGGATCATTTTCTTGTGGGCATATGCAATAAATCTATGGAATTTTAACATAACAGAATCAATGAAAGACAGCCCAACTTGGGTGTTCAACCAGACTGTAGAAGGCAACAAACTATGCAAATCGAAAGGAAACAAATAATAATTATAAATAAATAAGCAATAAATATTGAGAATATGAGATGAAGAGTCCTTGAAACAGAGTCCATTGGTTTTGGGAACATTTCAATCAAAAGCCTGATGGCTAAGGGGTAATAACTGTTCCTGAACCTGGTGATGTAAGTCCTGAGGCCCTTCTTCCAGATAGCAGCAGCTATAAGAAAACTTGTCCTGGGTGATAGATCTGATTCTGATTTTGAAGGATGGGGAGTGACTAGGTAACAGAAAATACTGATTCAGCACCTTAAGAGAACTTGAACTATTATTACAGTAACACATATTGGCTCAGTTTGAAGATTTGATGGGCATATGAGAGAAAGTTGTTATGGAGATATAGGGTGGAAATGGAACTTAAAATGTTGAACAAGACAGGGGCTGGAAATCTAAAATAAAAATAGAACTATTGGAAACACTCAATAGGTTAGGCAGCATCTGTGGAGAAAGAAACATCGTTAATATTTCAGTTGATGATCATGTTTTTATCTGAAATACGGGAATGGGATTAATGGAATTGCTCATGATTGGCCAAATAGCCACTTTCTATGACAAATGAAATTTGAACATATTCCAATTCAATTTAACAATATCAAGAAAGTAAGTTAGGTGTTTAGATTTTAATATTAGGCAGATATCCTTTATTGGAGATAAAACTATTTTGATCTTAAACTTTTCAAAGGATTCTCAGCATCCTTTGCCAACAGGAAAAAAAAACAGAATGCACTCACTAATTACCCCTTAGATTGACAACGATGCTAGAAAAATATGAGTATTTCATGAAGTCGAATTCTGAACCCATGAAAGTAGATATGAGATTTAGAGAGAACATTTATCATCCTAACTCACAGAAAACATGTAGCAGCAAGCTAAAATTCTATTTTCATGCTGATGTCTGGTATCTAACATCCTCACACCACACCTATTAAACAGACTCACATATAAGGTGGCCATTTATGAAAAATATCAGAGGACTGCAAGTTATCAAAATGAGTGATTGTTTGGAGCAGAGTATTCTTATTGAGCTTTAATATTTTATACTTTTAGGACTAAGATTAGATAAGGAACTGCTAGGTCCCTGTCTGTTCTTAATTTGGTGCAGTTTCTGAACCTATGCATTAAATCTTAAACAGAGTTAACTAATGCTGTTGAAAGTACCCAACACCCTTTCTGTCAGTGGCCCTATTGCTGCAGTTAGTTCCTGTATATGTACTATGATTGGCACTGGCCATTATATGTACAAAGTAAGGATATCTTCTAGTGCAGCCAGAGAAAGCTGAAGGCAGGCATTGGATGCATTTTATCACAACTGCCCTCTGTCTAGCCTTGAAAAGTTCTGGTTTATGGCACCCCTGATGTTAATACTGCAAAATCCTCTCACTTTTGAGGCACCCTACTTTAACCCTTGTTGGAATCAAAATTGCCGGACGAAATATTAACAACCTCGCATATGCAGATGATACTTTTCTAATGGCTGAAAGTGAGGAGGATCTGAGGAGGCTTCTAATCAAAGTAAAAGAAAAACGTGCAAAAGCTGGCTTGTTGCTCAGTATTAAGAAAACCAAGATTATGTCAACCAGCCCTACTAACTCCTTGGTAATAAATGGAAAGGAAGCGGAAGCAATGATGAATTTTCTCTTCCTGGATTTAAAAATTTCTATAGATAGTAACTGCAGCCACAAAATTAAATGGGTGCTTACTTCTGGAGAGGGCAGCAATGGTAAATTTGCATAAAATACTGAAGAGCAGGGACATAACATTGTCTACGAAGATCTATGTAGTCAAGTCTATGATATTTCCATTTGTGATGTATGGCTGTGAGAGCTGGACTTTTAGTAAGGCTGAATACAAAAGAATCGACACCTTTGAACTTGGATGCTGGAGGAGAGTGTTAAGAGTTTGTTGGACAGCAAGAAGATCCAACAAGTCAATACTTGAAGAAATACAGACAGACTGCTCACTAGGAGGCTTGATTATGAGACAAAAGCTCAAATATTTTGGCCACATCATGAGAAGACAGGATTCTTTGGAGAAGACTCACATATTAGGTAAAACAGAAGCTAACAGAAGGAGAGGACGACAGAGGCTGTGATGGATAGATAATAATATTCAAACAATGTGTATGACCTTGGGGGGATCTAAGTGAGGCAGTTTCCAATATGAAGGCTTGGTGTGTAGGTGTCCTTGAGGTCGCAAAGAGTTGGACTCGACCTAACAACTGGACAACTAAAAACTTTAACCCTTCCAACCATTGTTCAAAAACAGATCACCTGGACATTACAGATGGGATTATGGCAAACTGATTTTATTGCTGGACTAAATATCCATATACTTGGATGAATAACCTGGAAACATAAATTCTAAAGCACAAGAGATTCTGCAGATGCTGTAAATTTTGAGCAACACATTCAGAATGCTTGAGGAACTCAGCAAGTCAGGAAGCATCTAAGGAGGTGAATAAACATTCGATGTTTTGGGTCGAGAACCTTCATCAAGGTTCACTCCCTTGGATTGTCATAAATACAAACCTTGTCATGGAACCTGAAGAATCTATAAGCTGTTTATGGACTTGTTATGAATGTGACACAACTCTGAGGGATCAAAGGGTACAAAGTCGCCTCCTTTTTGAGAATCGCAAGATCGCTATTAATTCGGGTCTGAGACCCAGGAAATGAGAGAGAGACGTCCAGAATACACAAGGTTTGGAATGTGTCCTGACCTCAGTGAAATGGAACTGCTGATAACGGTCATTGTCTCTTGGAGACAGAATTGTGTATTGAGTACTGTACTATTCATTGAAACCCCTCAGGGGACAACCAGAGTGGGCTGGTTGAGGGATGGCATCATCCCAACCTGACTGACATCTGAGACCCTGTGAGTAAGGATAAAAGAGGGTCTGGGGAACAACTCCTTCAGACGCACCAGGAGAAACGCTGGAAATCCAGTGACAGCGTTTTATAGCAAAAGCCAGTGGGGCTCATGTGTGTCCTCCCTTGCCTGGGTTGGCGGGCTCACCACGGAAGAATGGTTTAGCTAAAGGAGAGGCCACAAGTGAACGGCCACACCAACAAGACTCCAATGGATCGAAATCATAAAAGGAAAACCGGCAAGTTTTTCTCCAAATCTCTCTCTCTCTCCCACCATTGCAACACAGCGGTCCCCAAAGGCTGCAGCCTGCATGAACTGAGTGAACTTTATATTTCCATCGGACAATACATTATCCCCCGACAACGATAGAGCTTACTTCTTATTGATTATTATTATACCCGCACTTTTAGATTTAGTATTGATGACATATATTATCTGTATATTTGCATTGATATTATTTTGGTGTATTTTTACTAATAAATACAGTTAAAAATAGTATCATCAGACTTCAACGGATGTCTCCATCTTTGCTGGTAAGTGACCCAGTTACGGGGTCGTAAAAACGTGGGGGTTCGTCCGGGATTTGATACCAAATTGTGGGCCGGTAAATCGGGCTTTTAAGTCCAAACTTGGATCTGGTTGCGAGGGTAACCAGACGGGGAACCAGCAAAGATGGACATAGATGAATTTATAAAAAACCCAACTCTGGAGGCGCTAGAGGCTGCCACAAAGTCGGACTTGATAAATATTGTGAAAGGACTAAACCTCGCAGAGGTGAGGTTGTCAATGAAAATGTGGGAGGTGCGGGGGGCCATAACTCAGTATTATATTGTGAAGAATGTGTTTTCGGCTGAAGTATTGGAAAATATCCCTGAAAAGGCACCAGCTAGTGGGACGGCTCTGTTACAGTTGGAGAAATTGAGGCTGAATGCGGAACAGAGGAAGAGGGAGCATAAGCTCCAGCTAAAGGAGTTAGAGCAGGAAAGAGCTGAGAAGCAGAGGGAGCATGAAATTAAGTTAAAACAGCTGGAAGCAGCTGAAAAAGAGAAGGAAAGGGCTGAAAAGGAGACGGAAAGAGCTGAGAACCAACGGGAGAAGGAGAAACAGAGGCAACATGAGATGGACCTGGAGAAGTTAAGGCAAGAGCAAAGAGCTCAAGGGTCAGACCGAGAGGAGTGGTTTAATGTTAGTAGGGAGTTTAGGTTAGTACCTCCGATCGAGGAGACAGATGTTGATAGTTATTTCTTGCATTTTGAAATGGTGGCAGTGAATCAGAAATGGCCCAAAGATCAGTGGGTGGCGTTGTTACAAAGTGTGTTAAAAGGGAAGGCACAATGGGCATATGCGGCATTGTTCATGGAGAAGGAGGAGTCTGAGGATTATGAGAAAGTAAAGGAGGCCATTCTTCAGGCCTATGAATTGGTACCTGAAGCGTATAGACAAAAGTTCAGAAATTTAAAGAAAGTGTGGGATCAGACATATGCAGAGTTTGCCTATGAGAAGGGTGTGCTCTTGGATCACTGGTGTGCGGCAGAAAGGGTGGAAGAGGACTTTTGGTGTCTCAGGGAGTTAATTCTGATTTAGGAATTTAAAGGTTGTGTTTCGGACAATATCCGGATGTATTTGGACGAAAAGCCAATTAAGTCCATATCTGAATTTTCTAGGTTCACAGATGAATATGCCCTAACCCACAAGACAAAGTTTTCCTCGAATAAGTTACCAGAAAGACCGTAGGGACGGTAGAGAAAGCCTGCCAGCTGAGGCAGAGATCCAGCCGGGAGCTAGTGGCAAAATTAAAGAGGAGGAAAGGTGACTGTCGTGGAGACGGATACGATAGGGTCTTTTAAGAGTCTGCTGGATAGGTACATGGAGCTTAGAGAAATAGAGGGCTATGGGTAATCCTAGGTAATTTCTAAAGTACATGTTCAGCACAGCTTTGTGGGCCAAAGGGCCTGTATTGTGCTGTAGGTTTTCTATATTTCTAATATACAGTAGTTAATAGACTGCCAACATGCACACGTGTGTGTATGTGGGAGGAAACAGTATAGTCCCGATCTCTTTAGTCAGAAAGTGGGTTTCATGATAGTGTAGCACTTAACAGTTTACAGTGCCAACTTTAAGATCAGGTTTCAATTCTCACTGCCATCTGTGAGCAATTTGTGTGTTTTCCCTGTGACCACATGTCTTTCTCCCCCCAGTGCTCCAGTTTCCTCCCACAATCCAAAGACAAGTGGGTTAGGGTTAGTGAGTTGTGGGCATGCTTCGTTGGCATCAGATGTATGGTGACACTTACAGGCTGCCCAGCACGTTGATTTGATGCAAACAATGCTTTGCCCTGTTTCAATGAACGTGACAAATAAAGGTAATCTTTTAATCTTTTTTTATCTTTTTCAGTAATAGCCATGTCCTATCTATGAATACTCAGAGAGGCCAGTCACTACAGGAACTGGTCAAAGGATATTTTCGGGCTGTCCGCCGCAAATATTTTTGTAACATCAGAGTGTGAGATGTCCAGGACTTGTCATTTCACATTTCTTCACATTTTGTTCCTGTTAACAACAAATATAATTTTGTGCTGCCAACTGATGCCCACCATAAACTATTCTGAGCTTGCCCAAACTTGCCCTTCACCTTTCAATACAACTTCAATTATCACAAATAGCTGTGAGTTCAAAAGCATTGTGTACACCATTATATTCAGAAGAGATAAGCAATTAGAAATGCACATGGAGTTCATACCACTGAGGTGAAGTGGTCTCAGTTTTAGCTTTACTCTGCTGTGAATAAATAAACCATAATGACTAAAGGTTTTGTTTCAATCTAGAACAACAACCTAACCTTGAAAATCCTTGGAGTAACATAATTGCAAACTTAAATAACATGATTAATGTGGTGGCAGCTTTCACCTGCTCTGTCACAGCAAGAGTTAGGATTGATTTTAGCAATTCATTCATCTGGAAATATCAAACTATTAAACCATCAACTGAATCAAAGACAAGGAAGAGAACCCTTAGGGGCAAGTGATCATAAAATGATCAAATTCACCCTGAGTTTTGCTGAAGTCAGATGTATCAGTATTACAGTGGAATAGTGTGAACTACAGAGGCATGAGAGAGGAATTGGCCAGAATTAATTGGAAAAGAACACTGGCTGAGATGTTGGCTGAGCAGCATTGGCTAGGACTTCATGAAGCAAATTGGAAGGCACAGGATGTATATGTTTAAAAGAGGAAAAAGCATTTTAAAGATAAGACCATAAGACATTGGAGCAGAATTAGGCCATTTGGCCCATCGTGTCTGCTCTGCCATTCAATATTTGCTGAATCTTTTTGTCCCCTGCTCACCCCCAGTTCCCAGCTTTTTCCCCATAACCTTTGAAGCCATGTTCACTCGAGAACCTATCAATCTCTGCCTTAAAAACACCCAATGGCCTGGCTTCCACAACTGCATGTGGCAACAAATCCCACAAATTCACCACCTTCTGGCTAAAGAAATTTTTCCACATCATTGTTTTGAATGGACGTCCCTCTATCCTGAGGTTGTGCCCTCTTGTCCTAAACTATCCCACCATGGGAAAAATCTTTTCCCCTCAAATCTGTCTAGGCCTTTCAACATTTGAAAGGTTTCAATAAGACCTCCTTCATCCTTCTAAATTCCAGTGAGTTCAGACCCAGAGGCATCAACCGTTCCTCTTATGATAACCCTTTCATTCCTGGAATCATCTTTGTGAACCTCCTCTGGACCCTCTCCAATGCTAACACATCTCTTCTAAGATGAGGAGCCCAAAACTGTACATGATACTCAAGGTGAGGCCTCACCAGTGCCTTATAAAGCCTCAGCATCACATCCCTGCTCTTGTATTCTAGTCCTCTTGAAATGAATGCTAACATTGCATTTGCCTTCCTCATCACCGACTCAAACTGCAAGTTATCCTTTAGGGTGTCCTGCACAAGGACTCCCAAGTCCCTTTGCATCTCAGATTTTTGGAATTTCTTCCCATTTAGAAGATGGTCTGCACATTTATTTCTACTACCAAAGTGCACGATCATGCATTCTCCAACATTATATTTCATTTGCCACTTTCTTGCTCATTCTTCTAATCTGTCTAAGTCCTTCTGCATCCTACCAGTTTCCTCAACACTACATGCACCTCCACTAATCTTCATATCATCTGGAAACTTGGCAACAAAGCCATCCATTTCATCATCTAAATCATTGATATACAGCATAAAAAGAAGTGGATCCCAAAACCAGCCCCTGCGGAACACCACCAGTCACTGGCAGCCAACCAGACAAGAATCCTTTTATTCCCACTCGCTGCCTTCTTCCAATCAGCCAATGCTCTAGCCATGTTGGTATCTTTCCTATAATACCAGTGGCTTTTAACTTGGTAAGCAGCCTCATGTGTGTCACCTTGTCAAAGGCCTTCTGAAAGTCCAAACATACAATATCCATTGCAACCACTTTATCTATCCTATGTTTAATCTCCTCAAAAAAATCCAATGGGTTCATCAGGCATGATTTTGCCTTAAGGAAACCATGCTGACTTTGTCCTATCTTGTCCTGGGTCACCAAGTACTCCATAACCTCGTCCTTAACAATTGACCCTAACATCTTCCCAACCACTAAAATCAGGCTAACTGGTCTATAATTTCCTTTCTTAAAGAGTGGAATGACATTTGCAATTTTCCAGTCCTTTGGCACCATGCCAGAGTCCAATGATTATTGATAATGTTGCCACAGTCTCTGAGGATGCCTCTTTCAGAACCCTAGGGTGCAGTTCATCTGGTCGGGATGATTTATATACCTTTAAGTCATTCAGCTTTTTGAGCACCTTCTCCCTTGTAATAGTAAATGTGCCCACTTCTCTTTCCTCACACACTACAACATCTGGCACATTGCTAGAGTCTTCTACAGTGAAAACTGATTCAAAATAGTCATTTAGTTCTCCTGCCTCATTTTCTTGCAGTCCTATATCCACTCTCATCTCTCTTTGATTTTTTACATACTTGAAAATGCTTTTACTCTCCACTTATACATTGTTTGCTAAATGCTTTCATATTTCATCTTTTCTTTCTTAATGATTCTTTCAGTTGCTCTCTGTAGGTTTTCTTAAAAAATTCCCAATCCTTTATCTTTCCACTAATTTTTGCTTTGTTGAATGCCCTCTCTTTTGTTTTTACATTAGCTTTGACTTCCTTGTCAGCCACAGCTGTACTATTTTGCCATTTGAGTATTTCTTCATTTTTGGAATACACATGTCCTGCACCTTCCTCATTTTTCTCAGAAACGTACCTTGTTGCTGCACTGCTGTCATCCCTGCCAGCAGCTCCTTCCAGTTTACTTTGGCCAACTCCTCTCTCATGCCACTGTAATTTCCTTTACTCCACTGAAATACTGCTATGTCAGACTTTTCTTTCTCCCTATCAAATTTCAAGTTGAACTAAATCATATTGTGATCACTGGTTCATAGAAAACATAGAAACGTAGAAAATCTACAGCACAATACAGGCCCTTCAGCCCACAAAGTTGTGCAGAACGTGTCCCTACCTTAGAAATTACAAGGGTTACCCATAGCCCTCTATTTTTCTAAGCTCCATGTACCTATTCAAAAGTCTCTTAAAAGACCCTATCGTATCTGCCTCCACCACCGTTGCCAGCAGCCCATCTCATGCACTCACCAGTCCCTGAGTAAAAAACTTACCCCTGACATCTCCTCTTTTCCTGCTCCCCAGCACCTTAAACTGTGCCCCCTTGTGGTAGCCATTTCAGCCCTGGGAAAAAGCCTCTGACTATCCACACAATCAACGCCTCTCATCATCTTATACACCTCTATCAGATCACCTCCGTTGCCCCAAGGAGAAAAGGCCAAGTTCACTCAAAGGCAGGAACATTAACTTCTCTAACTTCCTTTAATGCCCTTCCTCCCCTTCTTACCCCATCCCTGACATATTTAGTTGTTTGCCTGTTATCCATCTCCCTCTGGTGCTCCCCCCCCCCTTTCTTTCTCCTGATGCCTCCTGTCCCATGATGCTTTCCCTTCTCCAGCTCTGTATCACTTTCGCCAATCACCTTTCCAGCTCTTAGCTTCATCCCACCCCCTCCGGTCTTCTCCTATCATTTCACATTTCCCCCTCCCCCCAATACTTTCAAATCTCTTACTATCTTTCCTTTTGGTTAGTCCTGACAAAGGGTCTCAGCCCAAAACGTCGACAGCGCTTCTCCCTGTAGATGCTGCCTAGCCTGCTGTGTTCCACCAGCATTTTGTGTGTGTTGTTGTTTGAATTTCCAGCATCTGCAGATTTCCTCGTGTTTGCTCATAAAGCATGCTCCCCAATCCAGGCAATTTACAATCCTGGTAAATCTCCTCTGCCTAAAGGTTCTTTTACCTTAAGCTCTCTAATCACCTCTGATTCATTACATAACACCCAATCCAGTATAGCTGATCCCCTAGTATCTCTTAGACATTCAATAAACTCATTCTTTTGAGATCCATTACCAACTTAATTTTCCCAATCAACCTACATGCTAAAATCTCCCATGAGTATCATAACATTGTCTGCCCTTCTAATGGTCTGACTGCACGCTGTCTTTACTTTTTTACCATCTGTCCTATCCTGAGTCCCATCACTCTGGTTCCAACCCCACTGCAAAATTAGATTAAACCCAACCCAACAGCTCTAACAAACCTGCCCTCGAATATATTTGTATGACTTTTCAACAGGTCATACCCCCTCCGTCAAGAGATCCCAATGAACCAAGAACCTGAAGCCCTGAAACCTGTACCAACTTCTCAGCCATGCATTTATCTGCCAAATCATCCTGTCTCTACCCTCACTGATGTGTGGCACAGGCAGCAATCAAGAGATTACTACCCTGGAGGTCCTGCTTCCCAGCTTTCCACCTAGCTCTCTAAAATCTCTTCTCAGAACCTCTTTGCTTTTACTTCCTATGTCATTGGTATCAATATTTACCGAGATATCTGGCTGCACTCCCTCCCTCTCCAAAATGTTGTGGACACGATCTGAGACATCCCTGACCCTGGCACCTGGGAGGCAACATACCATCTGGGTGTCCCGTTCACATTCACAGAATCTCCTGTCTGTTCCTCTCACTACTGAGTCCCGCATTTCTACTGCTCCCTTCTCTCTCTGTTCCCTCTGCACCACAGACTCCTGCTCAGTGCCAGTAACCTGGTTGCCATGGCTTTCCCCCAGGAGGCCATCCCCCACAAATATATCTAAAGTGAGATACTTAGTTTTTGAGGACACAACCATGGCTAACAAGGAAAATCAAAGCCAACGTAGAAGGCAAAGAGAGGGCATATAAGGGCAAGAATTAACAGGAAGTTAGGGGATTGCAAAGCTTTTAGATACCTGCAGAAGGCAACTAAAAAAAGTCATTAAGTAAGTAAAGAAGGAATATGAAAGTAAGCTTGCCAATAATATTAAAGATGATGCTAAAAGTTTCTTCAGATGCATAAAATATAAATGAGAGGGCAAGAGTGGAAGTTGAAAATTATACTGATTTCATGGGTTGTCTTGGGGGAAAGGGAAATGGTGGATGAACCGAGTAAATATTTCGCATCAGTCTTCACTGTGGAAAACACGAGTAATATGGCGGAACTTCCAGGCATTGGAGACATGAAGTGTGTGAAGTTACTGTTGCTAGAGAGAAGCATCTTGGAAACTGAAAGAACTGAAGTAAGGTAAGTTACCTGGACCAGCTGGTGTACAGCCTAGAGTTCTGAAAGAGGAGGCAGAAGAGATTGTGCAGGCATTATTAATGATCTTTCAAAAATCTCCAGATTCTGGAATGGTTCTGGAAGAATGGAAATTTGCATATGTCACTCCAAGAAGGGAGAGAGGCAGTAGAAAGGAAATTAAATTATAGGCCAGTTAGTCTGACCTCAATGGTTAAGCAGATGTTGGAGTTGATTGTTAAAGATGTGGCTTCAGGGTACAGGGAAGAACATGATAAAATAAACTGTAGTCAGTTTGGTTTCCTCAAGGGAAAATCTTGCCCGACAAATCTATTAGAATTCTTTGAAGAAATAACAAGCAGTATAGACAAAGAGAATCAATTGAAGTTGTGTATTTGTATTTTCAGAAGGCCTTTGACAAGGTGCCACACAAGAGGTTGCTTAACAAGGTATGAGCCCATAGAATCTTAGGAAAGATTCTAACATGGATAAAGCAGTGGCTGACTGGCAGGAAGCTAACAGTGGAAATAAAGGGAGGCTTTTCTGGTTGGTTGCCAGTGACAGGTGCTGTTCACTGGAACAGTGATTCTTTTATGTTATATGTCAATGATTTTGATGATGGAATTGATGGCTTTGTTGCAAAGTTTGTAGGTGATATAAAGCTAGGTGAAGGAGCAGATAGTTTTGAGAAAACAGGGAGGCTACAGAAGGACTAGACAGCTTAGGAGAATGGGCAAAGAAATGGCAGATGGAATATAGTGTCATGAAATGTATGGTCATGCACTTTGGTAAAAGAAAAGAAAGGGTTGACTATTTTCTAAATGGAGAGAAATACAAAAATCTGAGGCACAAAGGGATTTGGGAGTCCTTGCGCATGAGTCCCTAAAGGTTAATTTGCAGGTTGAGTCTGTGATGAAGAAGGCAAATGCTGGAATGATGGTTGTGACCTTGAAAACTGAGGGGACAATGGATTGTTCCGGGGAGGTGCTGAAGATATATAGATATTGAAGATATAAGAGGAGGTCATGTATGACTTAGAGTCATAGAGTAATCGAGTAATAGCACAGAAGCTGGCCCCTCAGCCCATTCAGTCTCATCAACCTATACTTGGACCATAGCCCTTCATACCCCTCCCATCCATGTACCATTCCAAACATCTCTTAAATGTTGAAATCAAAATCGCATCCATCCCTTGAGCTGGCAGCTCATTCCACACTCTCAACACCCTCTGTGTGAGGAAATTTCCCCTCATGTTCCCCTTTCACTCTTAGCCCATAACCTCTAGTTGTATTTTTACCCAACCTCAGATGAAAAAGACTGCATTTACCCTTTCTTTACCCCTCATAGTTTGTATATCTCTGTCAATTCTCCCTTTAATCTTCTGTGTTCTAGGGAATAAAGTTCTAATGTATTTGATTGTATTTTTAAGGAGGTAACTAAGTGTGGCAAGGTGGATAGTGAGACTGATGTTGTTTGTGTGGACTTCAATAAGCTCTTTGATAAGGGTCAACATAGAATCAATAGACAATAGACAATAGACAATAGGTGCAGAAGTAGACCATTCGGCCCCTCGAGTCTGCACTACCATTCTGAGATTATGGCTGATCATTCACTATCAATACCCAGTCCCTGCCTTGTCCCCATATCCCTTGATTCCCCTATCCATCAGATATCTATCTAGCTCCTTCTTGAAAACATCCAGAGAATTGGCCTCCACCATCTTCCGAGGCAGTGCATTCCACACCTCCACAACTCTCTGGGAGAAGAAGATCTTCCTCAACTCTGTTTTAAATAACTGACCTCTTATTCTCAATCCATGCCCTCTGGTACTGGACTCTCCCAACATCTGGAACATATTTCCTGCCTGAATCCTATCAAATCCTTTAATTATCTTAAACATTTCAATCAGATCCCCTCTCAATCTCCTCAATTCCAGCGTGTACAAGCCCAATCTCTCCAACCTCTCTGCATAAGACAGCCCTGCCATCCCAGGAATCAACCTAGTGAATCTACGCTGCACTTCCTCAATTGCCAGAATGTCCTTTCTCAAACCTGGAGACCAAAACTGTACACAATATTCCAGGTGTGGTCTCACCAGGGCCCTGTACAAATGCAAAAGGACATCCTTGCTCTTGTACTCAATTCCCCTTGTAATAAAGGCCAAAATTCCATTTGCCCTCTTCACTGCCTGTTGCACTTGCTCATTCACCTTCATTGACTGATGAACTAGGACTCCTAGGTCTCTTTGCATTTCTCCCTTACCTAACTCTACACCATTCAGACAATACTCTGCCCTCTTGTTCCAAAGTGGATAACTTCCCATTTATTCACATTGAATGACATCTGCCAAGTATCTGCCCACTCACCCAGCCTATCCAAGTCTCCCTGTATTCTCCTAACGCCCTCTTCGCATGTCACACTGCCACCCAGTTTAGTATCGTCAGCAAACTTGCTGATATAGTTTTCAATGCCCTCATCTAAATTGTTGACATAAATCGTAAAGAGCTGTGGTCCCAATACAGAGCCCTGTGGTACCCCCACTAGTCACCTCCAGCCAGTCCGAGAAACACCCATTCACTGCTACCCTTTGCTTTCTATCTGCCAACCAGTTCTCTATCCATGTTGAAACCCTGCCCCCAATGCCATGAGCTCTGATTTTACTCACCAGTCTCCTATGTGGCACCTTATCGAATGCCTTCTGAAAATCTAGGTACACAACATCCACTGGCTTACCCTCGTCTAACATCCTTGTTACACCCTCAAAAAACTCCAACAGATTAGTCAAGCATGATTTGCCCTTGGTAAATCCATGCTGGCTCGGCCTAATCCTATTACTGCCATCAAGATGTGCCACTATTTCGTCCTTAATAATGGACTCAAGCATCTTCCCCACGACTGACGTTAGGCTAACAGGGCGATAGTTCTCCATTTTCTCCTTCCCTCCCTTCTTGAAAAGTGGGATAACATTAGCCACTCTCCAATCTTCAGGAACTGATCCTGAATCTAAGGAACATTGGAAAATGATTACCAATGCATCCGCAATTTCCTGAGCCACCTCTTTTAGAACCCTCGGATGCAGACCATCTGGACCCGGGGATTTATTAGCCTTCAGTCCTACCAGTCTACTCATCACAGTTTCTTTCCTAATGTCAATCTGTCTCAATTCCTCTGATATCTTATGGCCCTGGCCCATCCATACATCCGGGAGATTGCTTGTGTCCTCCCTGGTGAAGACAGATCTAAAGTACGCATTAAATTCTGTTGTCATTTCCCTGTTTCCCGTAACAATTTCTCCCAATTCATTCTTCAAGGGGCCAGCATTGTTCTTAACTATCTTCTTTCTCTTCACATAGCTAAAAAAGCTTTTGCTATCCCCTTTTATATTCCTGGCTAGACTGAGCTCATACCTGATTTTTTCTCTCCGTATTGCTTTTTTAGTTAAGATCTGCTGTTTCTTAAAACTTTCCCAATCATCTGTATTCCCACTCATCTTACCCCTGTCATACTTCTTTTTCTTTAATGCTATACAATCTCTGACTTCCTTTGTCAACCACTGTGGCCCCTTCCCCCTCTTTGAATCCTTCCTTCTCATTGGAATGAACTGCTTTTGCATCTTTTGTATTATCCCCAAGAATAGCTGCCACTGCTGATCCACTGTCTTTCCTGCCAGGGCATCCGCCCATTTAACTTTGGCCAGCTCTTCCCTCATGACTGTCTTTGGCCAATTGGATCCAAAATTGGTTTGATGATCAGAATTAGAGAGTGACTATCAGCAATAATTTTGGTGAGTAGGAGACTGTGACCATTATTGTGACATGGATCATTGTTAGGTTCCCTATTTGTTATATACATACAAAATCTGGACATGAGTGCATGAATTATGATTAATAACTTGATACAAAAACTTGTGGTGCTGTTGACAGAGAGTAGGGTATTCTTTAGCTGGATGTGATTGGTTAGTAGACTGGAAATTAATCTTGAAAAATGTGAAGTACTACTTCTGGGAGGACTAACCAGGCTCGAAGTTTTCCCAAGTTGGTAGGGCCATAACAAGAATCTGGTAACAGTTGATGAACCTTGGTGTCCAGGTCAAAGGACCCATGAAGGTAGCAAAGCAAGTAGAAAAGATGGTTAAGAAGATAAGCAGAATACTTGCCTTCATTACCTCAGGCAGATATGTCATGGTAGTTCTAGGGTTGGCCATAAGTGTTTGCTGGGAAATTCAAAGAATGTAGGTTGGAACTTAATAGTGGTGAGCCAAAGGACCTGTTTTTGTGACAGTATGATTCCAAAAGAAACAGGATCAGGAATAGCCCCTTCAGTCTTTTGAAATCCTTTGAAAAAGACATAGGCCATGTGTCATTTCTGAACAAATGTGGTGATGGAGAACATATAGCCAAGGCTTTATGAGCAGGTCACATTTCAGGAATCAGGAGTGCAATTAGGGTGTTTGGTGACAGGTGAAGAATCAGAAGGCTAAGGACACGGGGAAGGGGGAGACCTGATGGAGGAGAGATGAAGGAATCTACCAGAGAGGTTGAGAGCCCTGGGCTGGGACAAGCTCAGGCTACAGCAATATTAATGCATAGTCTTCTGACTGTGCGCAAACAACTAATGGTGTTCAAAGTGCCACTTTACTCAATAAATGATGTGTTTCCATGGAGTGCAAATTGTGCAATTGAAATCTGCAGCATGAAACACTTCTGTGTTCTTAAAATACTCAGTTTAATTCTGAAATTGTTGGAATTAAATTTCAATCTGGAAATAATGTTTTTGTGCACTTAGCCTGAAAGTAAACAGACAGTTTTTAATGAATTTCTAAATAAACACATGATCCTTTTGCAATTACACAGGTTATGTCCTTGTATAGTCCATAAACTCTCATTTAAGTAGTTACTCAACATGCGCGAACTTAGATTATGAGTGTTGGCATGGTTGTCAGCTTCGCTGGAATTACAAACGCATATTAAGTACAAATCCTATACTCCATCAGTTGTTTACATCTAAACATCAAATAAAATTGTGTAGGTCAGTAGATGCAATTGAAGATAACAAACATTTGCCAAATCTTTCCCACTGTAAAATGAACTCACTCTTGCTACAATTAGTTGATTCAGAATCTGAAGCAGACCTCTTTGCTCCATTGGGATCAGCTCTGCAGCAGTAGTCAGAACACCACAGAACAGAAACAAGCACTTTGGCTCATCTAGTCCAATGCTAAACTATTATTTGCTTAGTCCTATCGACCTACACTCACTCCGTTGATCTCCATACCCCTTCTGTCTATGGACCTATCAAAACTTCTCTTAAATGTTGAAATAAATCTTCATCCACCACTTTCATTAGCAGCTCATTCCATATAACCATATAACCATATAACAATCACAGCACGGAAACAGGCCATCTCGGCCCTCCTAGTCCATGCCGAACTCTTAATCTCACCTAGTCCCACCTACCTGCACTCAGCCCATAACCCTCCACTCCTTTCCTGTCCATATACCTATCCAATTTTACCTTAAATGACACAACTGAACTGGCCTCTACTACTTCTACAGGAAGTTCATTCCACACAGCTATCACTCTCTGAGTAAAGAAACACCTCCTCGTGTTTCCCTTAAACTTCTGCCCCCTAACTCTCAAATCATGTCCTCTCGTTTGAATCTCCCCTACTCTCAATGGAAACAGCCTGTTCACGTCAACTGTATCCATCCCTCTCAAAATTTTAAATACCTTGATCAAATCCCCCCTCAACCTCCTACGCTCCAATGAATAGAGACCTAACTTGTTCAACCTTTCTCTGTAACTTAAATGCTGAAACCAAGGTAACATCCTAGTAAATAGTCTCTGCACTCTCTCTGATTTATTGATATCTTTCTTATAATTTGGTGACCAGAACTGTACACAATATTCCAAATTTGGCCTTACCAATGCCTTGTACAATTTTAACATTACATCCCAACTTCTGTACTCAATGCTCTGATTTGTAAAGACCAGTGTTCCAAAAGCCTTCTTCACCACCCTATCTACATGAGACTCCACCTTCAGGGAACTATGCACTGTTATTCCTAGATCTCTCTGTTCCACTGCATTCCTCAATGACCTATCATTTACCCTGTATGTTCTATTTGGATTATTCCTGCCAAAATGTAGAACCTCACACTTCTGAGCATTAAACTCCATCTGCCAACGTTCAGCCCATTCTTCTAACCGGCATAAATCTCCCTGCAAGCTTTGAAAACCCACCTCATTATCCACAACACCTCCTACCTTAGACCCCATCATCCAGATCATTTATGTATATTACAAACAACAGTGGGCCCAATACAGATCCCTAAGGCACCCCGCTAGTCACTGGCCTCCATCCCGATAAACAATTATCCACCACTACTCTCTGGCATCTCCCATCTAGCCACTGTTGAATCCATTTTATTACTCCAGCATTAATACCTAACGACTGAACCTTCTTAACCAACCTTCCATGTGGAACTTTGTCAAAGGCCTTGCTGAATTCCATATAGACTACATCCACTGCCTTACCCTCATCAACATTCCTCATAACTTCTTCAAAAAATTCAATAAGGTTTGTCAAACATGACCTTCCATGCACAAATCCATGCTGGCTACTCCTAATCAGACCCTGTCTATCCAGATAATTATTAATACTATCTCTAAGAATACTTTCCATTAATTTACCCACCACTGATGTCAAACTGACAGGTCTATAATTGCTAGGCTTACTTCTAGAACCCTTTTTAAACAATGGAACCACATGAGCAATACGCCAATCCTCCGGCACAATCCCCATTTCTAATGACATCTGAAAGATCTCCGTCAGAGCTCCTGCTATCTCTACATAAACTTCCCTCAGGGTCCTGGAGAATATCCTGTCAGGACCCGGAGATTTATCCACTTTTAAATTTCTTAAAAGCACCAGTACTTCCACCTCTTTAATTGTCATAGGTTCCATAACTTCCTTACACAATTTACACAATTCCCACACCTTACACAATTTAATATCCTTCTCCTTAGTGAATACCGAAGAGAAGAAATCATTCAAAATCTCTCCCATCTCCCTCGGCTCCACACATAGCTGATCACCCTGATTCTCTAAGGGACCAATTTTATCCCTCACTATCCTCTTGCTTTTAATATAACTGTAGAAACCTTTTGGATTTACTTTCACCTTATTTGCCAAACCAACCTCATATCTTCTTTTAGCTTTTCTAATCTCTTTCTTAAGATTCCTTTTACATTCTTTATACTCCTTGAGCAATTCCTTTACTCCATGCTGCCTATATCTATTGTAGACATCTCTCTTTTTCTGAACCAAGTTTCTAATATCCCTTGAAAACCATGGTGAGTGAAGAAACCATGGTGAGTGAAAACCACACTCTGAGTGAAGAAGTTCCTCTCATGCCACATTCAAATATTTCACCTTTCACCCTCAACTTATAATGTCTAGTTCTAGTAGTACTCAACATCAGCGGAGAAAGCATTCATACATGTATCCCAATTTTGAATACCTCTATCAAATCTCTCCTCTTTTTTCCCCATGCTTCAGGGAATAAGTTCCTAACTTACGCTAGTTCCAAGTTGAACATAAAACAACAGGGGCCCCTGGGTTATAGACTTTTTATTCCTGTGAAATGCTGCACAATCTACCCAATTGTTTCAAATGTTTTGTGGTATAAATCTGCTCAACATCATATGGCTTTACACAAAATAGCATTCTAAAGAAGTCTAAAGCAGGGAGTATTATATTAATTTTGGAGATAAGAACACAAGCTCAGCCTCATCACGCAGCATCTGTAGAGGGAAATGGACAGCAAAATTGCAGGTGGAGACCTTCATCAGGACATTTAGCAGGTTAGGCAGCACCTGTGGAGAGAGATGGACAACTGACATTTCAGGTTGCGACTCATCATCTCGACTCTTTGCAGACCTGCAGTCTTTTGTGCCTCTGCCTCATGATACTCACATTCTTTCTTTCACTTTCCACCAAGAAAACACTTGAAAGACTAAGCAGTTTACCTACAAGCAGATCCTAGACTCTTGGCAAGGAACAGCGTCACTGGCAGTATGTGCAAGATCCATGCAGTTAGCACAAGACGAC
The DNA here is from genome assembly GCF_030144855.1 of Hypanus sabinus. Classification (NCBI taxonomy): domain Eukaryota; kingdom Metazoa; phylum Chordata; class Chondrichthyes; order Myliobatiformes; family Dasyatidae; genus Hypanus; species Hypanus sabinus. The sequence continues at coordinate 22,026,127 of NC_082713.1, read as the reverse complement.
AGAGTTGAACCAGACCTCAGTAGCTTTGAGATGGCAGTACGACCAGCTGCCTATCTTAATTCAATCAACAGATCAACTAAAATTGAACGTCTCACGTTGATACATGTTTCACTGCAGACTGCTAATATTTCTCATCAACTAAAATAATGCAGTATGAGAGACAATCACACAAGCAACAGTGAACAGAATTAAAAGTTCAACTGTCAAACAGAGATAGTCCTCTAGGAACTCCACAGGAAAATGTCACTCTGACACCATGCTGAGGTTGAGTTTGTACACATCTTATCATCTTTAGTTTAACAGGGGAGAGATATAACAAAGCGTTGCTCAGCAACAGTGAGATGCTTATTATACTGAACAATGAAAGACCATTGAATACACAAGAGAATGCAGATGCTGAGATATGAAGCAACTAACAATCTGCTGTAAGAATTCATAAACAGGAGAGATTTTGCAGATCCTGGAAATCTAGAATAATACACACAAGATTCTGGACAAATCCTGATGAAGGACCTCAGCCTAAAAAGTCAACTGGTTATTCCTCTCTATAGATGTTGCCTGACTTGCTGAGGTCCTCCAACATCTGAGTGCTTGATCCTGCAGGAAGTGAATGGATCAAGCGGCATCTGCGGGGAGAAAGGAACTAATGCGAGGTTTTGACCAGAAACGTTGACTCACCACCCGATCCCCCCTCCCCCACAGATGTTACTACATCCATGGAGTTTCCCCAGAAGATTGTTCGTTGCTTTGAATGACCCCTGGATCATGCCAGCTTTAAATGAATTAATAAATGGAGTTTGTAGCCACTGAATGTATCCCAGATTATATTTTCCCTGACCAACCTGAATTTTCAAGAGCTTCATTTAATGCTAAGTTATGGTTTCCTTAATTAGCTATCCACTTTGCAATAGGAAAGAATTAAAATGATCAGTATTAACTTCACAAAAATTAATTTTTACCAACTTTGATTATTGTTGATCTGAAAAGTCATTGCTCTAGTTGTCACCAGTCTACTAACCATAATATGCAACAGTAACTATATATACCCTTACCCCTAGTTTCCTCCCCTCTCCTTTCTTGTTGCAGAGAGAGATTAATTTATTGTACATCAAAATACCAAAACTTACAGTGAAATGTGCTGTTTCCATCAAAACAAATAAGTGAGAATATCGCTGGGCAGCATACATCTAGCCATGCTTCTGGTAGCAACATAGCATGCCCACAACCTACTAAACCTAAACCCAACCCATATGTTTTGAACACCAGAGCACCCAGAAGGAACACACCTGATCAAAGGGAGAAAAACTCCTTGCAGACAGCAGCAGGATTTGAACGCCTGTCAGTGATATCTAGTGCTGTAAAGCAATGCACCAACTGCTATGCTCCTGTACCATTCTAGACTACTGTACTGCTCTCTAAGCCACGGTACTGCCTTCTGTTCTCCACGCAATGAATACCAAAGTGATTCTTCAGCTGAATGAAAAAAGATCACATATGATCCTCTCCAACACTGGTTATTCCAACCCCACAGCTAAAACCTAAATATAGACTCTAAGACCACATCTTTTTTCCAATTCTGGGCTCAAAATTCACCCATACCATTATTCCCAAGTTTCGAAACTACTCTGTACTTTAACAACCTCTCAATGAGCAAAGACAAGGAAATTAATCTTACAAAGGAAAAAGTTTCCATCAGTAAAGTAAAGAAAACGTGATGATTTGCCAAACAGTAATTCTTTAGATTGGATAAGGAACTTAGTGGGCCAAACAGCATCTTTGAGAAGAAGGAACTGTCGATGTTTTGAGTCAAAACCCTGTATTAGGACTGAGAGTAGAGAGGTGAGGCAGCTAGTATATGAAGCAGAAGAGGTGTGATGGAGACAAAGGAACTTACTCCAGATTCCTCCATCTGCAATCTCTTGATTCTCTTAGACCGCCATTTTGTTCATGCGTCTTTGGGGCCTTCCACAACGCATGTCACTTCCAGAAGTTTCTGAAGTTTGAGGGGATATCTCACACTTTATAAATATTTGATCAAACAACATGGGGGAAACCACTTCATCTAGTACATTCACAGCACCCACTTCAAGTGGAACTTCCCAGTGGCCAAACATTTTAATTTCAATTCCTCTTCCTGTTCTGACATGTCAGTCGAAGGAGCTCTCTTATTACAAGGTGAGGCCATCCTCAGGGTGGAGGAGCAACACCTTATATTTCATCTGGGTAACCTCCAACCTAATGGCTTGAAAATTGGTTTCTCCTAGTTAAACAAAGTTTCCACACCATTCCTCTGTTTTCTACTCCGACATTTTACCACTTCTCACCTGCCTGTTACTTCTCCCTACATCCCCTCCTCCTTCCCTTTCTCCTATGCCCCATTATCTCTCTTATCAGGTTCCTTTCCACTCACCTGGCTTCGCCTATCACCTTCCAGCTATCCTCATTCCCCACCCCCCACCATTTTATGATGGCATCTTCCCCTTTCCTTCTCAATCCTGAAGAAGGGTCTCTTCCCAAAACGTCGACAATCTATTCATTTCCATCGATGCTGAGTTCCTCTGGAATTTTTTGTGTGTAGCTTTGGATTTCCACCATCTGCACACTTTTTCGAGTTTATGCATATATCTTACCTTAAGTATGTTTTTCTCGCTTTTCCATTTCTGAGGTAGTTCCCATTGACATTATAGGGCCAGGAGTTACTTCAAGTGACTCAAATAGTAAGTGTGGCTCACTCACATTTTGTAGAGGCTACTGCAGCAACCTCTGACTCAGTAACAGGAGAAAATCTGCAGATGCTGCAAGTTCAAGGTAACACACACAAAATGCTGGTGGAACTTGACTGGCCAGGCAGCATCTGTGGAAAAGAGTAAACAGTTGATGTTTTGGGTCGAGACCCTTCATCAGGACTGAAAAAAGAGATAAGAAGTCAGAGTAAGGGGATGGAGGGGAGGGGAGGGGAGGAAGAAATACAAGATAGTTGGTGATAGGTGAAACTGGGAAAGGGGGAGAAGTGAAATAAAGAGCACGAAGTCCACCTGATCTGCTCCTAGCTTTAGGTTTATGGACTCAATTTCATTCTGACTGCTGATGCTTGCTTTCTTGTTTGCATGATTTGTATTTTTTTTTCTCTTGTTTGGGTTTCTTGTTCTGTGACTATCTGTAAGCAGACAAATCTCAAGGTTGTATAATTTACACATACTTTGATAATAAGTGTACTTTGAGCTTTGAAATTTGGTATGTATACTAAATATAGCCTTGAAATTGGTTTCCTTACAGGCAGCCACAAAACAAAGAAACACGGAAAACATATTTTAAAAAAGACCATCAAGGACCCAATGTGCAGAAAAAAGCACATTGCGCAAACAATAAATGTAAGCAAATAACATTTAGAACTGATGTTCACAAAAGTGAGTCCACAGAGGCAAAGCCAGTCATCATTGCAGCCACTCGAGGAGCCCATTAGTTGCAGGCCACAGCCTCAGTTCGGTTGAGAGATGAGGAAACCTTGTGGAGCAGCGAGCTCCTCCAGCTCCGACACCTTGACCTTTTCAATTCAGCTCAGCGCTTAAATTGGGCAAAACATAGATCGTTCCTCACTCTTGGACCAGGGCCTGCTGCTTCGATATGCTCTGGAGCCCAAGCTCTATCACCTCAATTTATCCTGTACCGACCCTTCCAATATGAACTGGCACTTAAGTCAGTCAAACAGCAGGTCAGTCATTGCTTTTGGACCAAGGCCCTGCTGCTTTGATTCAGCCCATACTCGACCATTCTAATCTGGCCTGGAGCTTAAGTTGGCCAAACAGTGGGTGGTTCCTCACTCTCAGGGTCGAGCCCCGCCGTCTCGACTCTGTCCTGCCTCAGGTCGCCTCGCCTCAGTTCTGCTGCTTTGAATCACCCACAAGCCCACTCCAGCAATGGCCAAACATTGACTCATTTCCCACTCTTGGGCCCAGCCCACAGATGCCATGATGCAACTATCCTGCATTTTCGAGTCTGTAGTTCACACTGCAAAAATGCCAGGTCATATAGGCAGTTTGAAATCTCAACCCCGAAAGGGAAGTTACAGGCTATTGATTGCAGTAATCATTTTTGTGAAAAGATGTGATTAATGAGGCAGCTAATAGTTTTGTTTGCTGCTAGCAAGCCATCGCTGTGCTTCACCAGCGCCATCTTGACCTCTGAGCAGGTCATGGAAACAGGACAGCAGTGGAAACAAATCAAAACTATGATTACAATATGCTTGTTTTTTCCAGTTCTTATTTCTGAGGCAAATCTCAATTCAAGGGGTTAGGCTGGTTCAAATAAAATAGCATCTGATGTTATTATAAACATGAAAAATTCTGCAGATGCTGGAAATCCAAAGCCACAATATGCTAGAGGAACTCAAAAGGTCCACGAGTGTCTATGGAAATGAATACACGTCTATGTTTTAGGCTGAGACCCTTCTTCAGGACTGGAAAGGAAGGTGGGGTGACAGAATAAAAAGGCGGTGGTGAGGTGCGAGAGGAAAAGGAGGATAGCTGGGAAGTAACCCAGGTGCGTAGGAAAAGTAAAGGCTGTAGAGGAAAAAAAATCTGATAGGAGAGGAGAGCGGACCATAGGAGAAAGGGAAATTGGAGGGGACCCAGGAGGGTATGTTATGGTGACTTTATAATATCATTATAACCACTGACCACCATCTCATTTAAATATTCAACTCTTCAGACATGCTATCAGCATTAACAGGAGGATTTCTCAATACCCTAAAATGATTGAATTAATTTTCCTTTCTGTTTTCTTTTACTTTCTTTGTTTATTTCATTTCTTTTTCTTTTGCATTTGCACGGATTGTGTTTTGCACACTGTTTGACCCCCTTTTGGGAACAGGTTTTCATTGATTTTATTATGGTTGTTGGGTTTACTGTGTATGCCTGCAAGAAAATAAATCTCAGGGTGTATGTGGTGACAAATACTGTATGTAATTTGATAAGAAATTTACTTTGAACTTTGAACTATCTATCTGTCCATCTAGTTATCTGTGTCTATCTGTTTTTTCTGTCTATCTGTCTGTTTATCTATATGTCTATCCGTTTATCATCTATCATCTACCTGTCCACGTCTGTCTGTCCATCTATCTGTCTGCTTATCTACCCATCTTTCTGTTTATCTATTTACCCTCTATCTATCTTTCTATCGTAGTGTCTGTCTATCTATCTACCTGTCTGTCTGACAATCTGTTTCACTATCTGCAGCATTTATCCATCTGCCTGTTTATGTGTGCCTGCCTGTATCTGTCCAGCTATCTCATCAGCACAGCATTTCATATTAAATACGAGCATTCTCTCAGTTACATAAGGAAGTGTTTAGACTATTTATCTATCCTCATGTTCAGCTTTCCTCATACTGCTCACTGCCTAATTACTAGAGTATTCATCCTATGCTGCTTTGCAGGCAGAACTGATTTTGAAAAGAACTGTAGCTTACATCATTTGCATCTTTAATACTCAAGTGATTGTGGACTTCTTCTCCAATTGTGTGCAATCAACAGGGAGCCTTGCCCACTGGCTATAGATGTTAAAGTTAATAAATGGAAATTCATATGACATTTACTTACAAAGATCCGTTTTACACAGCTGGTGGGCACAGCTCTGTTCCACTCATTGCTTGATTTGTATGATCAGCAGTTAAGTTCAAAGTTCAAAGTCAAAGCCAAAGAATGACCAGAAAACAAAGTAAAATGTTGAATTTCAGATCTTTAGCATCTGCTGTGTGTCAGTTTTCTGTATTTTAATTTGATGCTTTCTCCCTCTTTGGGATTCTGTGCAATATAGTGATATGGGGGGATGGAGCTACTACACTGGACCAAAAGAAGCTGTAAATCTAGTCAGCTCCATCTTGGGCACTAGTCTACAAAGTACCCAGGACATCTTCAGGGAGCAGTGTCTCAGAAAGGCAGTGTCCATTATGAAGGACCTCCAGCACCCAGGGCATGCTCTTTTCTCACTGTTACCATCAGGTAGGAGGTACAGAAGCCTGAAGGCACATGCTCAGCATTTCAGGAACAGCTTCTTCCCCTCTGACATCTGATTCCTGAATGGATGTTGAACCCGTGGACCTTATCTCACTTTTTAAATATATATGATTTTTGTTTTTGCACAATTTTTAATCTATGCAATATACATATACTGCAATTTATTTATTTATTTATTTGTTTGTTTTCTTCTATATCATGTATTTCATTGAACTGCTGCTGCTAAGTTAACAAATTTCATGTCACCTGATAATAAACCTGATTCTGATTCTGAATATAGTTGTTTAATTCCAGGTGATCGTTTCATCAGTCTGAATATTGGCCTAAATGCCCATGATCAAAAAATGCTGACATTAACAGGTTTTACAAACATGAACAAATAACATCAACAGGTTTCCTGGTTGAATTGGGACTCCTCTAGAAATTTTTTATGTTTTGTTGGATTATCCCAGAGGACAACATTCAGACTTGACTGTAGTGGTCCTATGTTGCAATTATGCGCACTGCATTTATTTATTTAAATACAATGATGAGGTAGACAAGCTTTAAGGCGCAGGCTGTAAGATCAGGGTTCAATTCCCACCGCTGTCCGCAATCAGCTTGCATGTTCTCCCCATGATCATGTGGGTTTCCTCCCCCATTCCAAAAATGTACAGCTAGGATTAGTGAGTTGTGAGCATGCTATGTTGGTGCTGGAGGCGCGGTGACACTTTCAGTCTGCCCAGCCCAATCCTCGCTGATCGGATTTGATGCAAAATACACATATCACTGTAGGTTTCGATATACATGTGATAAATAAAGCTAATCTTCAAGAAGATGGATGAGGTACTGTCTCCTTTTTAATTATATCCTGGCACTAGCCACTGTTTCCAAGAATTTAAAGGAACCAAAGGTACTGTATTAATGCAATTTTCCATCCATTGTTGTGCTCAGAATGCTCTATATTCCAGCATCTACAGTCTCTTGTGTCTACTTTAAACAGAATCAGAACCAGAATCACGTTTTATGCTGGCCTATTGTATGTTGTGAAATTTGTTGTTTTGCAGTAGCAGTACATTGCAATACATAATAATTTTAAAAAAACTATAAATTACATTCAGAAATATATATAGGTCTAAAAATTAAATTAAATAGGTAGTGCAAAAAGAGAGGTGGTACTCACGGTTTCATTGTCCATTCAGAAATCTGATAGCGGAGAGGAAGAACCCTTGAGTGTGTACCTTCAGGCTCCTCTAACTCCCCTCCTTTATGGTAGCAAGGAGAAGAGGACATGTCCTGGATGATGGGGATGGCAGCATTTTTCACTTGGAATATTACTCATTCATCTTGATAATAAACACAACAACAGTCAATGGGTTAATGCTGTTCATAGACTTCAGTTCAGCGTTCAACACAATCATTCCTCATCACCAAATTGGAATGCAGAGCCTACATCCACACTACGCCGGATAAATCTATAACCAAAGCTTTTTGTCTTCGTTTTTACCCTCCATCCACACTAAAACGGCGTTTTCGTCCCCCGAAACCGGAGCTTTTCAGAAACACTTTCCAGGGTGGGTATTTTTGGAAATGCTGCTCGGGCAGATCAGTGTGGACGGAGTAACTGGAGAAATCTGAAAACGCTGTCAGACGGCAGCGTGCCATTTCAATGTTTTCTTGAACTCAACCTAACAATTTCAGAACGGACAGCAACAAGACTGATGCCAGAAGTATTAGAAGTGTACTCACCAAACACTTTGACCCATAACTTACTGAATAAATAAGTATACTGTACTCACTTTGCCATTTTCTGTCCTTGCTCGTATGAAGGTGGTTTACCTATTTATGCAAGTACTTCTCTGACAATAGATGTGTAACAGCCTAATGTAACATTGTATGGAAATACAAGATAACACTGATGCAGGCATGTTTTATACATTTAACAAGCTGCTTTATTAATGCAACAGAGTCAGTCAGTTTTTCAATGCTCGTCGTCAGCCGGGTCAATCTGTCTGTGAACTCCCTGTCGGTTGCCGCCGTACGCTCCAGTATTAGTTTTTTTTTTACTTTTAAGTTCTCCTGCATGAAATCCGACAGCTGTCCATCATTTTAAGTTTTTCTCGTCTGTAACTACATAAACGTGCTCTTTTACGGCGAGATTCAACACCAAACATGTTGCTTGTTTTCAGTAGATGCGTCCTGCACATGCGCAGGAGGAGGAGATTCACCGAAATCTCCGTTTCAATGTGGATAGAGATATTTTCAAAAACGCATAGTGTGGACGCCTATCGTTTTTACGCGAAACGGGTGGTTTCAAAATTATCCGGTCTAGTGTGGATGTAGCCTTATATTGAAAGAATAGAGTGATATTGTGATGCTAACGATGTTAATGAAGAAAAGAATAGCTAGAAAGTGTAATGGGCGCAAAAACATACGGGCTTCTACGAAGCTTGTTAACCCCTTAAAAGCCAGCTGACAAAACGTTCAAGCAAATAGTAGACACTCTCCAACAACATTTAATTCCCAAACCACTGGTCATTGCTGAAAGATTTAAATTCCATAAATGGAATCAGAGCAAAGATAAAAGTATTTCTGAATATTGTGCTGAATTGTGCAAATTATCAGAACATTGTCAATTTGGAGCTGGCCTATAGATGAATTGAGGGATAGGTTAGTGTGTGGCATGTACTGTGAAAACACACATAAGAAGCTCCTGTGTGAAAAAGACCTTACATTCGAGAAAGCGCTAAACATCTCAATATCATTAGAAATAGCTGCATGAGGTGTTTCACAGATACAACAAAAACCTCTGGAATTTGCTATGAATAAAATGTCACTGCACAGAAATCAAGGAAAGAAATGTTACCATTGTGGGAACAGATCACATGAGCCTGATGTTTGTTGGTTTAAAGACAAAGAATGCCGAAATTGTGGCAAATAAGGCCACATTGGCAGAGTACACAAAGCTAGTAAACAGCAGGAAAAGGACAACATACAGAGAAACAAGAAACCCCAGATAGGAAAATACAATGTGCACAAAATTAAAAACTACTCAGACAAAAGTGAATTGTTTTGTCTGCAAATGCACAGCGTGAAGGACACAGATGATCGAAGAGTAATATGGATCACCCCACAAGTGGCGGGCGTGAGACTGAAAATGGAGTTGGCACTGGCTCAGCTTTACCTGATCTCTGTACACAACTACAAACGACTATCTGAAATGAACTAAACTTCTATTAAAGACTTACACAGGACAGAAAGTGCATCCCGCAGGCAAAATTAAAGTGACAGTGACCTACAGAGATAAAACACAGCAGCTGAACCTCTATGTACTGAAAAGTGGAGGACCACCGTTGCTGGGATGTGAATGGCTCAGGAAAATCCAGTTGGATTGGCACACCATCAAGGCACTGATGTGTCAGCAAAGGAGGGCAGCAAGGCTACATCTGAGAGACTGTCACAAATACTTGCTGACTCTGAGGAAGTGTTTATGAAAGGAATAGGAACACTTCAGGGCATGAAGGTAAAGATTGAGATTGAGGAAAATGCATGTCCAATATTTCACAAAGCCAGACCAGTGCTGTATGCAATCCGTCCTACAGTAGAGGCGGAACTGAAGAATCTGGAGCAGACTGGGGTCCTGTCAAAGGTGGATTGGAGTGAATGGGCCACACCTATTGTTCCAGTGATGAAGAAAACCTCCAGCACAAAACCAGGAGAACCGAGCAAGGTGCGCCAATGTGGCGACTTTAAGGTGACTGTCAACCCAGTGCTCCGCACAGTACAGGATCCCCTACCCCGTATTGAGGACATCTTTGCTTCCCTGTCAGGAGAGGAATATTTCACAAAAATTGATCTGACACAGGCTTACCTCCAAATGGAAATCGAGGAAGCATCTAAGAAATACCTGACAATAAATACACACAAAGGGCTTTACCAGTACAACAGGTTGGTGTTTGGGATAGCATCAGCTCCTGTAATCTGGCAAAGGGCAATGGACCAGGTCCTGCAGGGGATTCTGGGGACTCAGTGTTACCTGGATGACATCATTGTCACCGGCAAAGATAACGACGAACATCATTCTAACCTTGAACAAGTGCTCACCAGGTTATGAGAATATGGACTCAGAGCCAATCGACAGAAATGTGAGTTTTTCAAAAAGGAAATCTCATACTGTGGGCATGTGATCAACAAGGATTGCTTACACTTGTCTCAAGACAAGATAGATGCGGTGCTTAAGGCCCCACCACCTAAAAATGTGTCTCAGCTGAGAGCATATCTTGGTCTAGTGAAGTTCTACCACAAGTTCTTGCCAAACCTATCCACAGCCCTACACCCACTAAATGCATTATTACAGGCAGGGCCACAATGGAAGTGGACTGAGAGCTGTGAGAAAGCATTTCAGGAAACTAAAAGATTCATAACTTCAGACGGGGTGCTCGCACACTTTGACTTGCCCCATGTTTCCAGATTGCTCCGAAAGACCAATAGCCTTTGCCTCAAGAATGCTAACTTCATGGACTCTATCTTTTTAATCACCATTGATGCATATTCCAAATGACCAGAGGTAATCAAAATGAAGACAACCACATCGGAAAAGACCATTACAGTGCTGAGGACCATGTTCGCCAGGAATAGCATACCAGAGCAAATCTGCACAGACAATGGACGACAATTTGTCTCTGAAGAATTCCAAAGTTTTGTGAAGAACAATGGAATCAAGCACTTTACATCGGCCCCTTACCATCCATCCACAAATGGCTTGGCAGAAAGACTTGTACAAACATTCAAGAAAGCCCTCAAGGTAGGGGACCGCGAACATCAACCACTACAACACAAGATAGACAACTTCCTCCTTGTCTATCGTAATGCAGTACATTCAACCACTTATCAGACTCTAGCAATGATGTTTCTGAATAGCAACCTGAGGTCCCGCATGGATCTTCTCAAATCAAATGTACGGTGTGATGTCGTGAACAGACAGTTCAAACACTTGAATGCTAAGTCCAAATGGAGCTTCAATGTGGGACAGTCAGTTCTTGCACGGGATTACCGGACTGAAAAGTGGCAGCTGGGTATAATTTCTGCCATTGATGTATATCAATGGCCACTAATGTATAGAGTACAGGTGGGAGAGAAAGTATGGAGACGTCATGTGGATCAAATCCTGGATGCTCAGGTGGGAAACACACAACATCTTTCCCTGACTCCCCAGATATAGAAGCAAACACTGCTGCTGTGACCACATCAGCCTCGCCCACAGATAAGCCTGTCATCAGTGTGGGGGACCCACCTGATGTACCTGTGGAGGCTCATTCCCAAAACAAACGTTGCAGAGCAGACGTTACCCGGAGAGTCCGAGAAGACCCCCTCAAAGACTTGACCTGTAATTGTAATTATTATTATTATTATTATTACTTTGTTATAATTTCATATCATTAAGTTATTAAACAGTGGATGGGTGTTTGTATATTGAGGGTACACATACAGTATTTGGTTAGCATCAAAAAACAGTTGATACCCTTTTTAAATAAAAGGGGAGGAGTGTACCATATAGCCTACTGTATAATATGGGACTATTTTATGTCGTAGTAACACGTTATTGAGCATACATACACAACAAAAACCATGAACACTACCTCACTTTTTAATGTATATTGTGTCTGTTTTTATACTTTTTATTTTAATGTATCTATTCAATGTACATATATATACTAACTGTATTTATTTATTATTGCTTTCTATATTATCATGTATTGCATTGTACTGCTGCTACTAAGTTAACAAATTTCAGGACAGATGCCCCTGTTAATAAACCTGATTCTGATTTTGATATTCACAAGTAAGGCTGCAAACAACACCATGGACCCTGGAATTGTCTGAGTTACAATTTGTCTCAAAGAGGAAGCTAAAGAAACGGAGGAGTTGACATTCAGATCATTAAGAGAGCTGTAGGAAAACAAGAAAATATTTCTAGGCAGACTATAATGAAACTGATGACTTATTTTCTTTGAAATGAATGTAACTGCATTGAGGGAAGCCGGAGTAATTACTTTTATACAGATATAGATGAACACAATCTCAGTGCTTTCTTGTTATATTTTTCCTGCTGCTGGGCTTGTATGACAAGGCTCTTTTGACGAAAAATGAAGAAAGCTAATGAGAAACAAATTAAGAAAATGCTGAAAATGCTCAACAGCTGTGGCCCCACATGTAAGGAAAGGAGGATTTAAGTTTCAGGTCAGAACTGTGAAAAGAAGTGAAAATAATAACTTAATTTCTCACTCTAGAACACTTGCAATGGCTCATCAACCTGGGAGTTTTGTCATCACAAAGAAAAGGAAAGAAAAGAAAATGCTGGAAATGCAGATGTGTGCGTTGCTTATCTTTTCCTAAAATTCCTCGCCGTGGAGCAAATAATGTCTCTGCCGTCACAGTTTATCAAAGGGTGTTACCAGAGCTGTCGTGCAGTGAGGTGGCACTGACAATGAGTTGTTTACATAAGACCGACTCTCAGTGGCCAGTTTATTGGGTACACCTGTACACCTGCTCGTTATTGCAAATATCTAACCAGCCAATTATGTAGCAGCATTTCAATGCGTGAAGACATGCAGACAAGGTCAAGATACTCAGTTGTTATTCAGACCAAACATCAGAATGGGGAAGAAATTTGATAGAACATGGAACGTAGAATTGTAGAACACATTACAGGCCCTTCGGCCCACAATGTTGTGCTGACCATACAAACGTACTCTTCTATTTTTCTAAGCTCTATGTACCTAAGAGTCTCTTAAAAGACTCTATTGTATCTACCTCCACCACTGTCGCTGGCATGCATTCCATGCACCTACCACTCTCTGTGTGTAAAACATACCTCTGACATCCCCCCACCCTCTGTACCTACTTACAAGCACCTTAAAACTGTGCCACCTTTGTGTTAGCCATTTCAGCCCTGGGAAAAAGCCTCTAGCTATCTACACAAACAATGCCCCTCATCATTTCATACACCTCTATCAGGTCACCTCGCATCATCTTATACACCTCTATCAGGTCACCTCTCATCACCTGTCGCTCCAAGGAGAAAAGGCTGAGTTCACTCAACCTATTCTCATAAGGCATGCTTCCCAATCCAGCATCATCCTTGTAAATCTCCTCTGCACATCCTTCTTATAATGAGGTGACCAGAACTGAGCACAATACTCCGTGGGGTCTGACCAAGGTTCTCGGCCTGAAACATCAACTGTACTCTTTTCTGCAGGTGCTGCCTCGCCTGCTGAGTTCCTCCAGCATTTTGTGTGTGTTGCTCAGATTTCCAACATCTGCAGATTTTCTCTTGTTTGTCTTATATAGCTGTAACATTACCTCACAGCTCTTGAAACCAATCCCTCAGTTGATGAATGCCGACACACCATACGCCTTCTTAACAATACTGTCAACCTGCGCAGCAGCTTTGAGTGTCCTATGGACACCAACCCAAAGATCTCTCTGATCCTTTACACTGCCAAGATTCTTCCCATTAATATTATATTCTATCTTCCAATTTGAGCTATTGAAATGAACCACTTCACACTTAATTGGGTTAAACTCCAATCTGCCACTTCTCAGCCCAGTTCTCCATCTCATTGATGTACAGCTGTAAACTCTGACAACCCTCCAGACTAACCACAACATCCCCAACTGTTGTGCTATCAGCAAACTTATCAACCCACAGTTCTACTTCCTCATCCAGGTAATTTATAAAAAAAGTGGAAGGGTCCCAGAGCAGATCCTGGCAAAAAACCACTGGTCCCTGTCCTCCGTGCAGAATATGAACCATCTACAACAACCCTTTGCCGTCCGTGGGCAAGCCAATTCTAGATCCACAAATCAAGGTCTCCTTGGATCCCATGCCTCCTTTCTTTCTGAGCAAGACTTGCATGGGGAGCTTATCAAATGCTAAGTGACTTTGACTGTGGAAAGATTGCTGGCATCACACAGTTTGGTTTGAGTATCTCAGAAATTGCTGATCTCCTGAGATTTTCGCACAGGTTTTACAAAGAATGGTTAAAAAAAAAACAACAACAAATCCAATCAGCAAGAGGTCTGTTGGTGAATTGCCTTGATAATGAGAGAGATCAGAGGAGAATTGCCAGATTGGTTCAAGCTGACAGGAAGGCAACAGTGACACTCAGGGATCCAACTCAGGGATCCAACTCAGGGATCCAACAGTAGTGTGTAGAAAAGCATCTATGAAACCATTTCACGTCTAAGCATGAAGTAGATAGGCTACAGTAGCAGAAGACCATGAACATACATTCAGTAGCCACTACATTAGGTACAGGAAGTATCTGAGAAGAGGAGCATAATTAGTCCCTTTGGCCCATTGAGTTGCTCCACCTTTCAATCATGGCTAATATATTTTCCCTCTCAACCCCATTCTCCTGCCTTATCCCCATAACCTTTAACACCCTGACTGATCAAGAATCTATCAATCCCCACTGACTGTTTCCCTATTAATAACTCAATACCTAGAGCACGGATCAGTACTTGGAGCTATTATGTTGTGGCCATTATAGAGACCTGGATGGCACTGTCATGGTCTGGTCCATGAAATCCACATTCTGGTTCACAGTCCGGTCCATTTTCATTATTCCAGGTTTTCCAGGTCTCCACTGGTTCTGTTGAGGTAGCTGATTCTTGTTTGGGCTGGTCTCATACATAGCTTCAGGATTCCGCCTCTGGCTGCTGGATTGTTGCTGCTCAAATCCTCCTGTCTGTATCTCTTCCCTTCACCTTCCTGTCTGCAGACTTGCCTCAGCTCTGCCCTGCCTCGCCTCGCCTCTGCCTGCAGCCCCTGCATGGAGCCTCACCTTGCCTGGTACTGCCTGTCTGTTTTGCTGCTACCTAGCATTGGGAACTGTCTTGTTGTGTTCTGTGTTATGAGTCCTGGCCCTATGTCCTGTACCTAAGGAGGAGTTCCTGTTCTGTGTTCCATGTTCATGCCTCTCCCTTGACCAAGGCTCTGGGTTCTCGTCATGTCCGTGTGCCTCACCCAGCACAGGAGTACCTTGCCCAGCCTGGTGCTGGGATTCCCTCATCCTGTGCTGAAGTTCCCTGGTCCCAGCCAGGAGTCTCTCATCCTGTCCTGTGCCTCTCCTCGACCTGTAGCCTCTTCTCGTCCTCACTGGGTTCTGGAGTCTGAGCCCGAGTCAAGACCCAGGTCCTGGATCCTAGTCCAGTCTCTGGCTCGGAGTCCAAGCCCAGCCTTCTAGTTTCCAGTTCCATGTCCTGATTTTGCTGTCCTTGTCAAGTCCTAGCCTAGGCCCGGTATCCTTGTCTCATCCGGGGCCTGTGTCCTGTCCAGTGTCCTTTCTTCCCCATTTTCCTTGCTTCCTTCTCATGGCTAGTCCTGTTCCTGGTATTTCAGTGTCTGTCTTGCATTTGGGTCTGCTCTCAACATCCCCTCTTATCACAGGCACAGAGGCAGGAATGGTTACTTAGAGTGCCAGGCTTTAGATGTTTCAGAAAGGACAGGGAGGGAGGCAAAAGAGGTGGGGCATGGCACTGCTGATCAGAGATAGTGTCATGGTTGCAGAAAAGGGGGAAGTCATGGAGGGATTGTCTACTGAATCGCTGAGTGGAATTTAGAAACAGGAAGGTGTCAATAACTCTATTGGGTGCTTTTTATAGACCACCCAATAGTAACAGGGATATCAAGGAGCAGATAGGGAGACAGATTCTAGAAAGGTGTAATAATAACAGGGTTGGTGCTGTGAGAGATTCTAATCTCCCAAATATCGATTGGCATCTTCCTAGAGCGAGCTGTTTAGATGGGGTGGAGTTTGTTGGGTGCGTTCAGGAAGGTTTCCTGACACAATATGTAGATGAGCCAACAAGAGGAGAGGCTGTACTTGATCTGGTATTGGAAAATGAACCTGGTCAGGTGTCAGGTCTCTCAGTAGGAGTGCAT
Organism: Hypanus sabinus; assembly: GCF_030144855.1. Classification (NCBI taxonomy): domain Eukaryota; kingdom Metazoa; phylum Chordata; class Chondrichthyes; order Myliobatiformes; family Dasyatidae; genus Hypanus; species Hypanus sabinus. The sequence continues at coordinate 22,010,186 of NC_082713.1, read as the reverse complement.
TTTGGAGATGCTGATCACAATTCTATCTCCAACACACAGCATTGGAGAGGAATAGGAACAGACAAGTTAAGAAAGTGTTTAATTGGAGTAAGGGGAAATATGAAGCTATCAGGCAGAAACTTAGAAGCATAAATTGGAAATGGATGTTCTCAGGGATATATATGGCAGAAATGGGGCAAAGGTTCAGGGGATATTTCCATGGAGTTCTACATAGGTACATTCCAATGAGACAGGGAAAGGATGGTAGGGTACAGGAACCATGGTGTACAAAGGCTGTTGAAAATATAGTCAAGAAGTAAAGAAAAGCTTACGGAAGATTCCAAAACTAGGTAATGACAGAGAACTAGAAGATTATAAGGCTAGCAGGAAGGAGCTTAAGAATTAAATTAGGAGAGCCAGAAGGGGTCATGAGAAGGCCTTGGCAAGCAGGATTAAAGAAAAGCCCGAGGCATTCTACAAGTACGTGAAGAGCAAGAGGATAAGATGTGAGAGAATTGGACCAATCAAATGTGACAGTGGAAAAGTGTGTATGGAGCCGGAAGAGACAGCTCAGGTACTTAATGAATACTTTGCTTCAGTATGGATGATGAAAAGGATCTTGGCGATTTTAGGGATGTCATACAGTGGATTGAAAACATTGAGCACATGACATTAAGAAAGAGGATATGCTGGAGCTTTTGGAAAGCATCAAGTTGGATAAGTCTCTGGGACCAGATGAGATGTACCCCAGGCTACTGTGGGAGGCGAGGGAGGAAATTGCTGAAACTCTGGCAATGACGTTTGCATCAACAACACAGACAGGAGAGGTTCCAGAGGATTGTGGGTTGCAGATGTTCCCTTATTCAAGAAAGGTAGTAGAGATTGCCCAGGAAATTATAGACCAGTGAGTCTTACTTCAGTGGTGAATAAGTTGGAGAAGATCCTGAGAGGCAGGATTTATGAACATTTGAAGAGGCATAACATGATAATTAGGAATAGTCAGCAAAGGCAGGTAATGCCTTACGAGCCTGATTTTATTTTTTTTGAATATGCAACTAGTAGATGTAGTGTACAGTACATAGATTTCAGCGAAGCATTTGATAAGGTACCCATGCAAGGCTGATTGAGAAAGTAAGGAGGCATAGGATACAAGAGGTCATTGCATTCTGGATCCAGAACTGGCTTGCCCACAGAAGGCAAGGAGTGGTTGTAGACAGGTCATATTCTGCATGGAGGCTGGTGGCTAATGGTGTTCCTTAGGGATCTGTTCTGTGACCACTTCTCTTCGTGATTTTTATAAATGATCTAGATGAGGAAGTGGAGGGGTGGGTTAGTAAATCCGATGACAAAGGCTGAGGGCATTGTGGATAGTGTGGAGGGCTGTCAGAGGTTACAGCGGGACATCAATAGGATGCAAAACTGGCCTGAGAAGTGTCAGGTGGAGTTCAACCCAAGTAAGTGAGGTTGTTCAGTTTGGTAGGTCAAATGTGATGGCAGATTATAGTATTAATGGTAAGACTCTTGGCAGTGTGGAAGATCAGAGGGACCTTGGGGTTCAAGTTCATAGGACACACGAAGCTGCCGCGCAAGTTGACACTGTGGTTAAGAAGGCATACCGTGCATTGACCTTCATCAACAGTGGGTTTGAGTTTAAGAGCTGAGCGGTAACGTTACAGCTATATAGGACCCTGGTAACATCCCACTTGGAGTACTGTGCTCAGTTCTGGTCACCTCACTGCAGTAAGGATGTGGAAAGTATAAGGAGGGTGCAGAAGAGATTTACAAGGATGTTGCCTGGATTGGGGAGCATGCCTTACAAGAATAGGTTGAGTGAACTTGGCCTTTTCTCCTTGGAGATGTGGAGGATGAGAGGTGATCTGATAGAGGTGTGGAAGATGATGAGAGGTATTGATTGTGTGGATAGTCAGAGGCTTTTTCCGAGGGCTGAAATAGGTATCACAAGATGGCAGAGTTTTAAGGTCCTTGGAAGCAGGTACAGAGGAGATGTCAGGGGTAAGCTTTTCATGCAGAGAGTGGTGAGTTTGTGGTATAGGCTGACGGCAATAGTGGTGGAGGTGGATACGATAAGGTACATGGAGCTTAGAAAAATAGAGGGCTATGTGTAACCCTAGGTAATTTCTAAAGTAAGTGCATGTTCAGCACAGCATTGTGGGCCAAAGAGCTTGTATTGCGCTGCAGTTTTTCCATGTTTCTATGTTTTTAACAGCTGGACAATGCTACAAAAACATTAATGATCCAACTATGCAGCCATTGCTCTGTAAGAGAGCTGGGGTTTCTTCCTCAAGGACATTTACACCATCTCACTCTAGTTCAACTCCCCACCATTCCCTGCACCACTCTACTTCTCTTCCATGCCATTAGTTCAAGTTTATTGTCAGTCAACTGTATAAATGTATACCACCAAACTAAACAATGTTCCTCCAGACCATGGTGTGTGACACAATACATATAACTCACACACAATATCTAAAGTAATATTGCCACAAATTAATAAATAATGCAACATCTTCCAGAATTATACAAAATAACAGCAAGTTTTTAGTCTGAACTAGATATTATCCTCAAAGTTCAATGTGAAATTACTGTGAATCATGACTTGAGGTCCAGCATAACTGTGATAATTCAGTGCTGTACACTGAATAAAGCAGATGTTTATCCAATCAGAGTCCAATGAATCACAGAAGTGACACAAATGTGCTCCCTTTAGTGTCTCATTGTGTCAGTCTGCCTCATTGCTCGTACTAAATCATTTTTAGGATTAGAGGCTACTGCTTTCTAACGTGCTCTTTGGCAAAACTGAAATGCAGTCAAACATCTATTATTCCCAGACCATGAAACAATAAAATTAAATGGACCAAGGCAACATTTATTAATTCTATATCATGCTTGCTTCTGTACTGAAAACATGTTTGAAGCAGGACTATGTCCTATTGTGTATGCTAACCCTGTGACTTTGTAACACATGCTTGTTAAACTCAGCTTTTGCAACAGTGGTTCCATTGGCTTCTGCAGTGATATAAATGTCTGGGTTGATATAAATGTACGTGCAACATATGATGATTTATTCTTAACTCACATCTCTAATCTCTCTCTATCTTTCTCTTTCTCTCTCCCTCCCTTTTTCAACCTTTCCTATTTTATTTTACAATTTTTCTTCTCTTGTTCCTTATAGGCTTGAAGTATATCGGTATTTCATTACCTCCTTACCTTCACAGTGAATAGAAATTAAGGTTTATTGAAACTCCTGTCATACTTATTCCTCCAAACGAACCATAGGGTTTGGAGGTTTACATGGCTCAATGACCTTGAGTCCTGGCTTTATGCTTTGACTCTTGGCAGGGCATCCCATGCCAAACAGATCAAAGGGTGGAAGCCAGACTAAGATGGGTCCACTAGTCCCCCAGCTTCAGGGGATCAGCTCAGTGCTAATGAACTTGACTGGTCGTACACAATTTGTTATGTAAGCAGCAAGAAATCTGTGCTAAATGCCAGCGGTATAACAGGCAGCAACTACTATTATACCTACTCTTTCTGGGACCTCCAAAACAAAGAGTTGACCATATCTGCTCCATGGTAGTGTAGTGGTTAGCACAACAGTTTACATCACCAGTGACATTCTTACTGCTGCCTGTAAGGAGCTGGCAAGTTCTCCATGAGACCATGTGGATTTCCTCCAGGTGCTCTGGTTTCCTTCCACGTTCAAAGGTGTACCATTTGGTAGGTTAGTTGGTCATTGTAACTTATCCCCGATTAGGCTAGGGTTAAATCAGAGGTTACTGCGCAACATGGCTCAAAGGGTCAGAAAGGCTTTTCCGCACCATATCTCAATAAATACATTTTACATTTATCTGACAAGGAAAAGGAAGCATTGATAGTATGTTTCATCTGATAAGTGGTCTATTCAAGAGAACTGCACAACCTCAACAACCTCATCTGCTGTGTCAATCTATAATTTTTGTTCTTTGAAAGGTTGTCTTCAGTAGTACTAAATAGTAGCTATGAAATCGATTGTATTGCACTTATTGTATTTCATTCAATTGAAATAGGACTGTAATATTGGGTTGAGTTACTAAACTATTATCTAAAACCAGCTAAAAATTGGGAAGACATTGTACTCAATTGATAAACCAAGAGGAAATCTGTTCAAGAGGGAGCTGTGCCTAATTAGAGCAACCTCCACTGTGCCACATGGAACAAGCAGCAGCTGTGAAAGGAGAGACTGAACAACCAAAAGACCCGACCATTAACCACAGCCACGTCTTACTCCTTCCCACACTGTACCAGAATATATAGGTCCCAAATAAGCTCTACAGCCACCTCTTGCTCCTTCCCACACTGTACCAGAATATTTAGATCCCAAATCAGCTTGACAGCCACCTCAGAACCCACCAATAGACAACCTCTTAAGATAACATTGAGAGGTTGCGCCCCTACTAGTATAACTGAAGAGTCCAATGAACTTTTATTGAGGAAATTTGAAGCCAGATTCCACCATTGTGACTAGTAGATTTAAATTCAAATAATGAAATAAATTTGAAATTCAAAGTTTGTGTTGGTGATGGTATCAATGATTTTTTTTTCATTTTAAAAATGCATTTGGCTTACTAATATTCTTCAGAAATCCAGATACTTTTAAAAATAAAATCCTTACCAGGTCTGATCCACATATAATGTTACTACTTATTGATAGTGTTATAGAGTCAAAGAGTCATACAGTCCACCATGTCTACACAGTTCAGTGAGGACTCAGCTACAGTAATCTCACTTGGCTCATGGACATCAATGCACAGGTGATTCAAGTGCTCTCCTGGGCAATTTGGAGACACTGTTACTGACTCATATTCCACCTTTCTCTTTGGCAGTACATTCCAGGTTCTCACTGCTCTCTGGGTGAAACAATATCCACTTCATGTCCCCTCTACATATCTTACCCTTGGTCTGAGTCCCTGTTCTCTGGTTGTATTCTCCTCTGATTGGAGGAAAAATTTCCCGTCTTTACCTTCGGTCCCTGTAGTAACTGGATGTGGTCTTCAATTCTACTCGGTCTGGCACCCATTTAGGGATGGACAATAATAATCTGAAATTCCATGAATGCTCATGCCCTTTAAATGAATACATCTAAAAATTATCAAGTGGAAGTTTACAATGGGCAACTCGTTAGTTATCAAAGACCAAGGTCTGGAGTTGCTGCTGATTCTTATTTGCAAAGAGGCTCCAAACTAAGGACAGGCCATCACTTAAAAGACCTTGAATTGTGTTGATGTGCGTGGGATCTTCAGGACCAAGTTCACAGCTCCCTGAAAATGACTGCATAGGTTGACAAAGTGCTAAAGAAGGCATACAGCATGCTTTCCTTTGCAAGTTCAAAAGATGTGAAGTTACGTTGCAGCCTTATGAAACTTTAGTTAGGCTACATCTGGAGTTTTACATGCAGTTCTGGTCGCCCCGCTATAGGAAGGATGTTGAGGGTTTGGAGAGGGTGCAGAAGAGGGTTGCCAGGATGTTGCCTAGATTAGAAAGCATGTACTATGGTGAAAGGCTGCAGTTATTTTTTTCAGGAGTGGGAGAGGCTGAGGGGAGACCTGGTAGAGGTTTTTAAGATTGAGAGATATGGATAGAGTTGACAGACAGTGTCTTTTTCCCAGGGTTGAAATGGAAATATGAGGGGTCATGAATTTAAGGTGAAGAGGTAGGTTCAAAGGAAATGCGTGGGATAATATTTTTAACACAGAATGGTGGGTGCCTTAAATACACAGGCAGGCCTAGTGGTGGAGGCAACTACAACAGAAGCATTCAAGATGCTTTTAGAAAGGCACAGGATTGTGCAGGACATTAGTTTAGTATGATGTTTGATTGCTTATTTATTTGATGCAGCACACTGTGAGCCAAATGGCCTCTTTCTGTGCTGTAATGTTCTACATTCAATGTGATAGAATTCAAATCATTAAATCAAGGAAGCACTATTAAATCAATAGTATATTCCTATAGTTTCATTGTCCTTTCTTTAGCCTCAAATCTGAGAGGTAGGTTGGTGTAGATCACCTTGTTCATTCTTCTGTTATCCAGATCATAAAAGAAGATAAATCGAACACTACAGAACGTCATTAAGGAAAACATACTGTGTTACTGACGTGCAATGATGCATCAGTGCCATTTGTAACCATTGGCACTCTACAGAGATCAATGCAAAACTTGTTTTCTCCCATCAGTCAACTGACACATGACATTCCATCAGAAGTCAGTGAGAGTTTCCTTGATTATGAATAAGAACTCCTGTGACGAATATTAAGAATCATTCAACACTTCTCAAAGGTTTAATTTCAGTGAGAGCTCTTCTTGATGTAGCTGAAGAATTAGGTAGGTCACTGGGTATAAAAATAGAAAATGTAGAAGATATTAGGATAGCTAAAGTTGTTTTACTGTTTAAGAAAGGCTCTAAGAATAAATTATTATAAGCCAGTGAGCCTGACATTAGTAGTGGGAAAGTTATTGGAAGGTATTCTAAAAGACTGCATATATGAGTATTTGGATAGACAAGGATTGATTAGGGATAGTCAGCATTGCTTTGTGTGTGGTAAGTCATGTCTAGCCAGTCTTATAGATTTCTTCAAGGATGTTACCAGGAAAATTGATGAAGACAAGATAGTGGATATCATCTACATGGAATTCATCAAGACATTTTTTAAGATCCCACATAGGAAGTTGATCAAGAAAGTTTAGTTGCTTGGCAATCAAGATAAAATAGTAAATTGGATTATATTTTGGCTTTGCAAGATAAGCCAGAGAGTGGTAGTAGGTGGTTGCCTCTCTGAACGGAGGCCTGTGACTAGGAGGAGTGTCACAGGGATCAATGTTTGTCATCTTTATCAATGATATGGATGATAACGTGGTTAACTGGATCAGCAGATTTGCAGATGACACCAAGGTTGGGGGTGTAGTGCACTGCGAGGAAGACTATCAATGCTTGTAGCGGGATCTGAACCAGCTGGAAAAGTAGCCTGTAAAATGGCAGATGGAATTGAAGGCAGACAAGTGTGAGGTGTTGCATTTTGGGAGGACCAAACAGCAGGACACTGAGGAGTGTGGTAGAAAAAAGGGATCCAGGAATGCAGTTCCACAATCCATTGAAAGTGACACATTTATAGCCAGAATCTGTGGAGTTCATTGGTTGTGAAGGCTAAGTCATTGAGTATAGTTAAAGTGGAGATTGATAGGTTTATGATTAGTAAGGGAAAAGGTTACACAAAGGGAGAAGGCAGGAGAATGGGGTTGAGAGGGATAAGAAATCAGCCATGATGGAATGGGGGTGCAGACTTGATAGCCGAATTGCCTAATTCTACTTGTATGTCTTATGTTCTATAAAGTTCAAGATCATAATAAGGCAGAGTGTAAGATCAAGAGTCCAACTTAGTGTACAAAAAGTCCATTCAAGAGTCTGATTACAGAGGAATAGGTGTCCTTGAACCTGATGACATATTCTTTCAGGCTTTTGTATTTTCTGTACGATGAAAGAGAATGCCTGGGGTGGGTGGGATCTTTAAAGCTTCCTGCTTTACTGAGGCAGCAAGTATAGCCATATATAAACATATAACAATTACAGCATGGAAATAGGCCATCTTGGCCCTTCTAGTCCATGCCGAGCGTTTACTCTCACCTTGTCCCACCAACCTGCACTCAGCCCATAACCCTCCATTTCTTTCCTGTCCATATACCTATCCATTTTTTTAAATGACCAGTATAGACAAAAATAAAAGTATAGACAAAGTTTATAGAGGGGAGGCTGGTCCTTGTGTTGTGCTGTACTATATCCACAGCTCTCTGCAGTTACTTTAAGTCACATACCAAGCCATTATGCACCCAGAGTGCCTTTTTGTGGTGCATTAATTAAAATTGATTTAGAAACTTCTGCAGCTGTCTAATCAACTCCATTTTGTCAGTTGGGTATCCATCTCAATAATGATACAAGCAACAAAATGTACAATGTGTTCCTAGTTATAATGAGATTGTTCAATTATGGGTTGAGACTGCACTCTAAAGGTCCAATTTATGTCAGGAAGTAAGTTGTTGTGTGAAAAATGTTATCATTAGATGCACATTTGTTGCCCAGAGAACATCCAGCACTTTAAAGTGAATAGTGCATACAAGTGGCCAGTTCAGTTTCAGGGACATAATAAATAATACTGTAGAACTTGTAATTAAGCATAGTTCAAACACATAAAACAAATGCTAAGAGACCCAGTATATTTTGCATCTGTAATGGTTCATGTCTATAAATCCCTCAAAGTTGCCACACAATTTGATAAGATTGTTAAGAAGGCCTATGCTGTGTTGGTCGGGATTCAGTTCAAGAGCCGCAGGGTATTACTGCAACTGTGTACAACTGTGGGGTTAGACAACACTTGGAATATTGTGTTCAATTCTGTCTGCCTTATTATAGGAAGAATGTGAAAGATTTAGAGAGGGTGCAAAGGGGATTTACCACAATGCTGTCTGGGTTAGAGAGCATGTCTTATGAAGACAAGTTGAGCAAGCTGGGCTTTTCTCTTTGCAGCAATGGAGAATGAGAGGAGACTTAATAGAGGTGTACAAGATGAATGAAATGTAGTGACATAGATAACAAGAAGGCTTCTCTCCCAAAAGAGCTCAATATCTTTTATGCTCACTTTGATCATCTAATCACGGAGATACATTCATGAATTCCCAAGCCCCCAATGATCCTGTATTTTCAGTCTCTGAGGCCACTGATGTGAGAGCTTCCTTTAGGATGGTGAACCCATGGAAAGCATCTATCCCAGATGGTAAATCTGGCCAGGTACTGAAGGCCTGTGCTGATCAACAAGCTGGAGTGTTCACTGCTTTCTTTAACCTCTTGCTTCAACAGTCTGAGGTTACTACCTGATTCAAGCAGGCTTGAATACCAGTGCCTAAGAAAATGTGGTAACCTGCCTCAATGACTATCATCCAGTTTCAATCGATGAAGTGATTTGAGAAGTTAGTGACACATATCAACTCCTGCCCGAGAAGTGACTTGGAACCACTCCCATTTGCCTGTCATCATAACAGGTCCACAGCAAATGCCATCTCATTGGCTCTTCACTCAACCCTGGAAAATCAATACAGTGAAGATGCATATATCAGGATGCTCTTCATTGAAAACAGCTCGACATTCAATGCTATCATCCCCTCAGAACTAATCAATAGGCTTCAAAACTTTGGCCTCAACACCTCCTTGAACAAAAGGATCCTCAATTTCCTCACTTGCAGAGCCCTGTCAGTTCAGATTGGCAAAAGCATCCTCCACTATTTCCATCAGCACAGGTGCACCACAAGGCTGTGCACTTAGTCCCCTACTCTACCTGCTTTATGATTAGAACTGCGGTGCTGAATGCAGCTCCAATGCCATATTTGAGTTTGCTGACAACACCACTGTCATTGGCTGATTCAAGACAAATCAGCATATCAGAGGGAGACTGAAAATCTGTCTGAGGGCGCCACAACAACAACCTCTCACTCAATATCAGTAAGATCGAAGAGATGATTATTGACTTCAGGAGGAGGAAACTGAAGGTCCATGAGCCAGTCCTCATCAGGAGATTAGAGACGGAGAGGATGAGCAACTTTAAACGGTGTTAACTTTTCAAAGGATTTGTCCGGGTTCAGCATGTAAGTGTCATTATGAAGAAATAATGGCAGCACCTCTACTTTTTTAGATATTTGTGTTGATCTGGCATATCCCCTAAAACTTTGACAAACCTCTATAGATGTGTGATGTAGCACAGACTGGTCTGGAAATACCAAAGGCCTTGTACGAAAAAGCCATAAAATGTAGCAAATACAGCCCAGTACATCGCGGGTAAAGCTTTCTACCCCAATAAGCACATCCACATGGAGCACCGTCACAGGTGCTCAAGAACACCCACCATCCAGGCCATGTTCTCTTCCCACTGCTGCCATCAGGGAAGTGGTACAAGAGCCTCACAGACTGCACTACCATGTTCAGGGACAGTTATTATCCCTCAGCCATCGGCTCTTGAACCAGAGGGGATAACTTCTCTTGCTTGATCACTGAACTTTTCCCACGGAACTGGAAGCACTTTCAAAGGAGTCTTCGTTTCATGTTCTTGATATTTATTGCTTACTTATTTATCATCATTCTTATTATTCCTTTTTGTATTTGCACAGTTTTTGTGTTTTTTTCACATTGGTTTTTGTCCATCTGTTGGGTATGATCTTTCGTTGATTCCATTGTGTTAGAAGTTCATAGAAGTTCAGGTTTAAATGTCATTCAAGCATACGTGAATACCCATGAACACAGCCAGACAAAGCATGGCACATATTGGACAGCAAGTATATATAAGACAGCAGTAAAATACAGTCACACAAAAAATACATAGTCCATGATCTTGAGTTCACGAATGTTGCCGCAATCTACATTTGAAGACGATAAGGCTTGTACTCTTCAAAGCAAACACTGGGGGGCAGCACTGACACTAGCTTGGACTATGCACCACACTGGAGCACAGTGGAGCACACAGTCTGACGCTTCTTTCCTGGATGGTTGTAAATAGGCTACACCATGGCTTGAATCCAAGTCCTACGAACGAGGCCACAAGACTCCCACTGTCCACCAATAAATCTGTGAATCGGACTTGCAGGATTCCAAATTAACAGTGTCCAACAGGATTGTGCGATCACAAGAAAAGTGACTAAAATGGTCACTCACTACTAGACGGCACACCGCCTTCACACACCAATTCCTTTGATGCAGGCAGCAGCATAATTCACACCAAGTTCAGATTCTCCAGAAACGAGCAACTTGCTGATGGGGTAAACCCGCAATACTTTAAGTTATTCATGTCCAGCAGGGTCTTGTGATCATAGAAAATCAGCTTAAAAAGATAATAACACCTTTTGGTTGGCCCGTAGAAGCTGCTGCGTCTGTACGCATCACCATCTTACCAAAAAGGAATACAAGGAATAATCAAAGCTAGGTTTCTTGTATTTACTGTGTTTGCCTGTAAGTCGAGGAATCTCAGGGTTGTGTATGATAGGATTTTTAAAAGAGGAAAAAAGGAAAAAATGAAAAGAAAAAGACATGAACAACCTTTCTCTGACCTTGAAACTAACGAAGTTCAAGCATTCTATTGTAAAAAAGAAAAATGAGAAAAGAAAAAATATTTCTTTAAAGTCTGAATATTATTTACCCCTCCTTGTAAAGCATTGTTAATAATTTATAGAATTAAGTCTTTTATCTCTAGATACTTGTTCTGCAGCTTTTAATATTTTAAATATTTTCTGTCCAACTTTTGCTTTGTGCTGTACAATTCACCAAAACCACCATGAAAGTAACAAATTTCAGTTTATCAACAATCAATGAATTCTTTGCTTTAAAACCATTGACCTGCCTTCCATATTTTCTGAAGAGCCTCTGCATATGACATACCCATTTCCACCTGAACACGCTACACTTCCAGTTCTCTTACACACAGGCTACCCTGCTTGAGAATCAGAACCATTTTATTGCCAGAGTGTTGAACTCACCTGAATTGTGGATCAGTGCCAAGTGTAAAAGCCAGGACAATACCATAACAAACAACACAACATCAACCAACAATTTACAGGGCAACAGTGCTAACAGCCATGAGCTCATTTAGCAGAACAGTCATATGCACAAACATCTGAGAAAACAGCTCAAAGGGAGCTACATACAGACTCAAAGCAAACTCAGCCTAAAGTAACCCTATCTAGCAACACTTTTCCATCAGATTTCATCAGTAAGCTATTTAATAATTTATCTGTTCTCACTTTTAAATGCTTAGCATCTTCATCTTTTCCCACAACTAAGTAAATTTAGCTTGGTCCGTGGATACATCTAGTGGCACTCCTGTGATTATTACCCATAGCTACTGTCATTCAATATAATTGCTTGGTATTACTTACCTTCTTCCCATGGCTTTTAACCACTAAAGCTTTCTCATATTGCTTACTATCATTAAAATAAAAACCCAGGGCACCCTATCTCTTAAAGGTCCTGTACCCACAATATCTCCTAACATTTTTTCAAATCCTTAAATAATCTAATCAATGTAATATCACAAATAGGTCCACATTCAAATCTCAGCAATACCATTAATTCTTCCTTCCTTCTTTTATTTAAATTCTGTCTACTGCCTTAATCACTAGATGTTAAGCAACCCATTAAGTTCAATCCTGCTATCCAGACCACTGTGGAATTTGTATTTTATCTCCATGATCTGTGTGGGTTTATCCCCCAAGGTACTCCCGTTTGTTCCCACATCCCAAATATGAACTGTCTGAAACTGAATGGCTACAGTAAGTTATCCCCAGTGTAGTTTAGTGATAGGAGAATCAAGGGTTGGCTAATCAAGCTAAGTGGGGGAATGGGATTAATGGTATGGTTTGGAGAGTTGATGGGCTGAATTGCTTCCTATGTTGTAAAGAAATTTGATTCCTACTTATGGTATTGATGAAGCTACAGGGGAAAAGAGGAAGGCATTGTCCTTCCACATGCCTAGCTAATCGATCCAGTCCTCCCAGAGTTGACCATCCCTGATTTTAATCCCTTTCCGTCCCCCCTTGCCCCATACCCAGATCTCCCTACAACCTGCTACTTGCTAGAAAACAAAACATCATAATCCATGATATTAATGATTTCTAAGTATATTAAAACCAAGTTCGATATCAAGGTGAAGAGACCTTATACTGTCTTTCAAAGTTGACATCAATACAGAGCACAGTATATCTCTGGAGCAGAGGTATGTTTAGTCCTGATACAGCTGACAATACATTGCACATTTCATGACAGATGTGAATAGTGCAGAAAAAAATCCCTTTGAAATGTTCCTCTCCTCACCATGTTATTAGCAATAATCACAATTCAGAGCTCTCTGCACTAAGTGCCTTGAGCTTACTGGCATTTGCGTGGGCAGTGTAATGCCAGAGAAATGAGACTATATGCCTTTCCTAATGATTCAGCCTGGGAATTTGAGCATATGGTTCATCTGACTATCAGTGGAACTGGAGTACTAATGCACTGGGAAACACAAAGGAGCATTGGCTGAAATATGAAATGTAAACTTCTCCAACGCTGCGTGGTGGGAGTAGATAACCTGTCAAGAAATTATCAATAGATTATAAACTTTGATCAACAAAGATGCATCTGCACATTTTTAAGATCAATCTGACTCTCTACTGCTGACTTCTTACATTAGGGCACTTGGTTCAGAGATTGTATTCAAATATATATATATGGAATACATAGTGCAAAACATGTAAACATAAACTCAAAAAAAAAACCATGCCAGAGGCTCTCTGCTGATGATGGTGTTAGCTCTCCAGGGCAGACTTGTAATATTGAAAGGCCTAATGTGAAAAATCGTATGTGAGGGGAGAAGAGGAAGGTGCCTGTTGGTAGTTCTATGATCTCCTGATTCAATGTAAATCAATTCATTGTTAACTCAGCAAGTCCTGGTGAGGCCTCCCCTCTTACAGAGGAGTTTTGGGGCATGTTGCACAGGGCTGCAAACTTTTCAGCAGTTTCCTGTAGTTGATTCTGACTGTGCCTTTGGCAGTCTGGCAGAGTCTGCATTCCAAATTTACACAAGAAGCTGTCAAATCCCTGACGTCTGACCGTGCTTCAGAGGCTCCTTTTGGATTCAGCTTTTCTTGTTATTTGCTTTCATATAACTGATTTCAACCGAAGAAGTCAAGAAAAATTCTGATATTGTAACATTCAGATCTTAACTGAAGATGGAAGAATAGCAAGATATTACTGCAATGTTTAGTGATTGTGCTACAGGACTCTTCTGCAAATCATTGTGTCATAGAGCTATACAGCATGGAAAACAAGTCCTTCGGCCTGACTCATCCATGCAGTTACTTAGAGATCAGTCCCATCTCACTGGAGCACAAATTGTAGGGCTACCCAAACCCCTTAAATTCCAGGATGCTGTGGTGGAGTTTGATCTCATGATCTCTGCATCACTAAGGCAGGTCTCTGGACTACACTTAAGTAATTTAACCACTACGCCGCAATCTCCAATAGTGTGAAACTGAGGTAACTAAAAACTTTGCTGAAATCTATTTTACCAGAATGCTGCCTAGATTAGAGGGCATGTTAGATGAATATGGATTGAGCAAGTGGGATCTCCTAGAGGCCAAGGAGTTTAATTTCACTTCCCAATCACATTCTGTTAAGTCCATCCTTGGCCTCCTCCACTGTTGTGATAAGGCCATCCTTAGGTTGGAGGAACAACACCTTATATTTCATTTGGGTAGCCGCCAACCTGATGGCATGAGCATCGCTTTCTCAAACTTCCAGTAATCCCCCCCAACCCCACCTTCCTTCTCCATTTCCCATCCCCTGTTCCCTCTCTCACCTCATCTCCTTTCCCACCCATCACCTCCCTCTGGTGCTCCTTCCCCCTTTTTCTTTCTTTCATGGCCTTCTGTTTCTTTCACCAATCAACTTCCCGGATCCTTACTTCATCCTTGAACCCTCCAGGTTTCACCTATCACACAATGTTTCTCTCTCCCCTCCCCCAACCTTTTACATCTACAGCTCAGCTTTTTTTCTCCAGTCCTGCCTAAGGATTTTGGCCTGAAACATCGACTTTTTTTTCCCCCCATAGATACTGGCTGGCCTGCTGAGTTCCTCCAACATTTTGTGTCTCTGATTTATCAGTTTGTTTCTCTATTACTCCATTGATTTGTTTGGCATCAAAATCACAAGTACTTGCCAATGGATCACCACACTTGATGCTATCAGGACAGGTTACATTGTTGCAAACAAGATTTTAATACATTATTTATAAATAATGTGAACATTAGTAATGAAGACTAAATAAATCCAGTACTGTTCGCCAGATAGATTTCTTTTTCATTTGCTTTTCTATCACAAATTACAGTTTCTAAATTTGTAATGCAAATTGCCCTCATAAACTTGTCACACTGCAATTTCATCTTCCCACTAACAGTGAAACCAGAACAGTCTAGTTGAATTTCAAGGACAGGAGCAGCCTATTCAGCCTCTCCTTTAGACTGATTTTGGGGTTTAGGTCATTTACATTTAGCAAATGGCTTTGGCTACCAGTCTTCTGTTCCTTTATCATGTTTTGGGGATTTAATTTGGAACAATGCATTCCTAAAAGCTGTGGATCCCAGTCCAGACCCTGCTGGCGTCTGTGGTACGGATGCGAATCAGAAGGTGTGAAGTTTGTGTGTAGTTTCAGAAGAAAGCATTGTCTATACTTTGTAAATATGGAGTTGTCCTTTGTGTTTAGCAAATAAATATCGAGCTCCACAATGGGCCAGCAGACTTTCCACCAAAAGTGTCTCCATATGATGCCTGCTGTATCTTGTTTTGTCGAGCAGAGAAGATGGTTTGTATCTACCAGTAATTCTTTCTAGCGATTTCATTCATGTAACAAGATCCTCAAACCAGTTCTGTCATTCAGAGAAGTCACTGATAATCTGTGCTCCATAGATCATCCATGGATTGATGGGTTTATATCCCTTAATATTCTTGACTATTAAAAAAAACCTTCTGTTCAAATTTAAAATAATTAGTTAAGCCATGATTTGCTGTTTTTGAGGAAGGGACCTCATAGAAACAAGAATTCTACTCTTACAAATTCACTCTAACAATTAAGCGCCCACATTTACACTAATGTTATCCTAACCCTTTTTAATTTCATCCTGTTTCCCAGTAGGACGTTTTGGGCTAAAGGGTATGTATTGTGTTGTTATGTTCTGTCATTCTGTATTCTAACTGCTCCCCAGATCACTCATCTGCAATCCTGATTCAGTCTGGAGTGGGCAATTAAACTTGCAACTGACGCTTATTTGAAATGTGGGAGGAAATCAGAGCACTTGATGACACCCATTTGGTCACAAAGATAACAAAGATAAAACTCATGTTGACAGCATAGGCAGCACCTAAAGTCAGCATTGAACCTGGGTCAGAGAGCTGTAGACCCTGCAGGTCTATAAGTGTAACCCACAATTCAATGTCCATTTGCTTTAAGGGGGTTTTTCCTAACTTCTCTGAAAATAGGTTTGGTCTAAGTTTAAAGGTGCACATAGTTGTCACTTTATTAGGTACACCTGCTCATTAATGCAAATTTCTAACCAGCCAATCATATGGCAGCAACTCAATGCATAAAAGAATGCAGAGCTGGTAAAGAGGTTCAGTTGTTCAGACCAAACATCAGAATGGGGAAGAAATGTGATCTAAGTGACCTTGACCATGAAATGATTGTTGGTACCAGATTAGGTAATTTGAGTATCTCAGAAACTGCTGATCTTCTGGGAAGTTCACACACAGTAGTCTGTAGAGTTCACAGAAAATGGTGCAAGAAACAAAAAACATCCCTTGTTCATGAGAGATATCAGAGAATAGTCAGATTGGTTCAAACTGCCAAGAAGATGACAGTAACTCAATTAACCATGCAATGGCAGTGTGCAGAAGAGCATCTCTAAATGCACAACACATTGAACCTTGAAGTTGATGAGCTACAGCAGCAGAAGACCACGAATTCAGTTGCTACTTTATTAGGTAAAGAAGAGACAATACCTTATAAAGTGGCCACAGACTTTTCCTACACTCTTCCAGCAGTAGAAATAGTTCCTATTGTATTTTTCAAAATCAATTCAAGCAGACAATAATCTAAATTTTGCTTTTGGTGATAAAGAAATGTCATTGTCATACATCTCAAAGAAAGATGCCTATAAAGATCTAGTGATAACAGCAGCCTGCATCTCATCTTTCCTGGTGTTAATTTGCTTCTTTCTCAATATCATTCAGCATGACTGAGCAGTCAAATCACAACAAAGAATTTGGACAGCTAACAGAGAGGAAATAGCAAACAGGTCTATTATTCCCTTTTTTATAGATTTACAGAGGTCAAAATAAAAATTTAGACATGTACATTGAGTCAAGATCTTTGAAATATAATTATACTACAGACAGCACAGTTTGGTTTGTTATATTAACATGTACTGAGATACAGTGAAAAGCTTGTCTTGCATGCTATTTATACCAAAGTTTCTCAACCGGGGTTCTGCGAACTTTATGATTGCATGAGAGGTCACTAGGGGCTCCGCAAGAGATTGTGACATTAAAAAAAAACATTGATTTTTGAACTTCTCGCGATGCTCGGTGCTAGTAGTACTCACAGTCAAGGATAGTGACTGAGCAGACCCATTAGTAAGCTCGTTAGAGCTCTTTCAGCCCTGTATGGCAGTGCACAGTAGGACCATGTTTGTTTGGTTGAGTCCATTGTCAGGTTTTGTCACATTAGGGGAGGCTGTCAATAATTGGTGATTGCAGTATTGCACGGAGGGCAGGAGAATAGACTGATGAGGAGTGTATTTCGAGCTTTGAATGGACTTGTCCAACTTGGGCTGTGACATCAGCCTCTCCCTCCCAAACTACCTCCCTCAACTTCCCCTTATGAGCTTCCGACTGACTTATGGAAGTGAACAAATTCTACTGGTGGTGTAGAAAATTGGAGGGAAATTTTCATTCTGAAGGAATTTTGAGGCAGCTGCTGGCCTGTTGCTTTGCTGTTGCAAACATTGCAAAAATGAATTGTGTAGGCTAAAAGCTAACTGTATTGTGGTTTTCACATTTCTGGCGGTTTTCTCATTTAATTATTTATTATGCCATTCTTTTTTAGATTTTATTCACCCCTTTGTTAGGACAAGATGCCGTACAAGAAACTGAGAAGATTTCACTCTCAACCAGTACAATAAATCAACCTACTGATGACATGTCACATGATACTGAGGATGTTTTGTTTGATAAGCTGAAAAAGAACAGCTTCTCTATCCAGGTTGATGGGTCAACAGGTTTCACCAAAAATGTTGTAGCACTTGTAAGATTTGTAAATGATGGTGAAATTCAAGAAATCTTTTTCTGTTGCAAAGAGCTACCCGAAACAATCAAAGGCCAAGATTTATTTAATGTTTTGTCTTTATATCTGGAAACAAAAGGTCTGTCTTGGATGAATTGCGTTGGCGTCTGTACAGATGATGCACATCATTGTTTGGCTCCATGAGAGATTTTGCTTCTCTTGTAAGAAAAGAAAATCCTGACGTTCTTACAACTGCTTTATTCACAGAGTTGGTGATAAGCAAATATAAATAAATAGCAATAAATAACAAGAACATGAGTTAATGAGATAAAGAGTTGTTAAACTGAGACCATTGATTATAGGTTCATTTTAATGATGGGGCAAGTGAGTGTAGTTATCCCCTTTTATTCAAGAGCCTGATGGTTGAAGGGTAGTAATTGCTCGCAATGTGAGTTCTGAGGCTCTTGCACTTTCTACCTGATAGCAGCGGTGAGAAGAGAGCATGGTGTGGATCTCAGATGATGGATGCTGACAGCATCTCATGCAGATGTGCTTAATGGTTGGGAGGGCTTGACCCATGATGGACTGGGTCAAATCCACTATCTTTCATAAGATTTTCCATTTAAGGTCATTAGTATTGCCATACCAGGCTGTGATGCAGCCAGTCAACATACTCTTCAGTACACACCAATAGAAGTTTGTCAAAGGTTTAGATGTCATTCTGAATCTTCACAGACTCTGCAGTTGGGGACTTAATTAAGAAGTTGCATACCAAGCAGCTTTGCATGCCAACAAAATGCTTCTCATGGTGCATTGCTAAAAACCAGTAAGGATCAATGGTGATGTGCCAAATTTCTTTAGTCCCCTTGGGGAAATAGAGACATTGGTGAGCTTTCTTGACTGTAATATCAACATGATTGATCCAGAATGGGCCATTGCTAATGTTTACACTAAGGAACATGAAGCTCCTAACTTTCTCAACCGCAGCAACAGACATTTTGAAAAGTAGTGTATTTTTTAATGAATAAATTTGATAATCCATAATTGATGACCAAGCGTCCTGTTGAAAATCTGATTTCACCTTATTCACCAAGACTTATTTGATTGAGCTTTTTGTAGTAAGAATAGACAAGGTCCTGCAAAGTAAGTTCAGGGAGGTAGGTGTTAAGTTAAAGGACAGGACCACCAGGGTTGTGATCTCAGGATTACATAAGAACGTAAGAAATAGGAGCAGGAGTAGGCCATCCGGCCCATCGAACCTGCTCCACCATTCAATAAGATCATGGCTGATCTGGCCATGGACTCATCTCCTACCTTCCTTTTCCCACTAACCCTTAATTCCCCTACTATGTAATAATCTATCCAAGCTTGTCTTAAATATATTTATTGAGGTAGCCTCTGCTACTTAATTGAGCAGAGAATTCCACGGATTCACCACTCTCTGGGAAAAGCAGTTCCTCCTCATCTCTGTTCTAAATCTCCTCCCTGGAATCTTGAGGTCATGTCCTTTAATTCTAGTGTCACCAACCAGTGGAAACAACTTTCCTGCTCTATCTTATCTATCTCTTTCATCATTTAATATGTTTCTATAAGATCTCCTCTCATCCTTCTGAATTCCAGCTAGTATAGTGCCAGATGACTAAGTCTCTCCTCTTAGTCTAACCCCCTCATCTCTGGAATCAACCTGCTGAACCTCCTCTGCACCGGCTCCAAACCCAGTACACCCTTCTTCAAGTAAGGAGACCAGAACTGCAAGCAGTACTTCAGGTGTGACCTCTCCAGAACCCTGTGCATTTGCAGCATAACCTCCCTGCTCATAAATTCAATCCCTCTAGCAATTAAGGCCAACATTCTATTTGCCTTCTTGATCGCCTGCTGCAGCTGCTACCCTTGTCCTGGGCTAGTAAGACCAAAAATAGGAAGATCATACATTTTAACATGTGGCTAAGGAGTTGGGCCAGGAGGGAGGGCTCCAGATTTTTGGATTATTGGGCTCTCTTCCCGGGAAGGTGGGACCTGTATAGAAGGGATTGCTTGCACCTGAACTGGATGGGAACTAATATCCTAGCAGGAAGTTTTGCTAGTGCTGCACAGAGGGTGGGTGTTTTAAACTGGAGCTGCAGGGACATGAAAACCAGAATGCAAGAATAGATAGCGGAGTGGTTGTGTTGAAAGATTTTGTTAAGCCTACATACAAGGTCAGAAGTAAAACGGTTGAGCATGAAGGACTAATATTCTGAGCTGCATATATTTCAACTTATTAATTGAAAAAGTGGGATGAGCTTAGGGACATCATAGCCATTAGTGCAATTTGGTTGCTGGAGGGGTAGGATTGGCAGCTCAGTGTTTCGGGCTTCTGTGTTTTAGCCTTGCCAGAGTGAGAGGGGTTTAAGGGGGAGTGGCGGCATTACTAATTCGGGAAAATGTCACGCAGTACTCAATAAGGACAGACTGGAGAGCTCTGTGACTAATGGTATGTAAGAAACAGAAACACATAAATCAGTGATTATAAAACTGCTTGAACTCTG
Source organism: Hypanus sabinus (assembly GCF_030144855.1). Lineage (NCBI taxonomy): Eukaryota > Metazoa > Chordata > Chondrichthyes > Myliobatiformes > Dasyatidae > Hypanus > Hypanus sabinus. The sequence continues at coordinate 21,989,782 of NC_082713.1, read as the reverse complement.
AAGACCCTTAGGTCCAACACCACCAGGTTCAGGGACAACTATTACTCTTCAACCATCAGGCTACTGAGCCAGCAAGGGTAATTTCAGTCATTTCAATACTGAACTGATATCCCAACCTATGGTCTCACTTTCAAGGACTAATGTTCTCAATATTATTTATTACTTATTAATTAATTATGTATATTTTTGCATTTGCACAGCTTGCCTCTTCTGAGCACACAGAAACACAGAAAACCTACTCCACAATACAGGCCCTTTGGCCCACAATGCTGTGCTTAACATGCACTTACTTCAGAAATTACCTAGATTATCCATAGTCCTCTATTTTTCTAAGCTCCATGTACTTATCCAGGAGTCTCATAAAAGACCCTATCATATCCGCCTCCACCACCGTTGCCGGCAGCCCATTCCATGCTCTCAGCATTCTCTGCGTAAAAAAAAAACTTGTCCCTGATATCTCCCCTGTACCTGCTTCCAAGCAGCCTAAAACTGTGCCCTCTCATGTTCGTCATTTCAGCCGTGGGAGAAAGCCTCTGACTATCCACACAATCAACGCATCTCTTCATCTTACACACCTCTACCAGGTCACCTCTCATTCTCCGTCACTCCAAGGAGAAAACACCGAGTTCAGTCCACTTATTCTCATAGGGCATGCTCCCCAATCCAGACAACATCCTTGTAAATTTTCTGTGCCCTCTTTCTATAGTTTCCACATCCTTCCAGTAGTGAGGCGACCAGAACTGAACACAGGACTCCAAGTGGGGTCTGACCAGGGTCCTATAAAACTGTAACATTATCTCTTGACTCTTAAACTAAATCCCATGCATAAGATCTTTGCCCTTACCTTCAACAAACAATTCTGCGAATCTTTCATCAATTCTACATTTTTCCAAAGCGTCTACGACCAGCCAACTCTGCCTCTTAAATTGTTGTGTTTTGCTATTTAAGTAGAAGCTATATCAGATCATAAATAGAGGCAAATCTGTCACTTCAGTTGGGAAATAATTCATCAAATATTGTGGTTGACATATTCCACCCCTTAATCCTATTCATTCACTGTGTGCACTGTGGAACAGGTAATTAATACAACATTAGTTGTTGAGAAATTTTCATTTTGTTTGAGTTACATCAGTGATGAGCTTTGGCCTTTAGTGCATTGCCAGTTTCATGCTGGCATTGTTTTTGTTCAGATTTTAAGAGATTGCTTCCCACAATTTTTACAGCGTTCCAAATAATGTTGGCAAACTCAGTAATACACATTAAGCAACACACACAAAATGCTGATGGAGCGCAGCAAGCCAGGCAGCATCTAGAGGGAAAAGCTCTGTTGACTTTTCGGGCCGAGACCCTTTGTCAGGACTAACTGAAAGGAAAGATAGTATCCTTCCTTTCAGTTAGTCCTGATGAAGGGTCTCGGCCCGAAACATCGACAGCACTTCTCCCTATAGATGCTGCCTGACCTGCTGCGTTCCACCAGCATTTTGAGTGTGTTGCTTGAATTTCCAGCATCTGCAGATTTCCTCGTGTTTGCCTTTTAAATACACATTAAGTTCTTGTTCGTTCATCCCACTGGAACTGCAAGAGAAGCTACAGAAAGCTAAAGCTTGTTCACAAGGGATTTCAATGGACAAAGGTTGAAAATTGTTTATTTTTTATCTAGAGTAGGTAGTTACGAACATTTGGCAATTATATTTTTGGACTCCAAACACTACTTTACACATTTAGAGAAAAAAAAGCTGGCAATTAAATCTGCATCAGCACATAGAGTACCAGTTGTATATCACTCTCTATAATAACTTTGCTATATTGACTTCAATTTTGAAAGAAGCAGGCAACTATTATTTATGCACTGAATGAGTGAAATTCTTCCCATTGTTTTTAACCCTTGGCATTGGTCCCATTCTTGAGACAAAAGGGAGGAATGTGAGAGGGTCGGGGTTGGTCAGTGGTTTTGGTGACAGTCAGGAGACCCAGAAGTAAATTCTGCCAATTCATTAATCGCTTTCCTTCTCATTTTCATCCGACTTCGAGGCTTCCAGTTGAACAAGTAGAATTAAATATTCTGCATTACATCAATTCCAACATTAAAGGGACAAGCAAAAGGTGTAAATTTCTGTTCAGATCCCTGGAAGTGGCTGAGAAGTCATATTCATGAGAAGTCTGTATCACTCTTCAGTCAGAACACCAAGCATGCTCCTTTGGGGCAGGATGTAACTGAAAAGATGCACTGAGTTACTTAAGGTTCTTTACTTGTTGGATCTGGTCCGTTGTCAATTGCTAACTTCCACGGCCACTGCTTTAGAGACTAACATCTTTGAAATTGTACCCCAGCATCTTGAAGCACTTGTTCAGTGCTGGCAGATTCAGTAATCCATATGAAACTCTTGTTGTAAGTCAGATCCACTAGGACAGTAAGGGTATTGAAGATGAACATAGGACATAGGACATAGAACAGTACAGCGAAGTACAGACCATTCAGCTCCTGATGTTGTGCTGACACTTTAACATTCTCCAAGATCACTCTAACCCTTCTCTCTGACATAGTTCTCTGTTTTATTCATCCATGTGCCTAAGAGTCTCTTAAATATCCCTAAAGTATCTGCTTTTACTACCACCACTTGGCAGTGCATGCCAGGTTTCTCTTTGGCCCACTGTGTCTATATCAACCATCAAACACCCATCTATATTAATTCCATTTATAAGCATTTGATCTGTAGTGTTCTATGCACTGGGCATTCAAGAACTTGTTGAGATACTTTGCAGATCTTGTGAGATTGCTCTCTGCTCCAAACACTCAAACGGTGTCTTCCGCACAACCCCCTTAATCCCCTGCAATAGGAAATGTTTCCTACTATATACCCTATCTATTCTCCCCATTCATAATTTCGTACTCCTCTATCAGGGTCTGCTTCAGCCTCCTTTTCTCCAAGGAAGGCAAACCAGCCTGTCGTGTCTCTCCTCATAACTGAAATATTCCATTCCAATCAATATCCAGGTGAATCTTTTTTGCATCTTCTCATGTTCAAATACAGTATATGCAGGTGGAGTCGAGAAGGCATACAAGAGCATGATATACCAGCTACTTGAGTGGTGTCGCAGCTACAACCTGGCACTCAACATCAGTAAGATGAAAGAGGTGATTGTGGACTTGGGGAAGGGTAAGAAGAGGGAACACAAATCAATTCTCATAGAGGGATCAGAAGTGGAGAGAGTGAACAATTCACATTCCTGTGTCAATATCTCTGAGGACCTAACCTGGATGCATCATATTGATGCAACTGTGTGAAAGGCAAGACAGAGGCTATATTTCATTTGGAGTTTGAGAAAACTTCTACAGATGTACCATGGAGATCATTCTGACTGGTATGGGGTGGGGGTGGGAAGTGAAGGCTACTGCACAGGATCGAAAGAAGCTACAGAGAATTGTAGGGTACTAGCCTTCATAGTATCCAAGACATCTTCAAGGAGCGGTATCTCAGAAAAGTGGCATTCATCATTAAGGATCCCCACCACCCAGGACATGCCTTCTTCTTGTTACCATCAGGAAGCTAGTACAGAACCCTAAGGACACACAGTCAGCTAGTCAGGAACAGCTTCTTCCCCTCTGCCATCCGATTCCTAAATGGACATTAAACCGGTGAACACTACCTCACTACTTTTATTTCTGTTTTTGCATTATTTATTTTAATGTAGCTATTTAATATACCTATTTATACTTAGCAATTCTTTTTTACTATGTTTATCAAGTATTACATTGTACTGCTGACATAAAGTTCAGAAATTTTACAACAAATGCCAATGTTATGAAACCTGATTTTCATTCTGATTCCCTCCTAAGGTGTGGCTACAAGAACTGTACATGGTACTTCAGTAGTGGCCTAAACAATATTTCATGGAGTTGTAACAAAATCTCTGCTCTTGTATTCCATGCCCTGGTTAATGAAGGCAAGTGTTCCATATATCTCCTTCAACACCTGTACAGTCACTTCCAGCCATCCTAGAACTTGTACATTGTTGTCCCCTCCATTTCTCCACACTCCCTAATATCCTCCAATTCACTGTACATGTCCTATCCTTATTATACCCCCAAGTGCATCACGTCACACCTACCAGAATTGAATTCCATCTGCCGTTGCTCTGTCCATCTTGCCCATGGATCAATGTTAATGGGCATTCTCACTATCAACAATACTACCAGTTTTCATATCAGGTCAGATTGTGTCTGTGCATTAAGCTCATGCAGATGAATTGGATGCTCCTGGTTGTTCTGGATTTCCTCATTTATGTATCAATGGCATCTAATACTGGTCAGAGGGCAGCTACCGGAGATCAGAATGGCCTCCCATTTCAACTGGTAACATCCATGAGTTTTCTTGTGCGTTGCCCATTGGTAAATACTTGAAACATCTGGAGCAGAAACTTTGAAGAGTGCAGATACAAAATGATAGAGATGACAGTGACATTGACTGCCATGGGGATGTGTCCCCATACCACAGTGGGCATCGTGTAGGATAGGTGTCATCACTGAACCGGATTGGTGAGCCTCCTGCAGTAGTGGGTTCGTCCACACCAAGAAATCTAAGCCTCCAGAGGTAAACTCTGTTCTCTGAGAACTGTCTCTGTGAGTTGTGCCTCTTTGTTTGCCCCTTCTCTAATGTGTAGCTACAATATCTGTGATGAGAATGCTGCAAGTGTTGTTGCTGGACATTGTGGTCACCCGGTGCCCAATCTAAACACCCTCGCCTATATGATGTATCACTAAAGCATGGAGCTAGCATGCATCAGGAGCAAATAAGGTGCTGAAACTTTGTTCTGATTAGCACAAACCACTCTTTTGCATGGATGCACATCTGACTAATCCACGTGTGCTGAAAGCTGGACCAATGGTTTGGAGCTGACTTCTTGCTGTACCATCCTGTCACCATCTCAGGCTTCTTCACCATGTTGAAATTCAGCCAATTGCAGTTGAATTTGAAGCCAGAATTAAGATATTTGCTTTTTTTTTCAGTGGAACAGCTGCGTGTTAGTAAACATTCGTCAACTAGTTTAAGTAACATTACATTTCCAAGAAATGTGACACCCTATTGATTTTCACCAGAGATTTTATTCTGCAAATTACACGTAATTCAGAAAACTCATTTCAAATGCTCTTGACATTTAAGCATTTTGACAAATGCAAGTGCTGTGAATAATAAGATGTAAAGTTCCGTTCCAAAGAGCGTCTCAGGAGAATCATGGTCATTACCAATTAAAAGTTTAATTTGCAGATCGTTGAGTATCCTTTTCACCTTCAAGTGCTTCCTTTCCTGATGCATGGTGTCGGAACATCAATCCTAAATCCGGTCATAGTCCACAGACCAGCCCTAGCCTGATTCTGGACCCCGTTCCTTTGCTCAAGTAGGATGTGAGTGTATGAACCCGGGGCACTCAAGTGAATCTATCAGTGTCATTCCACAGATTAATAATCAGACTGGCTGTGGAGATCAAAGTCAATGGCAGCAAAAGAGAGACTATGTTCTTTGTTACTGTCACATTCAATCCTCTGTACTGTTCACCATCAGATCCATTTAGAAGTGTTCAGAATATGGTTTAGAGGAGCTGCGGCATGCAGTAATGTATACCAACTGCTCTGTATGAGACTGCGAGGACTCATCTAGGCACATCACAGAAACCAAGTCTCACCCATGGACCCTATTGATGCTTCTTACTGTCTCAGTGAAGTAGCGAACATAATCAAGGACCTTGTCCTCTCGGGTAATTCTCTCCATCAGGCAGAAGATATAGAAACCTGAAAGCATATCCTACCTGGCTCAAGGGCAACTCCTATCCTGCTGTTATAGGCTATTGATGGGTCATCCAGTATGATAAGATGGACTCTTGGCATCACAATCTATTTCATTATAGTTTTGCTCCATATTGTCTGCCTACACTGCACATTTTATATAAGTGCAACTCTTTATTCCACATTCTGTTATCGCTTGTCTTCTGTGCTACCTCAATGAATGGATGGTATGAAATGATCAGAATGGATGGCATGCAAAACAACTTTCTCACTATAGCTCTGTACATGTAATAACAAACCAATTTACCAATTTTAATGATGGGATGGAGCACATGATCAAGCTGAAGCAGAAGCTTGTATTTGGTAACAGTACTGCTTCTGATTGTGATTGATAATCTGGTCTTTGTGTGCACTAAGTTCAATTTATGTACTGGATATAAGATGTCTTATGTATTTATACTTATTGTGTTCTGTTGTTATTATGTTCTTTATCTTATATTTTTCGTGCTGCATTGGATCTGGAGTAACGGTTATTTCAATCTCCTTTGCCTTGTCTACTGAAAATGACATTAAGCGATCTTGAATCTTAACATTGCTTGTGGTGTTGCTGGATGAGGTGAAGGTAATACCCTGCTCTTGGTGTTGTTGCAGTCACTCACCTGGTCTTCCATTTTGACTGGGGATTGAGGAAAGGATTGTGAATTCGGGGCAAACTTCAAGACCCTGAGCATAGTGAGAAAGGGCAGCCCAGTGGCCCAGCAAGTTGAGCCACTGCTTCACAGCTCCAGTGGCCCAGGTTTATCCCTGACCACCAGTCCATATGAAGTTTGCACCTTCTCCCTGTGACCACAGTGGTTTCCCACCCCACCCCACGTTTCCTTCCACAATATTGATTGGTAGGTAAATTGATTGTTGTAAATTGCCCATGATGTGTAATTAGAGTGGGACTGATGAGAATATAGATAGAATAAAATTGGGATTAATGTATATGATTCTTGTAGACCAGTGGTTGACAATTGGTGGACTGGAGGGCCTACTGCCTGTAAAAATAACAATGTACTGAGGTTCTGTCTATCTGTTGTGTTAACTCAGAAGACATAGGAGCAGAATTAGGATATTCGGCCCATTGTGTCAGTTGCTTCAATCAATTATAGCTGTTTCTTTTTTTACCCCATTCTCCCACTTTACTGTAACCTTTAATCCTCTTACCAATCAAGAACCTATCAACCTCTTTGTTCCCCTTTAGTTATTCTAAGGCTGTGCCCTCTGAGCCTAGACTCTGCCACTGATGGAAACAATAAGAGACAGGAGCAGGATTAAGCCATTCAGCCCCTCGGCATTCCATCATTTATTATCCCTCTCAACCACATTCTCTTGCCTTCTGCCCATAATCTTTGATACACTTGCCTACTGTGCATCAAAAAGCTCAAACCCTCCACTTTAAATACGTGTATCCCATGACTTGGCCTCCACAGCCATTTGTGGCAATGCTGGAATATCTTCACTCAACCCTGGAACATCAGGACAGTGAAGATCCAGTATGCTCTTCTTGGATTACATCTCAGCATTCGACCCCATCAACCCCTCAAAACATAGCAATAAGCTCCAAGATCTAGGCATCAATACCTCCGTGTGCAACGTGATCCTCAATTTCCTCATTTACAGACCCCAGTCAGTTCGGATTAGCAACAACATCTCCTCCATAATCATGGGCAGTACAGGTGCACCAACAAGGCTGTGCGTCAAGCCATCTGCTCTACTTGCTTTATACTTACGACTGTGAGGCCAAGTACAGATCCAGTGCTATATTTAAGTTTGCTGATGACACCCCCTGTTGTGAGCTGAATCAAAGGTTATGAATCAGCATACAGGAGGGAGACTGAAAATATGTCCAAATGTTGCCACATCACCAACCTACCTCTTAATGTCAACAAAACCAAAGAGCTGATTACTACAGAAAGAGGAAAACAGAGGTTCATGAGTCAGTCCTCATTGAGGGATCAGAGGTGGAAAGAGTCAGCAAACTTAATTCCATGGTGTTATTATTATTTTGGAAGATCTATCCTGGTTCCAGCACGTAAATGCCATTACAAAAAGGCATTGCAACATCTCCAGTTTCTTACAAATTTGCACAGTTTTGGCATGATATCTAATACTTCGACAAACTTCTATAGATGTGTGGTTGTGAGTTCGAAAGTATACTGACTGGTTGCCTCATGGCCTGGCATGGAAACACCAATGCCTTTGAACAAAAAAGCCTTCAAAAAGTTGTGGATATGGCCCAGTCCATCACAGGTAACAACCTCCCCACAATTATACATATCTACACAGAATACTGGAGCAGGAAAGCAGCATCAATCATCAGGATCCCCCACCAGCCAAGTCATGCTATCTTCTCGCTTCTGCCATCAGGTCAAAGGTATAGGAGCCAGGACCTACACCACACACTTCAGGAACAGCTGTCACCCCTCAACCACCATAAGGCTGCAAGGTGATAACATTGTGAAATGGGCTAAGGAGTGGGAGTTGGAGTTCAATTCTGATAAACGTGAGATGATGTATTTTACACCATAAATTATAGGAGCAGAATTAGACCATTCAGCCCATAAAGTCTGTTTGCCATTCTATCATGGCTGATTTATTATCCCTCCAATCCCATTCTTCTTCCTTCTCCCCATAACCTTTGATGTCCTGACTAATCAAGAGCCCATCAACTTCCTCTTTAAATATACTCAAAGACTTGGCCTCCTCAGCCATCCTGTGCAATGAATTCCACAGATACGCCAACCTCTAGCTAAAGAAATTCCTCCTCATCTCTGTTCTCAATGGACAGCCCTCCATTTTGAGGCTGTGTCTTCTGGTCCTAGACTTGTCCCTATAAAAAAAATCCACTCCACATCCATTCTATTTAAGGCTTTCAACACTTGATAGGTTTCAGTCCTTCTACTCATTCTTCTAAGCTCCAGTGAATACAAGCCCAGAGCCAGCAAATGTTCCTATATGTTAACACTTTCATTCTCAGGAACATTCTTGTGAACATCATCTAGACCCTTTCCACCTATTTCCTTAGATAAGAGGCCTAAATCTGCTCTCCATACTTCAACTGTAGTCTGACCAAAGCCTTATAAAGCATCAGCACTCAGATATATACTCTCCTGATCCAATATATCCAGGCTTTTCAGTGTCCATGAGGTTTCATGTATGGAGTCTGTACCAACAATTCAATTAGCTTTTATCTTTACTAGAACAGCTTAAAGAGATTAGTTATAGTGCACTAGTGTATCGGGGAGGGGAAGGGATATGGTGATGGAGGGGGAGGTCATATTCTGTAGTCAGGTGGGAATCAGAAATGCTGTGGGTTTCTATCAGGACCATGATCTGAGAGACGGGACAGGCCATCTTCTCTGCTCTCTGCCAGAGGAAGCAATTTATCAATATCCACTCTCTTTCAATGATCAAACTTTCTGTGTTGGTAAACCAAATGATGAAAGTAAACTGAATTAAATGTTTTCAAATTCTGATTCAGTAGGTTGCAGGATAGTGGTACATAAGAGGTAATTTTTTCCAAAATCAAAATTCTGCTGTGTCAAGCCCCCAATTTGATTGCCCACCAAAATGAAAATTAGAGCATTCTATCATCCAGTTGAAAATTACCCCTGGGATGTCAAATCCAAGCAAACATTTGATGCAAATGGTTGTTTTATAATTGCAGTTTTGTTTTGTGGATAACAGCTGCTATAATGTGATTAGAAAGAAAATGTTACTTTAAGTAACCACCTAAATATAAGGCATATGCACTTTTTAATATAAGGGTTGCACTTGTGGAGAAAATTAAAAAAAGACATCAGAAGAAAGAAACAATTGTTTACAATCACTAAGCAATTCTCTGCTGTTTTTCTTTGGAGTCTCGTTCTGACACACTATGATTAAATATTTAATGTGCTTTCTTTAAATAGAACCATTTATGTATTTTAAAATTGCAAATGGTATGACATAAATCCATCATCTGCTTTGCACTTCATTGTTGAAAGGAATGCTGTGAGTGATGAAATGCAGAACATAAAGACAACAGAAGCATAAATCTCAGTCCTTTCTGCAAATAATCGCTTCTCATTGACCCGTCTTGTTTCCACAACCATTTAATCACTCTTCTAATTCCATCTATATAATGAGCTGTGGTTTCTGTATCAACACAGTTCTCTTGCTCCCAGATTAATGTCTTTAATGTTCAGCTTTGGTCTCGTCTTTGTCCACCCATTACTGGAAGCAATCAGTTCCCATCTGCATTTATTCTTTTAAATACTGTTATTACCTTGACCTGTACAGAACATATTCCACTCTCCAAAATTTTTAATTGTTTCTTTTTATTTGTAAACTTGTAAACTTCTAATAGCCCACTTCTAACCCTAATCTTTTTACCTCAATAGCTGAGGTATTGTCCCTTATATCCTCAAATTCACATTCAGATTTACTTATCACATGTGCATTGAAATATACGGTGAAGTATTACACCCAAAATGCTGGTGGAACACAGCAGGCCAGGCAGCATCTACAAGGAGAAGCACTGTTGACGTTTCGGGCCAAGTTAGTCCTGCCAAAGGGTCTCGGCCCGAAACGTCGACAGTGCTTCTCCTTGTAGATGCTGCCTGGCCTGCTGTGTTCCACCAGCATTTTGTGTGTGTTGTTGTTTGAATTTCCAGCATCTGCAGATTTCCTCGTGTTTGCAGTGAAATATGTCATTTGCATCAACAACCAGCACACCCAAAGATTTCGCGTTTCTGTGGTAAACTATATATACCTGTCTGGACACGCCCCTCTGCTGACTGCTCCTGTGGCTCCTCCCACAGACCCTGGTATAAAGGCAATTGGAGGCACTGCTCCTCCCTCAGTCTCCAGGATGTTGTGTGGTGGTCTCTTGCTACTAATAAAAGCCTGTCGTTCGCCTCCCGTCTCCGAGAGTTATTGATGGTGCATCAATTTTATTAGCAGCAATTTTAAAACATGGAGAGTATTTTACGACCAGACAAATTGGACATTGATCCTCAATCTCTAAAAGCAGCCATTGACTTTGAACTCTGGCTTGCATGCTTCCAATCGTTCCTGGAAGAGATTTGCGTGACTGAGCCTGTTACCAAGCAAAGAGTTCTCCTCTCCAGAGTCAGTCTGCAGGTATACTCCCTGATCAGGGACCTGCCAACCTACCAAGGGGCACTGGATGCCCTCAAAAGACAGTACCTGCGGCCGGTGAACACCGTCTACGCAAGACATCGCGTAGCGACGTGGCGGCAGCGGGCCACAGAGTTGGGCGCTGAATTTGTCTGGGCCCTACATACACTCGTGTGGGTCTGCGATTGCAGGGGACTGACGGTGGAACAGCATGCAGAGCTCCTGGTACGAGATGCCTTCGTTACGGGGATCAGGTCAGTGTACATCTGCCAGCGGCTGCTGGAAATCGCCGATCTTACCTTACGTTCGGCGATCAAGCTGGCCGATACACTGGAGGCCGCTCTGCACAACGCTGACGCTGTTCAGCCGCGCGATCTCCTGCCTCCCGCCGGTCCCATGGACGATGCAGACCCCGCCACCTGCCAGCGAATCAACCACAGCTGCTGCCAGTCGCAAGTCTGTGCAGTGTTACTTCTGCGGACTCAAAAAGCACCCCCAAAAATGCTGCCCGGCCTGAGAAGCTACCTACTCCAGCTGCGGAAAGAAGGGCCACTTCACCAAGGCCTGTAAGTCTAAACCATGAGCGGGGTCGAGCAGCGCCACGTGCGAGGCATGGGGGCGGCCATCTTTGTCAGTGCTACCTCACCCCACCTCCGACCCACGGGTGCTTATCAGGCACCAAGACGACGATTCAACTCTGGCCTCCATGACCCTTGACCAAAGCGCCCCATACCAGCTCGCCGGGTCAATGATGGACATTCTGGTGGAGGGGCACAGGACTAGCTGCCTGTTTGACACTGGCAACACTGAGAGTTTTATTCACCCGGACACGGTGCAACGCTGCGGACTCCTGACACAGCCAGTAAGCCAGAGGGTCACCATGGCTTCTGGGTAGCATTCCACAGACATCCAGGGGGGTTGTGTAGCGACATTGGTGGTGCAGGGCACAGAATATCGGGACTTTGCGTTACTGGTCATGCCTCAACTGTGTGCCCCTGTGCTATTGGGGCTGGACTTCAAGAGCCACCTGAAAAGTGTGACTATGGAGCATGATGGGCCCCTCCCACCACTCACTGTCAGAAATCCTCAGTTTTGTGGGACTTCATCATATACCCCGCTACTGACCACACACACACACACACACACACACACCTGCACATCCCACCCAGCACCATGCCAACAGCCGTGCTACTGACACCACTTGCAGCCTCTCCACCCTCAAGATCCCTCCCCCACCGCTGTTCACCAACCTGACCCTCCACTGTAAACCTGTGGCAACTAAAAGCAGGAGGTACAGTGCGGGGGACAGGGCCTTCATTCAGTCGGAGGTGCCCCGGCTGCTCAGGGAGGGGATCATTGAGCCAAGCACAAGTCTTTGGAGGGCCCAGGTGGTTGTTGTTCGGACCGGGCAGAAAAACAGGATGGTCGTGGACTATAGCCAGACCATCAATATGTTCACGCAGCTTGACGCATACCCCCTACCCTGCATCGCGGATATGGTCAATCAGATAACTCAGCACAAGGAGTACTCGACCATAGACCTGAAATCCGCTTACAATCAGCTCCCCATCCGCCCAGATGACTACCCCTACACCGCCTTCGAGGCGGGCGGCAGGCTCTATCACTTTCTGCGCGTCCCCTTCGGTGTCACCAATGGTGTCTCTGTCTTCCAGAGGGAAATGGACCGGATGGTGGACCAATGCCAACTGAAGGCCATGTTCCCATATCTGTATAACATCACCATCTGCAGTCACGACTGGCAGGATCACGACACCAACCTTCAATAATTTTTCCAAGCGACCAAAGCTCTTAACCTTACCTATAACAGGGACAAGTGTGTGTTTGGAACCACCCGACTTGCTATCCTTGGTATGTCGTGGAGAACGGGGTCATTGGCCCTGACCCCAACTGTATGTGCCCCCTGTTGGAACTCCCTCTTCCCACTACCCTCAGAGCCCTTCAAACGGCGCCTGGGTTTCTTTTCCTATTACGCCCAATGGGTCCCTCACTACGCAGACAAGGCCCACCCCCTGGTCAAGTCCACCGCATTTCCCCTCTCAGCCAAGGCCCACGCGGCCTTCAGCCGCATTAAAGAGGACATTGCCAAAGCTACAATGTATGCGGTGGACGAGACCATTCCCTTCCAAGTAGAGAGTGACGCCTCCGACTTCACGCTTGCTGCTACCCTCAATCAGACAGGCAGGCCAGTAGCATTCTTCTCTCGTACCCTTCAAGGCCCTGAAATTCAGCACTCCGCGGTGGAGAAAGAAGCCCAGGCCATAGTGGAAGCTATTAGGCACTGGAGGCACTATCTCACCGGCAAAAGGTTCACCTTGTTGACCGACCAGCGCTCAGTTGCGTTCATGTTCAGCAACCAACAGTGGGGCAAAATCAAAAATGATAAAATTTTGCGGTAGGGAATGGAACTCTCCACCTACAGCTATGATATCCCGTACCAGCCTGGAAGGCTCAATGAGCCCCCTGATGCCCTATCCCGGGGAGCGTGTGCCAGCATGCAGCTCGACCAGCTATACGCCCTCCATGCACATCTTTGCCACCCGGGGGTCACCCGACTTTACCATTTCTTGAAAGCCTGGAACCTGCCTTACTCCCCTGAGGACATCAGGACAATGACCAGGGACTGCCAAGTCTGCGCTGAGTGCAAACCGCACTTCTACCGTCCTGAAAAGGCACAACTTATCAAGGCCACCCGCCCCCCCCCCTGAGCCACTGAGTGTCGACTTTAAGGGCCCCCTTCCCTCCACTGACCACAATGTCTACTTTCTCAACATAATCGGCGAGTACTCGCGGTTCCCCCTTTGCCATCCCCTGCCCCGATACCACTGCCACGTCCGTCACAAAAGCCCTGCATCAGCTCTTCACTCTGTTTGGATATCCCTGCTATATCCACAGTGATAGAGGGTCCTCGTTTATGAGTGACGAGCTGCACCAGTACCTGCTGGCTAGGGGTATTGCTACTAGCAGGACCACGAGCTATAATCCCCGGGGAAATGGACAGGTGGAGAGGGAGAATGCCACAGTGTGGAAGGCCACACTCTTACTTAGTCCTTAAGTCAAAGGGATTGTTGGTGTCTCGCTGGCAGGAGGTCCTCCCCGAGGCACTCCACTCCATCCGCTCCCTGTTATGTACGTCCACCAATGTCACCCCTCATGAGTGACTCTTTTCTTTTCCCAGGAAGTCTGCCACTGGGACCACCCTATCAGCTTAGCTGACGTCCCCAGGGCTAGTGCTGCTCCGGAAACATGTGAGGAGCAATAAATACTCCTCAATGGTTGAGAGGGTTCACTGACTTCATGCGAACCCCCGTATGCCTACATGGACTTACCTGATGGGCAGGAGGACATGGTCTCTATCCGCGACCTGGCGCCCGCAGTAGCCCCAGACCCCTACCCCGAACACTCCATGGTGACTATGAACCCCGTACCCACCGAGGTGTAAAGCACGAGACACCGCACACAGCAAGCCCTACACAGACTCCTAATGACACTCCCATACCTGGCGCCTCGCACACGCATGAGGGATCACTGATGCCTAATGGGCTGGCACCTCAAGTCAGGCCGGCGCCAGCACAACCACCATCACCGTTGCAATCACCACCGGTACCTGTGCAATCACAGCCAATGCTACGTAGAATGCAGCGACAGACTTGACCACCCGATAGACTTAACCTGTAAATATACTTGTAAGAAACTTCGCCCCATGGGGACTCTGTTTTAAAACAAAGGGGGGGGGGGTGAATGTGGTAAACTACATATACCTGTCTGGACACACCCCTCTGCTGACTGCTCCTGTGGCTCCTCCCACAGACCCCGGTATAAAGGCGATTGGAGGCACTGCTCCTCCCTCAGTCTCTAGGATGTTGTGTGGTGGTCTCTTGCTGCTAATAATAGCTTATCGTTTGCCTCCCATCTCCGAGAGTTATTGATGGTGCATCAGTTTCCCTCATCACTATTGGGTCTAAGTCCTTCTAGCATTGTTAGGAGAACCTTCAACAGAAGGATTTCTTCTCAAGACCAATGTGGAATGAGGAAGACTACAGCCTCAGAATAGAAGCACATCTCTTTCGAATGGAGAAGAGAAGGAATTTCTTTAGCCAGATGGTGATGTGTCTGTGGAATTCAATGCCACCGATGGCTATAGAGGACATGTCGCAGCATATATTTAAAGTGGACATTATTAGGTTCTTGATTACTAAGGGACTCAAAAGTAATGGGAAAAAGGCAGAAGAATGGGTACGAGAGGAATAATAAATCAGCCATAATGGAATGGCAGAACAGGCCTGATGGGCCTAATGGCCTAATTCTGCTCCTACGTCTAAAGGGTTTATGGTCTAAGAAGTATAGGCCTTGTCATCAACCCCAGATTGTGAAAACTGAATAATAAAAGAAATGCTAGGATCACAATACACTGAGTCAATTGCAATTTCATCAAAGGGTTTTGTAAAGTTTGGGAACCAATAGTGTTTGAAATACTTGCAGATGTTTTTCCATCTCACAGATGCTAAATTACTTGGCTTGTCATTCTTTGGATTAATTCTGACACTCTGTTGGAGTTAACAACTGATGTTGGACATATAAGTCATTAGTCCTGATGAAGGGTTTCAGCCCAAAATGTCAACTGTTCACTCTTTTCCATAGAAGTTCCTGCCTACTGAGTTCCTCCAGAATTTAGTGTGTGTTGCTTTGATTTCTAGCATCTGCAGATTTCCTGTTGTTTGTCATATATCAACAAAGTTTTAGTAATCTTGGCTTCATGTTAATTTTCTGCAAGCAACATATAATACATTTCAGTGGAGCCAAACCTATTGAATATAATTTGTAAATAGTTTAATTGAAAGTAAATAATTCCAAAACTAATAAGAAAAATATATAAACATGAAATCAGTTTATTCCTTAAATTAAAATTGTAGGAGCAGGTCAAACTATTAAAGTTGAAAATTTAGTAAATTTTCAAAAAGACTAATGACAAATAATTGAATTAAACTATGGATAGTAATCTGATATAAAGGAGTTGGAATACTTTCACAATCATTGAGTTTGGCTTGAAATTTGGGACTTTGACAGGATTGCAAATTAGTCATGTAATAAAAGCCAATTAAAATGTTAGCATGAAAAAGTGACAATTATTTTCAACACATAATAAGGAAACGAATTTCAATTTCTCTGCCCCACTTAATTATTCCTGTGTTCTCTTTACATAAGTCTAGGCTGGGATTTTTCCCTATTTTTCAAATGGAAACAGTTGTCTGGATTTTCTGCAGGAATGTCAGCAAATCCCTATGTAATTGTCAAGAAGTTAAATTCTTCACTTGAGGTGTGCCTGTACAGATGTTTACCGTTGTTCTGCGTGAAGTTCAATGGGCAGATGTAAAAAGACAACAATTCCCCATTGAAAAGCTGCCTGCTGAACATGCACTAGGCTGAATGGTAAAGGAACAGACGTTCTATTTCTTTAAATGGACAGGAGTGGCTTCAAGGTATCATGGTAAGTAATGTTAAATTAATTTGCCTAGCACTTTGTTTTTAAACGTTTTCAACTCAAAGTTCAAAGTAAATTCAAAATAAAGACTGAAGGAAAGGGAGAGAGAGGTGAGCTGTGGTGATAGAGTATTTGTTAGTTAAGGGAATAGACAGGAGGTTCTGTGGGTGAGAACGAGTTTCCCAGATGGTTTGTTGCCTCCCGGGTGCCAGAGTCCAGGATAAATTGGATCGAATCCTCAACATTTTTAAGCAGGTGGGTGAACAGCCTGCAGTCATGGTCCATGCAGGTACCAATGACATGGTAGGTCGAGTGACAAGGTGCTGCAAAGTGAGTTCAGAGAGTTAGGGCAGGACCTCCAGGGTTGTGATTTCAGGATTGCTACCTGTCCCATGTGCTAGTGAGGCAAGAACTAGGAAGATTATACAGTTTAATAAGGAGTTGATGTAGGTGAGAGGGCATAGGAGTTTTGTATCCTTGGGTTCTCTTCCAGGGAAGGTAGGACGTATACAGAAGGGAAGGTTTACACCTGAACTGGAGATGGACTAACATCCTAATGAGAAGGTTGTTAATGGTGAACGATGGGGTTTTAAGTACAGTTGCAGGGGGATTGGAATCAGAGTGCCACAACAGTTAGTGGAGAGGTTGTGGAGGCAGATGCTGGTAAGGCCTCAGACAAAGTTAGGAATCTAAAGATTAAGCACGGTGCGAGTAGTGTCCTGAGCTGCATGTTTCAGTGCCAGGAGTATTGTAGGAAAGGCGGATAATAGTGCTGAAAATGAAGAAACTGGTTTACAAGTAGAGGCAATGTAGAGTGAGCAGAGGCTGTTGATAGGGCAAATTTGCAGTTGCAACATAAAACGTGGCAAAATCGAAAATAATGAATACAGGACTGTAGGTATTATATCTGAATGCCATCAATATACAGAATATGGTGATGAACTTGTAGCACAGTTGCAGATTGTCATGTATGATGTTGCAGGCATCACTGAATCATGGCTGAAAGAAGATTATAGCTGGGAGCTTAATGTCCAAGGATATACCTTGTATTGAAAGAACAGGCAGCAAGGTACAGGGGGTAGCGTTGCTCTGTTGGTAAAAAAAATAAATAAAATCATTAGAAAGAGGTAACATAGGGTTGGAAGGTGTTAAATCATTGAGGATAGAGCTAAGGAACTGCAAGGGTAAAAAGTCACTGACAGGAGTTGTATATCGACCCCCAAACTGTAGTAAGGATGTAATCTATAAATTACAACAGGAGATATAAAATGCACGCCAAAAGTATAATGTTATAATAATCATGGGGGATTTTCAATATGAAGGTAGATTAGGAAAATCGTGTTGGTGCTGTATTCCATGAAGGGGAATTTCTAAAGTGGCTCTGAAATGGAATTTTTAGAGCAGCTCAAGGTTGACCCCACTGGGGGACCAGCTATTCTGGATTGGGTGTTGTGCCATGATCCAGAATTGATTAGAGACCTTAAGGTAAAAGAATCATTAGGGGAAAGTGATCATAATATGATTGAATTCACACTGAAATTTGAGAAGAAGCTAAAGTCAGATGTATCAGTATTACAGTGGAGTAAAGGGAATTACAGAGGCATGAGAGAGGAGCTGGCCAGAATTGACTGGAAAAGAACACTGGCAGGGTGATGTCAGAACAGCAATGGCTGGAGCTTTGGGGGGCAATTCGGAAGACATAGAATATATACATCCCAAAGAGGAAGAAGAATTCTAAGGGCTATATGATGCAACTGTAGCTATCAGAAGAAGTCAAAGCTGGCATAAAAGCCAAAGTGAAGGCAAAAAAATAGAGAAAAAAAATTAGTGAGCAGTTAGAGGATTGAGAAGCTTTTAAAAACTAACAGAGGCAACTAAATAAAAGTCATAATGAGGGTAAAGATGGAATACAGAAATAAGCTAGCCAATAATATTAAAGATGATACCAAAAGTTTCTTCAGATATATAAAGTGTAAAAGAGAGGTAAGAGTGGATATTGGACTGCTGGAAAATGATGCTGGAGAGGTAGCAATGGGGGACAGTGATATAGAAGACAAACTGTATAAATATTTTGCATCAGTCTTCACTGTGGAAGACACTAGAGGTATGGTGGAAGCTCCAGGTGTCATGGTCATGAAGTTACCATAACTAGAGAAAAAGTTCTTTGGAAACTGAAAGGTCTGAATGTAGATAAGTCATTGGGCCATTTGGTATACGTCCCAGGGTTACGAAAGAGGTGGATGAAGAGACTGAGGGGGCAGTAAGAATTATCTTTCAAGAATCACTAGATTCTGGAATGGTTCTGGAAGACTGGAAAATTGCAAATATCACTCCATTCTTCAAAAAGGAAGAGAGGCAGATGAAAGGAAACTATAGGCCGGGGGTCGGCAACCTGCGGCTCCCGAGCCATTTGTGGCTCTTTCACCTCTGTGCTGCGGCTCCCTGTGGCTTTGGGAAATAATTGGTCAGTATTTAATTAAAATGTATTTTATGTTAGTTTGTTAGCTTTTGAAATGTAATTCTAAATTTGAAGATTATGGTGATCTTGTACAATCTAAGTGTGGCGACACATTTCCTGGCACATCCGAAACGGCTCACAATTAGCCAGCATTCCAGCTAAGGGAGATAGCCTACGGGGGTTTGTGAGTACGCGTCTTTTGCAGCATCTGCGTCCATGGGGGCTGGGTTGAGGGAGGCTTAAAAGCAAGGCTGTTTAGTTCGAATAAAGTTATTCGACTGCAGTTTACTGACTGCGTGAGCACACCGCTACAACGTGTTTTTATCGCTATTAATATACGTCACCACTGCCAATACCTGACACCCGCCAGTGCGTGATTTCTTTAATTTTTCGATCCAAGGTAAGCCAACTATGGAGAATTCTAAAAAAAGAAAAGTGACTGAAGAAAACAGAACTTTTAATGATACGTGGACAGATTCATTTGCTTTCACTGTTGACGAGACTGGTTTACCGGTATGCTTAATATGCAATGAGAAACTAGCAAACAACAAAAAGTCAAATGTCGCAAGGCATTTCCAGAGTAAACACGCAGCCTTTGCTCAAAAATATCCGGATGGAGATGAGAGAAAAAAAGCCGTTTCGGAACTGATGCGGAAGGTTGATCTGAGCAAAAATCATTTCCAGAAATGGATGAAGTCTGGAAAATCAACGACATACGCCAGTTATATTGCCGCTCAGGAAATAGTCAGGCACGGGAAGCAGTTTACAGATGGTGAATATATAAAAGAATCTTTCATTAAGATTTCAGAACATCTATTCACGGACTTTAAAAACAAGAGTGAAATTGTGCAGAAAATCAGGGATATGCCCCTCTCTGCAAAGACTGTCAAAGACAGAACCATAAAAATGGCAGAAGACATCACAAGACAGCAAATTAAAGACATCAATTCAGCTGTGGCCTACTCGATTGCCTGTGACGAGTCTAAAGACAAAGGTGATATTGAACAAATAGCGTTGTTCTGCCGGTATGTAAACTCTGCCGGGCCACAGGAAGAACTGATTGAGTTGATACCTCTAAAAGACCAAACACGGGGGGAGGACATCTGTGAGGCTGTCTTGAATTGTTTAAGAGCCAAAGGAATAAAGACCACCCATCTGGTGTCAGTAGCTACTGATGGGGCTCCGAATATGACGGGAACGCACAAGGGATTTGTGGCTTTACTGTAGAAGTCACTGGACAGAAAGCTGCTGACTTTTCACTGCATCTTGCACCAAGAGGCACTGTGCGCTCAAACATTTCCTCCGGAATGCACAGAAGTAATGGATGTTGTCATTCAGATTGTCAATAAAATAATGGCAAAAAGTTTAAATCACCGTCAATTCCGTTTGTTACTGGACGAGATGGAAAGCGCATATTCTGATCTCCTGCTGCACAACAAAGTCCGGTGGCTGTCCAAAGGGGAGGTGCTGAAACGCTTTGTCGCGTGTCTGGAAGAAGTGAAAACTTTCCTGGGCAGCAAAGGGCTCACCTTTCCTGAGCTGGAACAGCCAGAGTGGCTGGAAAAGCTACACTTCATGGTAGACATGACAGCGCACCTGAACACGCTGAACACAGCTCTTCAGGGGAAAGGACGCACAGCCCTGCACATGTTGGAGGATGTTTTGGCATTCGAGCGCAAGTTGACAGTGCTTGCCAGAGATTTACAGAAAGGCACTTTGTCTCACTTCCCCAATTTGAGAGAGTTCAAACAAGGTCACGACATGATAATTTCGGAGTATTTACATTCTGCAATCATCGCAATGCAAACATCGTTTGGGAAACGCTTCTGTGAGTTCAGAGAGGAAAAAAACACATTATCCTTCCCGGTCACTCCCTTAAGCATCGATCCTTCCCTACTGAATACGACTGCATTGGCAGGTGTGAGTCAACCTGATCTTGAGATGGAACTGGCCGACATAGCCGACAAAGACATATGGGTGTCCAAGTTTAGACGCTTGACAGCAGACCTTGAAGATGTTGCCCGTCAGAAGGCCGTTCTTGCTCAGAATCACAAATGGAGTGATATTGAAAACCTTCCAAAACCGGACAAACTTGTGTTCGAAACATGGAATGCTATGCCCGACATTTATGTAAACATGAAAAAGTATGCGCTTGGAGTCCTGTCGATCTTTGGATCCACATATGTATGTGAGCAGGTGTTCTCCAACATGAACTTTATTAAAAACAAACATCGCGCACGCCTCACAGATGACAGCTTGCGATCCTGTGTAAAGATGAAGGTGACGTCATACAGCCCTGATGTGCAGACGCTGTGCGCTGAGGTCCAGGAGCAGAAATCCCATTAACCAAGTATGATAAATATTTTAATTGCCTATTATTTTATGTGTATTCATATTTTTTCATTGTTCAGTGAAATAGTCCTTTTATTTTTCAGGCTGACAGCTGGCTGATGTTATTTTTGGTTTGCTGCTGGCGGCAAATTTAAGTTTGGCGTTTTTCATAAATACAAGAAGGACTCAAATAGACGTTGAGTATTTTACTTAAAAGTAACCTTCAACCCAACGTCTTTTTTTCGGAGTTCAAAATGTTTTTGTTGCATGCAGAAATGTAATTTCGTTTTCTCTGCAGGAGTTCATCAATTTCATAAATGCAACACATTATAGTTTGTTTATACATAGCATAAAGGCAAAAAAAACGTTGTATGCAGTGTTATTTCATTTTAAATGTCAAACGGGTTTTGCGGCTCCCAGTGTTTTCTTTTCTGTGGGAAACGGGTCCAAGTGGCTCTTTCAGTGGTAAAGGTTGCTGACCCCTGCTATAGGCCAATTAGTCTAACCTCAGTGGTTAGGAAGATGTTGGATTTGGTTGTTAAGGATGAGGTCTCAGGGTACTTGGAGGAACATGATAAATTAGGCCATAGTCAGCATGGTTTCCTTAAGGCAAAATTTGCCTGACAAACCTGTTTGAATTCTTTGAAGAAATGAAAAAACAGGATAGAGAAAGGAGAATTGCTTGATTTTGCGTACTTAGATTTTCAGAATTCCTTTGAGAAGTTGTCACACATGAGGCTACTTAACAAGTTACAAGCCCATGGTATTACAGAAAAGATTCTAACATGGATAAAGCAGCGGCTGTTTGGCAGAGGCAAAAAGTGGGAATAAACAGAGCCTCTTCTGGTTGGCTGCTCGTGACTAGTGGTTTTCCACAGGCGTCTATGTCAATGATTTTGATCATGGACTAGATGATTTTGTTGAAAAGTTTGCAGAGGACATGTAGATAAGTGGAGGGGCGGGTAGGTTTGAGGAAGTAGTGAGGCTACAGAAGGACTTTGACAGGTTAGGAAAACAGGCAAAGAAATGGCAGATGCAATACAGTATCAGGAAGTATATAGTCATGCACTTTGATGGAAGAAATGAAAGGATTAACTGTTTTCTAAATAGAGAGGAAATACAAAAAAAACTGAGGTTCAGTGGGACTTGGGGGTCCTTGTGCAGGATTCCCTAAACATTAATTTGGAGGTTGAGTCTGTGATGAAGAAGGCAAATGAAATATGAGCATTCATTTCATGAAGACTAGAATATAAAAGCAGGGGTGTAATTTTGAGTCTTTAAAAAGCACTGGTGAAGCTCCACTTGAAGGATTGTAAGCAGTTTTGAGTCCCTTATCTTGGAAAGGATGTGCTTAAACTGGAGAGGGTTCAAAAGAAATTCACGAGCATGATTCCAGGATTGAATGGCGTGTCATATGAAGAGTGATTGGTGGCTCTGGGCCTGTATTCATTGGAACTCAGAAGGGTAAGGAGAGTCTTACCTCATAAAGTGCTCTTTGGAGCAGAGCAGTTGCCTTAGTCTACTACTAAAACTGCTCCTCTGTTCAGCCAAGGTGGCAGCAGAGGGTGAGAAACATTGTCCAGAATTGCCAAGGTTTTCCGTAGGGTCTTTTTTTTTCTACCACAACCTCCAGTGTGTCCAGTTTGACTCCCAAACAGAGCCAGCCTTTCTAATCAGCATATTGAGCCTGTTGGCATCACCCATGTTGAAACCTCTGAGGCAGCACACCACCGCATAGAACAATGTACTGGTGACAACAGACTGGTAGGACATGTGAAGGGGAGGCCTGTACACTCTAAAGAACCTCAGTCTCCTCAGGAAGTAGAGGCAACTCAGGCCCTTCTTGTACACAGCCTCTGCGTTGGTGCTCTACTCAAGTCTGTTATTCAGGTGCATCCCCCACACCTAATCCTGCTCCCTATATCTTATCATCTTTTGGTCTAAAATTATCTCGAAGTACATATATGTCACCGTATGCTACCCAGAGATTTTATTCCAGGCATTCACAGTAAATACAAATAAACACAATGGAATCATTGAAAAACCACTCAGATCAAACCCGGAACAACAAGGACTTGAACTATAAGGAAAAGGTTGAATAGGTTAGGACTTCAATTTCCTGTAGCAGAGAAGAGTGAAGGGAGATCTCATAAAGGTGGATAAAACTTTGAGGGGTCTCTATCTAAAGCTTCTCTTGAAAGCTGTTTATACAGATCAGGATCATTACACAGTGCATTGAGGTAGAACAAGTCAAAACAACAAAAACAAAAACATAGTATACATTTAAAGTTCAAAGTAAATTTATTATCAAAGTACATATTTGTTCTGTGACCCCCCCGCCACCTTTGTGATTTTTATAAATGAACTGGATGAGGAAGTAGAAGGTGCATTGATAAGTTTGCTGATGACACCAAAGTTGGGGGTGTTGTGGATGATCTGGAGGGTTGTCAGGGGTTACAGCGGGACATCAATCGGATTCCAAAAGGGGCTGAGATGTGGCAGATGGAGTTCAACACAGGTAAGTGTGAAGTGGTCCATTCCACAAGGTCAAATTTGAAGCCAGAATATAATATTAATGGTAAGACTCTTGGCAGTGTAAAGGATCAGAGAGATCTTTGGGTTGGTGTCCATAGGACACTCAAAGCTGCTGCGCAGGTTGACAGTGTTGTTAAGGAGGCGTATGCTGTGTTGGCTTTCATCAACCATGGGATTGAGTTTGAGAGCCATGAAGTAATATTACAGCTCTACAAGACCTTAGTTAGACCCGACTTGGAGTACTGTGTTCAGTTCTGGTCACCTCATTACAGGAAGGATGTGGATGCTATGGACAGGGTACAGAAGAGATTTACAAGGATGTTGCCTGGATTGGAGAGCATACTTTATGAAAATAGGTTGAGTGAACTTGGACTTTTCTCCTTGGAATGATGGAGGATGAGAGGTGACCTGATAGAGGTGTAGAAGATGATGAGAGGCATTGATTGTGTAGATAGCCAGAGGCATTTTCCCAGGGCTGAAATGGCTAACACAAGGGGCATAGTTTTAAGGTACTTGGAAGTAGGTACAAGGGGGATGTCAGAGGTAAGTTTTTCACACAGAGAGTGGTGGGTATATGAAATGCAATGCCAGTGATGGTGGTAGAGGCGGATTCAAAAAGGTCTTTTACGAGACTCTTAGGTACATGGAGCTTAGAAAAATAGAGGGCTATGTGGTAGGGAAATTCTAGGCAGTTTCTAGAGTAGGTTACATGGTTGGCACAACATTGTGGGCCAAAAATGTGCTGTAGATTTCTATGTTTCTATATTTGAATGCATGCAGGCATTTTTTCCTTCGGGTTGGGTGAGATGAGTGTAACCCTCATGTTTGGGTAGCAGCTTAATCTGGGGGAACAGCCTTCGGCCTGGCCAAACTTGAGAAATCTTGTTTGGGTGGATGCTCCATGATGTGTTCCACTGTTACAAATCAGTACCGCAAAATAACAAACAGTACACAATCTACAATTAAATGATTGAGCTTTATAATTCTTAATTTGACTATAGGGTTAGTAAAGAAACAGAAAAGAAAAAGGGCCCATTCTCATGAAACAGTCTAATGCACAATGTTAGAGCTCACGGTTTTTCCGTCAGTTCGTTCACTATCGATTTCCCACAGGCGTTGTCGACTCCCGACCCCATTCCATGTCCACTCCATCCTGCAGTCTACGACTTCCTTATTCTGGCATCTTCTCTCGCCATTTTCTACCAAACAAAAGATTGCGAAACCTTCTCTCAGGCCCACAAGAAAAAAAATCATCTCCCCTCATTGGCCAGCGCATATTCCAAAGCCCCGGTATCTCTAGTCATAACTCAAACACTGCGCTGCAGAGAAACCATTACATCAGCAGGGAAACCTTTCCCAGGTCGTTACACTCTCCCCCCAACAAATTTAGTCATGTCCTCATGACTTTAAGATAATTTGCCAACCTTTCCTGCAAAACACAAAGTCTAACCCAGGTGTAAAAGGCAGTGACATAGATCCCTAAAATAGTAGGGCCACATTCTGTTCCCCCGGTGCTACATAGGCCAGCCTAACCAATGGTCTCCTGATTCTCTGAGACCTCCGTACCCCGTCATCTATCTCTTCATGTTCAGACACTACTGGGGATACTTCTGGTCTAACTGGCGAGGCCTTCCCTGGCCTATTACTTGTGCCCACCTGCAACTCGGACCCCTCTGTCTCTTAGCTCTTAGCTAAGCCCCGCTACATCCCTTGCAGGGTCCCACTGCAACCCAAGCTGTCAACAGATAGCCCCCCCCCCCGATTTCCCCTGACTCAGCGGGAGAAGGGATGGGAGTCTCTTCCTCAATCAATGGGGATTTAGCAAAAGGCAGTATATACCACACATCCAGGTCCTCATCCTCCCAACCAGTATTCCTCTCAGGGGCAGTGGATGGCCTAACCTCTCTTGCTGTTGGTCCTGCAGTTGCCCCACATTGCCGCAGAGTTCACTTACTAGGTTTAGGCTCCAGGTCGGGCTCTGGGTCAACCTGCATCTCTTGTCCCAGAGGCAGAAGGTGGTTCCGATGGAGAACCTTGACAGGCCCATTCCCATCCTTTGGTTTCACCCAGAAAACTGGTAGGTTTGGCATCTGGCTCTCGACTAGATAAGGGGTAGTCACCCAGCAATTAGTCAACTTATGCTTCCCAGGTAGCCCCAAATTCCTTATGACGAAACACGAGGAAATCTGCAGATGCTGGAAATTCAAACAACACACACAAAATGCTGGTGGAACACAGCAGGCCAAGCAGCATCTATAAGGAGAAGCACTGTCGACATTTCGGGCCAGATGAAGGGTCTCGGCCTGAAACGTTGACAGTGCTTCTCCTTATAGATGCTGGCAGGCCTGCTGTGTTCCACCAGCATTTTGTGTGTTCCTTATGAGGACTTGATCTCCCGGCAGGAGTTGGGAGTTCCTAACCTTATGATCCTACCTCTTTCTTATTTCCTTGATTCTGCTCAGCAGCCACGATCCCAGCTAATTCATAAGCCGTTGTCATCTCCCTTCACATATCAGACACATACTTCAGATGAGTATTCGGTGGTAGGTCGCCCTCATCAGTCCCAAAACAAAGGTCCATGGGCAACCTCACCTCATGCCCAAATACCAGGTAGTATGGTGAGTACCTGGTAGCGTCATTTTGAGTACAGTTGTACCGTGGATCAGGTGTTCAATATGTTGACTTCACTTGCCCTTCTTGCTGATCTCCAAGGTCCCAAGCATGTCTAGCAAGGTCCAATTAAACCTCTCGGGCTGGGGATCACCCTGCGGACAATAGGGAGTGGTCCTTGACATCTCAACTCCAAACATTTCTAGTAACTCATGGATGAGCCTGCTCTCGAAATCCTGTCCCTGATCATTGTGTATCCACCTGGGAAGGCCAGGATAAGTGAAATACTTCTCCCATAACACATTGACCGCCATAGACACACTCTGGTCCTTGGTAGGGAAGACCTGCGCATATCTGGTGCAGTGATCCGTGGTGACTAAGACATTCGCTGTGGTGCTGGCATTGGGTTTGATTGACAGGAAATCCATACACACCACGTCCAGGGGCCCCGCACTCTGCAAGTGTGACAAAGGAGCTGCCTGTGTAGGCAGTGTCTTCCACTACATGCATCGAATGCACAACTTACAGTATTCTTCGATCTCTGTCTTCATTTGGGGCCAGCAAAACCGGTCTCTGAGCAATCCATAGGTCTCTTCAACCCCCAAATGTCCAGAATCATCATGAAGTGACTTCAACATAATCCTCCAATACTTCTCCGGCAGAACCATCCGGAAATGCCGAGGTTGTTTTGGAGATGAAGTGACCCGGTTAAGGATCTGGTTCTGCAACACCAACCAAGGCCATTCTCTCAGTAATCAGGGCACCACAGTGTGTTTCATCTCCTCCACCTGAGCCATGTCTCCGTTCTCAACCACTGACCAAATGGTACTAATGCCTGGGTCATCTTGCTGAGCAGCTGCCACTTCCCCAGAACTCAAATCCGGCAAATGATTTGGCTTCAGAGCAGTCAGGTTACAGTAAACTTGTGGAATGGCATCATCAGAAGCTCCCAATTGATCTACTGCTCATTCCTGCCCCTGCTTTCCTTCTGCCTTCACTATGATGGTAAACTGACACATGGCCTTCACCCCCGAGGCAAGAACACTCTCCCACTCCTCATCCCTGTCCAGCCTTCATGCACACATTGGGACAAAGCATCAGCATCAATATTCCTGCTTTCTGGCCGGTACTTCAGGCTGAAATCATAGGCACGCAATGCCGCCAACCACCAATGGCCTGTGGCATCCAATTTTGCCGAAGTCAGGATATACGTTAGGGGATTGTTGTCTGTCCTCACCTCAAACTTGACACCATAGAGGTAATCACTCAGCTTATCCACCACAGCTCATTTCAATGCTAGAAACTCCAACTTGTGCATACGATAGTTTTTCTTGGAGGGCGACATACTCTGGCTGACAAACACAACAAGTCTTAATCTGGTGCCCTGATCCTGATACAGGATGCCCTCTAAGCCCCTTGGCTGACATCCATATGCAGAACATACGGCAATCAGGGGTCTGCAAAAGCCAGCACCGGCACCTGGGTCAGCAGATCCTTCAGCGACTGAAAGGCATCTTCACATTTTGATTCCCACCTCGGTCCAAAGGGCTCCAATGGAGTAAGATACTCTCTACCCTCCTCTCCTCTTACCCTTCCCTTTCTTCCCCAAGGGAGGGTAACCACACAGAAGCTGATTCAATGAGTGACTCACTTTCACGTAGCCCTTCCCACACCTCCAACGGTAACCAAACAACTCGATGAACAAGCACAGAGCGCTCACAGTCTGGGGCCATGGTCAGGTGGTCACTGCCTCTATCTTAGCAAGATACTCCGTCCTGTGAGATTATGCCCAACATAGCTAAAAGATGTCTTGCAGAACTGGCACTTGTCTAGGAAAGTTTTAACCTTTCATCTTTCAGGAGGCCCAACACATTCAGTAGCCACATTTCATGTTCTTCAAAGGTGGACCCAAACACTATGAGGTCATCCAGATACACCAATACCTCAAGCAAGTTCATATCCATGACCTGCTAGAAGTTTGTAGGGGCTCCTGATATGCCCTGGGATATCCTTTTGAACTGGAAGAATCCCAGGGGACAAATAAATACTGACTTCTTTTTGTTAGCTTCACTCGTGGGGATCTGGTAATATCCACTCCTCGTCCAGCACACTGAACACTTCACACCAGTCAGAAAGGCCATCGTGCTTACAATCCTTGGGACCATATACTGGTCAAGGACAGTACACCTGTTCAGAGTCTTATAGTCCAAACACACCTGTACCTTCCCATTCTTCTTTCTGACCACTACTATTGGAGATGCATAGGGGCTTCAGGACTCAGTAATGATCCCAGCTTCCTTCAACTTACACAAATGCTGCTGAATGTATTTCACCTCTTCAGGGGCCAGGTGCCGCAACCTCTGTCTGAACTGGGTCACCCAGATAGTGTGATGAGTGTTCCTGGAACAACCCACATCAAACTTGTCAGTAGAAAAGACACCTTCCAGCTTCAACAGCTTCTCTACCAACCTCCTCTTCCATCCCACAATCATAACTTTAACAGTACAGTACTGAACAGGTGAATTAACAGTTCATCTGGAGTACAAATATCTACCACACTGGTTCAATGCTTAGGGTAATCACACAGCATCCAATAAAATATATCCCAGATGAGCCCCCACAGTTGTAACCCTTAGGTTCAGTTAGCGGCTTAATATAGGGGAACAGCCTCCGGCCTGGCCAAACTTGAGAAATCTGGTTTGGGTGGATGCTGCAAGGTGTGTTCTCCTGTTACAAATCAGTACCACAAAATAACAAACAGTACACAACATGGGATTAAACAATTGAGCTTTATAATTCTTAATTTGACTATAGGGTTAGTCAAGAAACAAAAAAGAAAAACGGCCCATTCTCATGCAACAGTCTAATGTGCAAAGTTGGAGCTCATGGTTTTCCTATCTGCTTGTTCCCCCATCAATTTCCCCCGTGCATCGTCAACTCCCGACTCCATTCCAAGTCCACTCTGTCCTGCAGTCTTTGACTTCCCTGTTCTGGTATTTCTCTCTCCAACTTCCGCCGAATAAAAGACTGCAAAACTTTCTCTTGGGCCCATAAGAAGGAAAAAACATCTCCCCTCATTGGCCAGCGCACATTCCACAGCCCCCGTTATCTCTAGTCATAACCGAAACACTGCGCTACAGAGAAACCATTACAGCAGCAGGGAAACCTCTCCCAGGTCATTACACGTGAAGTAGAGATCATCGGTGTAGGATGAAGTGTGAAATATTCAAATGGAATCTGAGCATAGTATGAGTGTTGAACAAGCTCCCAGTGAAGGTGGTGGATGAGAGTTCAATTATTACATTCAGGAGAAGTTTGGATGGCACATGGATAGATATCGTCCAGTTTCAGATTGATGGGATTAAGCAGGAAAACAGACCAGCACAAAACAGATGGATGAAAGCGCTAGTTACTGTGCTGCAGTTATGTGTCTCTATGACACTAAATATATATATTTTTTATTATTTCATTAATATTTAATAGATTTTGAAAGTGGTTTTTATAACTAAAGTCTAGTTCGTAACTTTTCCAACTGAACCATAATAGCACTGTAGTCTCAAGATCTCTCTTGAGACAATGGTTTGCCTACCAGTGTAGCCACAATGGAAGAACTGTTATTTGTTTTGCCTCAAAATCTCCTTCTTTACCCTTTAAATCCATTGTATGACAAACATTCCAAATGAGTCTACAAATACTTGAAAACTATCCCTAGATGAGCAACCTTACAGCAATAATAACCAGGTTCCAGATTAGTGGCTCACCTACAATTTCAATGAAAGGTGTGGGATTATAATCCAGACCATTGCATTTCTTTTGATTTTGGTTTCTTTGACATTTATTTTTCTGTTTGCATGACTTTGTGTTGGTACTAGTATTTGTTAATGAATTTGACTCTATATTTGGTATCCCATAGTAGCATAGTTGTTAGTGCAACACCATTATGGCTCGGGGCATCAGTGTTCAAAGTTTAACTAAGGCGCCCTCTGTAAGCGGGTTTGTACACTTCTGTAAGCAAGTTTGTGCATGTTGTTTTTTTCTCCAATTGCTCCCATTTCCTCCTAGAGTCCAATGACATACCAATAATAGTAGGTTAGTTGGTCATTGTAAATTTTTCCTTGATTAGGCTACAGTCAAATTGGCGTGCTGTCAGGATGTGTGGATCAAAGGACCAAAAGGGACTATTCTACTCATTATGTCTAAATGATATTTCTGTATATTTCCTTCACTGTGAGCCCCCAAGTGTTATGACAGTGTAACTCAGCACTTTTCCACTGTGCTTTTGCCACTACTGAGTCTTCTTATCACTAACCATCAAACCTTGACTCAGACCTTGTAAAGAGAGAGACTCAGAACATGCCTTTGTTATTGTCACATGCCGTCCTGGTCTCTGATGGCCATAAACACAAGATTGATGCCCCATTCTTGACTTCTGAAGAACTAGTATGCAGTCCAGTCCATCACAGGAAAAGCACAACCCACCATTGAGGACATCTACAAGGAGCACAGCCACAGGAAGGCAGCATCCATCAAAAGGGACCCTAACATCCAAGACTTCTGTCTTCTTGCTGCTGCCATAGTGAAGCAGGTACAGGAGACATAGATCCCACACCACCAGGTTCAGGAACACTTACTATCCTACAACCACAAGGCTCCTAAACCAGCGGGGATCACTTCACTCACTTCAACTCTGAATTGATTCCACAACCAACTGATTCACTTTCATGACTGCATCACTCACGTTGTTAGCATTATTTATCTATTTGTCTATTTATTTGTTTATCTGTTTGCTTATTTATGTATTATCATCATTTGTTTTTTTTTTGTAATTGCACACACTGTCTTCTTTTGCACATTGATTTTTTTTGTCAGTCTTTGTGGGTAGTTTTTCATTGATTCTATTTTATTTCTTTGTTCTATTGTGAATGTCTGCAAGAAAATAACCTCAGGGTAGGATATGGTGACATATATGTAATTTGATAATAAATTTGCTTTGAACTTTGAACAACAGATACAAATCCAAATCTGCATTTCTGTCACATATAATGCATATGATAGAATTCACACTGCTGATTGAGAAGGCAAGGGAAAATAGAATATATCAGTATTACAGTGGAACAAAGGCAGTTATAGAGACATGAGAGAAGAGCGGCAAAGTTTATTGGAAGGGGACACTAGCAGAGATGATGGCAGAATAACAATAGTTGGTAACTTAGGGGGAAATTTGGAAGGCATAGGAAAGATAAATCCCAAAGACGCTGAGGTATTCTAAAAGGAGGGTAAGGCAATGGTGGCTCACAACGGAAGTCAAAGGCAGCATAAAAGTAAAAGAGAGGGCATATAATGTTTTAACAATTAGTGGGAATGTAGAGGTTAGGAAACTTTGAAAAACCACCAGAAGACAACTTTGAAAAGCCAAAAAGAGAAAAGAGGTGAAATATGAAGAAACGTTGGCCAATACTATAAAAGAGAATTCAAAAAAATTTTTTCCAGATATGTAAAGAGTAAAAGAGAGATAAGCGTGGACATTGGACCACTGAAAAATGATGCTGGAGAAGTAGTAGTGGCAGACAAAGTAGTGACAGGTGAAATTAAGTATTTGCTTCAGTCTTCACTGTGGAAGACTTTAACAGAATGTCAGAAATGCAAGAGTATCAGGGGGCAGAAATGAGTGTCATTGTCATTACTAAGGAGAAGGTGCTTGGGAAGCTGAAAATTCTGAAGATAGATAAGTCAGTGTTCTGAAAGAGGTAGCTGAAGAGATTGTGGATGCATTAGAAATGATCTTTCAAGAATATCTAGACTCTGGAATGGTTCTGAAGGATCAGAAGATTGCAAATGGCACTCTTCAAAAAGGAAGGGAGGCAGAAGAAAGGAAATTTTAGGCCAGCCTGACTTCAGTGGTTGGAAAGATATTAGAGTCTATTACTAAGAATGAAGTTTTGGGGTACTTGAAGGCACATGATAAAATAGGCCAGTCAGCATGGTTGGCTCAGGAGAAAATCTTGCCTGACAAATCTGTTGGGATTCCGGGAAAGGCACTAGGATGGATAGAAGATTGACTGACAACCAGGAGGCAAAGAGTGCCTATGATTAGTAGTGTGCCACCAGGGTCGGTGTTGGGACTACTTTCTTTTATATTATATGTCAATAATTTGTATGAAGGAATTGATGGTTTTGTGGCCCTTCTTGATAATACAAAGACAGGTGGAGTGGCACATAGTTCTGAAACAGGGCATCTGCAGGAGGACATCATCTGTTTGGGAAAATGGGCAAAGAATTAACAGATGAAATATAGTGCAGGAAGTTCTCCTTGGAACAACGGAAGATGAAAGGTGACCTGATAGAGGTGTACAAGATAAAGAGAGGCATTGATTGTGTTGATAGTCAGAGACTTTTTCCCAGGGTTGAAATGGCATTCATGAGAGGGCATAGTTTTAATGTGCTTGGACGTAGGTACAGAGGAGATGTCAGGGGTGAGTTTTTTATGCAGAGAGTGGTGAGTGCGTGGAATGGGCTGCTGGCGGCGGTGGTGGAGGTGGAAATAATAGGGTCTTTTAAAAGACCCTTGGATGGATGCATGAAGCTTAGAAAAATAGAGGGCTACGGGTAAGCCTAGGTAGTTCTAAGGTAAGGACATGTTCGGCACAGCTTTGTGGGCCGAAGGACCTGTATTGTGCTGTAGGTTTTCTATATTTCTATGGCACTGTTTTGACCAATTTTGGGCTCCTTATCTAAGAAAAGATGAGATGCATTGGAGTGGGTTCCGAGGAGATTCACAAGAATGGTCTTAAGAATGAAAGGGTTAACATAGGAGAAGAGCTTGATGGCTCTGGGCCTGTACTCGCTGGAGTTCAGAAGAATAAGGGAGGATCTCATTGAAATCTATTGAATATTGGAAGGCCTAGATAGAATTCAAAGTTCAAAGTAAATGTATTACCAAAGCATAACACATATATGTGTGCATGTGTGACCATATAGAACCCCAAAATTCATTCACTTGCAAACATGTTCAATAAATCCATAATGGAACAACAAAACAACCATAATAGACCCAATGAAAAACTGCTGTAACTTGGGAAATCAACCATTGTGCAAAGGACAATAAACTGAGCAAATGTAAAACGTAAGAAATAATAGATAGATAGATAGATATTAGATAAAATCTAGAACTTAAGATGAAGTGGCCTTGAAATTGAAACCATTGGTTGTGATAACATTTCAATGATGGGGCAAGTGAAGTTATCCTCCCCTCTGGTTCAAGAGCATGTTGGTTGAGGGGTAATAACAGTTCCTGAACCTGGTGGTATGAGTCCTGAGGCTCCTGAACTTTCTTCCTGAAGAAGAAGCAAGAAGAGAGCAGGTGGTAGGTGTCCCTGATTATGGATACTGCTTTTCTGCAACAACATTTTGTGTCAATGACCTCTTTGATGGGGAAGGCTTTACCCATGTGGACTTGTCTGTATCCACTTCTTTTTGAATGATTTTCCATTCAAGGGCATTAGTGTTTCCATATCAAGCTGTAATGCAGCCAGTCAATAAACTGTCCACCACACATCTATAGAAGTTTGTCTAAGTTTTAGATATCATGCCAAATCTTTCAAAACTCCAAATTAAGTGGAGGCTCTACCATAATTTCACTGTAATTGCATTTAAGTGCTGGGCTAAACACAGTTCCTCTGAAATGATCACATCAAGGAACTTAAATTTGCTGACCATTTCCACGTCTGATCCTCCGATGAGCACTGGCTCATGGACTTCTGGTTTCAATAGTCAACTCTTTGGTCTTGCTGACATTGAGTGAGAGGTTGTTGTTGTACCATCACTCACCCAGATTTTCAGTCTCCCTCCTATATGCTATTTGGATAGAATGGCTATGAAGAGGGTGTTTCATATAGTGCAGGAGTCTAGGGCCAGAGAGTACAGCTTCAGAATTGAGAACAGAGATGAAGAAAACTTTCATTCATCAACAGGGTGGCATATCTGTTCAATTCATTGCCACAGACCGCTGTGCAGGCCAAGCCATTTGATAAATTATTTAAGCCGAAGTTGATAGTTTCATGATTAATCAGGATGGTAAAGATTACAGGAAAGCAGGAGAATGGGATTGAGAAGTATAATAAATCGGCCATGATTGATGGAATGATAGAGAAGACCCAATGGGCCAAATGACCCTGTTCTGCTCCTGTATCTTATGGTTTTATGGTCAATTCTATTTTTATGAAGGGTGTTGTGCCAGTATCTTTGTACCACTTCAAAACTCTTCCAACTTTATTACTCCATTATGGTACATTGTAATTATTTTGTACTAAAACTAAACTGCTTTATTCTCTGACTTTTCCTTGAACCATTTCTTAGAGTCCATTAATTTATATGTGTGCCCATTAACTGCACTCACTATTCATTGCACTTATGATAGAGTTCTTTGATCTTCACTTTGCAAAAACATGTAATCTCCCATTTTCAAACTGATACCCAGCAGATAAGTGGACTTCATGAATGTTGATTCACTACTGAGAACCACACCAAAATCAAAGTGAAAGGAGGAAAATCCCAGTTTCCAATGTTCATAGTATCATGAAATAATAACAGCATAAGATTCCATTTGGCTTTTGTGAGCAGAGCCAGCTACACTTTGCAGCCCGTTCCCCATAGGCCTGCTTTTAATTTGTTTTCATTAATTGATCTAATTCCATTTAAAACGTAATGATTGTTTCTGCCTCCAAAAGCTTGCAAGCAATGCATTTCAATACTAACTAGTTGAAAATACTTTGCCAGTGCTGCATTGGTGCTTTTGTCAATAATTTACAGGAATCTGTTGCATAGTTAGAACTATCTAAAGTAGGGGTTCCCAACTTTTTTATGCCATGGACTCCTACCATTAACCCCAGGTTGGCAACCCCTGATTCAAAGTACTATACTAGCCTCTCTCTTTGTCTGGTTAAGGGTCAGAACTTCTATTGGACTTCAATCCAAAGTTCAAATCTGAGGCATTCCAGAAGCCCTACTCAGTATGTTTCGTGAACTTATCTCAGCTGGGAGGGGTCAAGGCATGAACAGTTACTGTTCATGACCTCACACCAAGGAAAAAGCAAGTTAGCTGGAGTCACTGCTCTTGATTGGTGTGCCACTAGGTTAAGTGGGCTCCTGAATTAGAAGGATGTTGACTATTAACCAGATTCTGCCCTTACCCCGTCTACAATAGGGGTACCCAACCTGGTTTCTGTGGTGAACTATGTGCCTGTCGGGACACGCCCCTGCTGACTGCTCCTGTGGCTCCTCCCACAGGCCCCTGTATAAAGGAGATCTGCGGCCTGACGCTCGGCCTCAGTCTCCAAGACCTTGTATGATAGACACTCACTCCTGGTTCCTTCTTCCAGTCAATAAAGCCGATATCTCGCCTACGTCTTAGTGTGAGTTATTGATGGTGCATCAGTTTCCTTACACCTCTAAGCAAATGATAAAGATCCATATGGCCTAAAAAAGGTTGGGAACCCCTAATTTACAAGTTTCTCGATGATACTGCCATTGTGGGCCATACCTCAAATAACTATGGAGGACATGAAGGAGATAGAGAGTTTAATTACAAGTGACGTGACAACAACATTTCCTTCAGTGTCAGCTACACACAAGACCTGATCATTGACTGCAGGAATGGAGGTGGCACATGTGCTTGTTATGTTTTGTAACTCCAAAACATAAAATTCATTGGAAATAAAGGGAGTCTGAAATGCAAGTCGAGCTTTATTTTTACTTTAAGTGATGTGCAAATGTATGACAAGGCAGTGTAATGACATATGTCTTATGTACTTTCACATTTACAGTAACCTACAATGAATTATGTAAACAAAGAATGCTTAATCAAACAATATATTTACAATATTACTGAAATATTAAATACACAACACTGCTGCAGGCTATGTTTACTGTTCAGAGGTTGAGAGGTTTGAGAGCTACAAGTTCCTTGGAGTGAACATCACTGATACCCTGCCCTGGTCAAACCATGTAGAAACCATGACAAGAAAGCTTACCAATCCTTCTACTTCCTTAAGAGGCTAAGGAAATTCAGCATTTACCCACCAACCTTTACTAATTTTTATCAATACACCATCAAAATCATCCCATCTGGATACATAATGGCTTGATGTGACATCTGTTCTACCTGTGACTGCAAGAATCTGCAGAGCATTGTGGACAGAGCTCAGCACATCACAGAAA
Organism: Hypanus sabinus; assembly: GCF_030144855.1. NCBI lineage: Eukaryota > Metazoa > Chordata > Chondrichthyes > Myliobatiformes > Dasyatidae > Hypanus > Hypanus sabinus. Next base: position 21,953,185 of record NC_082713.1, on the reverse strand, counting down.
TCAGCTTCCCTTCTAAAACTCCCCGTTCTCTCCCCCCCCCCAACTAACCAGTACCAGAGGGCATGATTGGAGAATAAGGGGTAGGTCATTTAGGACAGAATTAAGGAAAAACTTCTTCTCCCAGAGAGTTGTGGGGGTCTGGAATGCACTGCCGCAGAAGGTAGTGGAGGCCAATTCTCTGGATACTTTCAAGAAGGAGCTAGATAGGTATCTTATGGATAGGGGAATCAAGGGATATGGGGACAAGGTAGGAATCGGGTATTGTTAGTAGATGATCAGCCATGATCTCAGAATGGCGGTGCAGGTTCAAAGGGCTGAATGGTCTACTTCTGCACCTATTGTCTATTGTCTATTGTCTATAGACTCTGTCTATACTTCTCATGGACAGCTAGCATAACCGAAGACCTACCTACCCCAGACTTTCTCTCTTCTCCCCTCTGTCTTTGAGCAGAAGGTACAAAACTACATACTGCCAGGCTCAAGGACAGCTTCCGCCCAGGCCTCAATCTGCCGTGTTGGCTCTTTACGGCCTCCCAGGAGAGAGCTGTCAGAGCCCGCCAGAGGCAGATGTCGCGGCGTCCGTTGGAGTTGGTGCTGTCCCCTAGTGTTTGCTCAGCAGAAATAAACTGTATTGTATTTGACTGCAGATTTCTGCAACATTCACGGACTCAGGATCTTGAACTATATTTTTTTCTGTGACTGTGTTTTACTGTTACCTTATATGTACTAGCTATCTTATATATGCTGTTTGTGCTTTGTGACTGTTGGTACCTTGTGGGTTGCACCTTGGCTAGTTATTTAGCTGTATTCATGTGTCTTCATCATTGGCTGAATGACAATTAAACTTGAACAATGAACTATGAACTACCCTGCTGTTATAAGACTAGTAAATGGTTCATGGTATGATAAGAGAGATTCCCGGTCTCACAACGTACTTTGTTATGAATTTGAACATTACTGTTTACCTTCACTGCACTTCCTCTGCAGCTGTTATACTCCATTCTGCATTATTTTATTGTTTAACCTCGTTCTACCTCAATGCACTGTGAAATGATTTGATCTGTATGATCAGAATGCAAGACAAGCTTTTCACTGTGTCTATGACAGTGATATACCAATTCCAATTCCAGGATTTGTATTTACTACAAATTTAAAATCAGGAGATTGGATATCTGAAATGAAATCAGAAAATGTCGGAAACACTCAGCAGATCAAGCAGCATCTTTGGAGTGGAACACACAGTCAATATTTCAAGCCGAGTCCCTTCATGAGGACTTCACTTCGCTCCGTAGATGCTGCCTGACCTGCTGAGTTCCTCAAGCATTTTACGTGTGTTACTCTGTATTTCCAGTATCTGCAGAATCTTTTGTGTTTCCAAAATCATTACTGTTGTAATAATCTGAATGTATCTAATATTCATGGAGCTTAACAGCATCTAAAACAATGAGCCCCTATTCATTGACATCACAACTGCTTTATTAAATATTCTGTCCTTCGCTCTTTCATGGTAGATACAGCATCTCCACAAGTCTTCAGATTCATTTTGCAGACCTTAAATACATTTACTGAAAGGCCTAGATAGAGTGGACATGGAGAGGGTGTTTACTGTGGCCAGGGAGTCTAGGTGCAGTGGGCAAAGACTCAAAGTAGAAGGATGTCCCTTTAGAACAGAGATGAGGAGGAATTCCTTTCACCAGTGAATCAGTGAATCTGTGGAATTCACTGTCACAAATGCCTGTGGAGGCCAAGTCATTGAGTATGCGTGTTTCAGTTCAAAGTAAATTTTATTATCAGAGTACTCATGTATACGTCACCATATACAACCCTGAGATTCATTTTCTACTCAGAAAATCTATAGAATTGTAACTATAACAGGATCAGTGAAAGATCAACCAGAGTGCAGAAGACAAGAAACTGTTCAAATGCAAATATAAATAGCAATAAGTAATGAGAACATAAAATAAGATAAAGAGTCCTTAAAGGGAGATCATTGCTTTCTGGGAACATCTCAATGGATGGGCAAGTGAGTGTTCAAGACTCTGATGGTTGAGGGGTAGTACCTGTTCTTGAACCTACTGGTGTGAGTCATGAGGCTCCTGTACCTTCTACCTGATGGCTGCAGCGAGAAAAGTGCATGGCATTGTGTATTGAGGATCTTTAATAATGGATGCTGTTTTCCTGTGACAGTGTTTCATGTAGCTATGATCAATTCAGATTGATAGAAGATGTTTACAGTGGAAGTTGACAGGTTCTGGATCGGTACAGATGTCAAAGTTTACATGGAGAAGGCAGAAGAATGGGGTTGAGAGGGATAATAAATCAGCCGTGATGGAATTGTAGAATATACTTGACGGGCTGAATACCCTAATTCTGCTCCTATGTTGTATGGTCTTGCTTCTTACTTCAGCAGAGCAGTAAAGTGGCTTGGTAAATTAGTTTATTATTGTCACATGTACAATGAAAAACTTGTCCATTCAGATCACTTCATTACTGCAGTGCACTGAAGGTAAAGCAATAAAGGCTTTACAAAGGTTCAAATATTTCAATTTAATATCAGAGAATGGATACAGTTTATGACCTGAAATTCTTCGTATCGCAGACATTCACAAAACAAAAAACAAAGAAAGAATGACAGAAAATTCAGAACCCCTAAGCCCCCTCCTCCCCCTCTCATGTACAAGCAGCAGCAGAACCATTGATCCCTCCCCTACCCCCCAAACCTGTCCCAGCAAAAGTCAGCAAACCCTCTCCTCTCCACCATGCAAGCAAAAGCAAAAGCCCCCAAAGAGACCATAATCTAGAGTTAATCAAAAACGACAGCCCCTAACCCAGTATCTCAGACAGACTATCTATCACTAGCGGGAGAGAGAGCAATCAGTCCTGCAACAAGAGAGACCAGTAACTCATTGTTCTGATGTGGGCAATAGATGATGAACTTGTTAATCAGGGCTACAGCCCATGAAATAATTTTAAAAGTTACATAAGGTACAGCAGGTTTGAAGCTCCATGGCAATGGGGAATTACTAATTTAGGAATAAGCTTCTAATTTCACTTGACGATGAATCAATCTATCATTTAAAATCCATTAACTGTGTTATATGAAAAATTCCTGGCAAAATGAGTCAGTGTCCTGACAATTCTGAACAATCAGGACAGAAATATCAAATTGAGTTAATTAAATCTCTTGTTTACTGAATGTGTTGATGACGATGAGACAGTGGTAGATCACAGCAAGTGCTGAATTTTCTGAAGTATTTAATGATACCAATTAAACTAGCTGTGGTGTTTTGGTTGATAGTTCTGGTAAGAAAATTAAAAAAAAGAACTGTCAGACAAACAAATAAATGTATTAATTTAAAGTAAATGTACTGTACTTTCTTAAAAGGTCAAGAACATTTATGTTTTGTATTTCCTGTTCGTACCAGTTACAGGATTTTGTTTTTGTAATATGTGATTAAGAATAATTAAACTTGTAGTTACTGTATTCTTTAGCTGTCAGTGAAAATTTATATCTCTGCTTTGATAATATAGCATTTCAAAAAGTTGTTAAGTGTGTCATGATAATGCAGGCATTACTTTTATATTTTATGTTTAGAGATACAGCATGGTAGCAGGCCATTCTGGCCTAACAGGCTTACATCACACAAATATAATCAAGTGATCTTCTAACCCATACAACTTTGGGATGGAGGTAAAAACCAAAGCACCCAGAGGAAACCCACACGGTCATGGGAAGAACGTACAATCTCCTTACAGACTGTGGTGGGAATAACAGCACGATTAGATCAATATTGCGGATGATTCCGAATATAACTCACCATCATCATGAGAAGGCTTGTCGGTGAGTCCTGGGGGCACTTCTAAACATCAAAGCCCAAAGGTCGAGATGGCCTGATGGCCTGATGGCCTGATGGCCGAAGCCCTGGTTCTGCAAGTTTATGAGTCCACTGGGTAAGTTGGAAACCTATGCCTGCAAGTCAGTGACTCCACTAGAGGCCGAAGACCCAGAAACAGTCTTTCCTGGGGTTGGATGAATATCTGTGTTTGTGAGTAGGTGGATAGGAGAGACAGAAGGGTCTAGTTTTTTTTTTGCTGTTGTTCTCTTGTTACTATTTTTTATTTATTGACATCCAGCGTGGATTAGGCCCCTCCAGCCTTTTGCGCCACACCGCCTAGCGAACACCCAATTTAACCCTGGCTTAGTCACAGGACAGTTTATAATGACCAACCAACCTACAACTGGAACATCTTCGGAAAGTGGGTGGAAACGAAAGCACCCAGAGGAAACCCACGCACTTGCAGCGAGAACATGCAAACTCCTGACAGGCAGCAACGGGAATTGAACCCTGGTCACCGGTACTGTAAAGCGTTATGCTGACTACACTACTTTACCATGCTGTCCTTTGTGGTTCTGCAGAATATTCAGGGCATGCTGTGTTGGTGCCGGAAAGTGCAGCAACACTTGCAGGCTGGCTCTAGTACATCTTTGGGCTGGTTGTTTGTTAATGCAAAACACTAATTTAATTGTTCATTTTGATTTAAAAGAGAAAAATAAATTAAGCTGAATCTGAATATTTATTAGATTATCGCATCTAGCCCAATTTTCATTGAAGTACATTGCCTGATTTGATGTCTGCACAACATCAGTTAAGACATTTGTTCTTTACTTGGCTTCCAATTGTCATCTTCAGGGAAATATATGATTGATGATTTCCCACTCTCATCCAAAGTCAGATCAACACACTGTTTGTAACTGGATGCACCTTAAAAAGTTCCAGAAGGAAAAACTGAAGATCAGATTATTATTTAAATGGTAAAAGATTGCAGCGTACTTGGGAGTGCTTGTGTGTGGATCACAAAAGGTTGATTTGCAGGTGCAGCAGGCTATCAAGAAGGCAAATGGAATGTAGGCCTTCATTGCTAGAGGGATTGAATTTAAGAGCAGGGAGGTTATGCTGCAACTCTGCATGGTACTGGTGAGGTTGCACCTGGAATACTGCGTGCAGTTCTGGTATCCTTACTTGAGGAAGAATATACTAGCTTTGGAGTTGGTGCAGAGGAGGTTCACCAGGTTGTTTCCAGAGATGAGGGAAGTTAGACTATGATGAAAGATTGATTCACTGGGACTGCACTCTCTGGAATTCAGAAGAATGAGACAAGATCTTACAGAAGCAAAAAAGTTATGAAAGGGATAGATAAGGTAGAGACAGGAAAGTTGTTTCCACTGGTAGATGAGACTAGAACTTGGGGACACTGCCTCAAGATTCGGGGGAGTAAATTTAGGATGGAGATGAGGAGGAATTCCTTTTCCCAGGGAATAATGAATCTGTGGAATTCTACTGGATGGCCTTCTCCTGCTCCTACTTCCTATGTTCTTATCAGCAAGCTGAAGTAAATATAATGGGAAGATATTTTATATCCTTGATATGTGGAACAGTTTTGTTTTAATAAGCAAACTCAATGCCAACGCAGAGCCATATGGACAACTGCATTACTATGTGAAAGTATTTAATCGTCGCCCAGTTTCAAATATACCTGGAAATAGCAAAGCTGTATTAATCTATAAATTCAGTATGTATACTGAATTAGTCAGTCCTGTTTCCTATTCATTGCAATTGGTTTACAATGATTTTCAAAAGTAAAATTGCTTCCGTTATTTTTTTATACTTTGCTGGCTTCTTAAAAACCCAATTAGTGAGAAAAGGTTTGGCATATTACATTCCCCAGAGGTGAAATCAAAGACTGCAAACTCTGCAGTACAGTACCCATTGTCTGGTTGCCATGGATACAGATCACAGGTTCCAAGAACTGTTCTGGGACTCGCGAGGAGTCCATCTAGCCCTTCAATTCTTGGCTCCTCTAATCATTCTGTATAGTCTCATTCCCGTATTCTTTACTTGCAAATTATCTTCTGATAGGTTTTTGTTTACATTTTCTTATAGGATAGAGTACTTACAGTGCATGCTAACTGGCACTGATTGGCCACCTAAGAGAGATGAGGACATTGATGTTTGTTTAGGGCAGGTAAGGCTGAAAGAATCTCTTCCCCGAAGGATATTCATGAAGCAGATGGTCTTTTGAAATTATCTAGTAGTTCCATGGTTAACAATATTAATATACATTTTCTCATAGAGTCATAAAATAATACAGAATGGAAACAGGTCCTCAGCCCATCCATATTGACCATGTTTCTCAAACTTGAGAATGTCTGTAGATGTAGGAAATTGAAGGCAACACAAAATGCTGGAGGAACTCGGCAGGTCAGGAAGCAACTATGGAAATGAACAAACAGTCAACATTTTGAGCTGAGACTCTTCAGCAGGACTGGGAAAAAAATAAGAAGACAGAGCAAGAAAGTGGGTTGGGGAGGCAGAAGCACAAAATAATCAGAGATAGGTGAACCAGGAGAGGAGGAGGCTGTGAAGTAGAGAGCAAGGAAGTGGATTTGTGAAAGAGATAAATGACTGGAGGAATGGGATTCTGATAGGAGAGGGTAGAAGGAGGAGGAGCACCAGAGGAAGGTGATGGACAGGAAGGAGATAAAGTAAGAGAGGGAAACAGGAAGGGAAATGGCAAAGGAGAGTGAGTGGGAACAATTACCTTAGGTTGGAGAAATTGATGTTCATGCCATCAGGTTGGAGGCTACCCAGACGAAATGCCTTCTTACCTGCCCATCATCTCTCTTTGGTGCTCCTTCTTCTTCCAGTGTTATAATAAAGAACTTTAGTTTCCAGTGGGCAATGTGTGTGGTTCACCAGGAACTGGAAATGATGTGGGGTGAGCTTGTCGCAGGTGCTTGGGCTCAACCAAAAGCCATTGCTGTAAATCTACAAATAAAATAGTTCTAAGTTCTCAGGTAATGGGGGAGACAGTTAGAGCAGTGGTGCGCTCCGTATGCAGTATGTGGGAGGTCAGGGTCAACACAGTTGTCCCTGATGACCACACCTGCAAGAGGTGCGTCCAGCTGCAGCTCCTATCAGACCGAGTTAGGGAGTTGGAACAGGAGTTGGATGAACTACGGATCAATTGGGAGGCAGAGGCAAGGACAGATAAGAGTTATCGGGAGGTAGTCACACCAAAAAGACAGGAGGTAGGCAAATGGGTGACAGTCAAGAGAGGCAGGGGGAGCAGACAGGGTGAGCAGAGCACCCCTGTGGCTGTTCCCATCAACAATAAGTATACCGTTTTGGATACCGTTGGTGGGGATGACCTACCAGGAACAAGATGCAGTGGTTCTGTCTCTGGTGCTGAGGTTGGACTTTCGACTAGGAAAGGGAGGAGGGAAGAGAAGAGAGTGGTAGTGATAGGGGATTCTATAGTCGGGGGGCGGATAGGAGATTTTGTGGGGATCGGGAGTCTCGGATGGTATGTTGTCTCCCTGGTGCCGGAGTCCGGGACATCTCAGATCGGGTGCAGGTTATTCTCGAGAGGGAGGGCAAGAACCCAGATGTTGTGGTCCATGTAGGGACCAACGACGTGGGTAGGATGAGTGAGGGGGTCCTGCGTAGTGAGTTCAGAGAGTTAGGTGCGAAGCTGAAGGGCAGGCCCTCCAGGGTAACAATCTCAGGATTGCTACCTGTGCCACGTGTGAGTGAAGCAAGGAATAGAAGGATTATACAGATTAGTACGTGGCTGAGAGGATGGTGCAGGAGGGAGGACTTCAGGTTTTTAGATAATTGGGCTTTGTTCCAGGGAAGGTGGGATCTGTTCCGACGGGATGGTTTACACCTGAACTGGAGCGGTACTAACATTCTTGCAGGAAAGTTTGCTAGTGCTGCTCGGGGGGGTTTAAACTAAATTTGCAGGGGGCAGGGATCCAGAATGTGAGAGAGGATAGCGAGATGAATAATAAAGGACAGGTGGGGACTACACGGTTCTGGAATATTAAGTGTGTACTAGAGAAAGGTGATGCAGAACAAGTGATAAGGAGGACACATGTACAGAGGGATGGTCTGATGGAACATGAAGTTAAATGTGCAGAAAGAATAAGTAAATTTAGGAAGGACAACAAAATTCAAGGGGTGTATAGCCCGATGGGAGTTCGGGGAGCTGGGTTAAGCACAATAGGTAATGATTTAAACAGAGAGAGGAGAAATGGGCTAAAAATTCTATATCGGAATGCACGGTGTCAGAAATAAGGCAGATGAGCTTGAAGCTCAGGTGCAAATGGGTAACTATGATGTTGTTGGGATAACGGAGACATGGCCGCAGGGAGATCAGACCTGGGAAATGAATGTACAAGGGTATACATGCTATCGTAGGGACAGAAATGTGGGCAGAGGGGGTGGGGTGGCCCTGTTGGTGAGGAATGAGATTCAGTCCTTTGCAAGGGGGGACATAGGATCAGGAGAAGTAGAGTCTGTGTAGATAGAACTGAGGAACAGTAAGGGCAAAAATACCCTAATGGGTGTTGTCTACAGGCCACCAAACAGTAGCATGGATATTGGGTGCAAGTTGAATAGGGAGTTAACATTGGCATGTTGCAAAGGTAATGTTGCAGTAGTTATGGGGGATTTCAATGTGCAGGTGAATTGGGAGAATCAGGTTGGTGCTGGACCCCAGGATAGGGAGTTTGTAGAGTGCCTATGAGATGCATTCTTTAAACAGCTTGTACGAGAGACGACCAGGGACAAGGCTATTCTGGATTTAGTCTTGTGTAATGAACAGGATTTGATAAGCGATCTTGAAGTAAAGGAGCCATTAGGAGGTAGTGACCACAATATGATAAGTTTTTATCTTCAATTTGAGGATAAGGGCAGTTCAGAGGTGTCAGTGTTGCAGTTGAACAGGGGAGACTATGGAGCCATGAGGGAGGAGCTGGTCAAAGTTAACTGGACGGATATCCTAGCAGAAAAGACAGTGGAACAGCAATGGCAGGTATTCTTGGGAATAATGCACAAGGAGCAAAATCAGTTCATCCCCGGAGAAGGAAGGATTCAAAGGGGGGAAAGGGGCCACTGTGGTTGACAATGGAAGTCAGAGATTGCATAGCGTTAAAAAAAAGGAAGTATGACAGAGCTAAGGTGAGTGGGAGGACAGATGATTGGGAAAATTTTAAGGAACAACAGAACGTAACTAAAAAGGCAATACGGGGAGAAAAAATGAGGTACGAACACAAGCTAGCCAGGAATACAAAGGAGGATAGCAAAAGCTATTTTAGGTATGTGAAGAGAAAGAAGATAGTTAAGAACAATGTTGGGCCCTTGAAGAATGAATTGGGTGAAATTGTTATGGGAAACAGAGAAATGGTAGAAGAATTTAATAAGTACTTTAGATCTGTCTTCACTAGGGAAGACACAAGCAATCTCCCAGATGTATGGATGGGCCAAGGACATAGGGTAACAGAGGAAATGAAACAGATTGACATTAGGAAGGAAACGGTGATGAGTAGACTGATGGGACTGAAGGCTGACAAATCCCCAGGTCCAGATGGTCTGCATCCTAGGGTACTAAAGGAGGTGGCGCTGGAAATTGCAGATGCATTGGTAATCATTTTCCAATGTTCCTTAGATTCAGGATCAGTTTCTGAGGATTGGAGAATGGCTAATGTTATCCCACTTTTTAAGAAAGGAGGGAGGGAGAAAACAGAGAACTATCGTCCTGTTAGCCTAACATCAGAAGTGGGGAAGATGCTAGAGTCCATTATTAAAGATGAAATAGAGGCATATCTAGATAGCAGTGACAGGATTGGGCCGAGTCAGCATGGATTTACCAAGGGCAAATCATGCTTGACTAATCTATTGGAGTTTTTCGAGGATGTAACCAGGAAGTTAAACAAGGGAGATCCAATGGATGTAGTGTACCTCGATTTTCAGAAGGCATTTGATAAGGTCCCACATAGGAGATTGGTGGGTAAAATCAGAGCTCATGGCATTGGGGGGAAGATATTGACATGGATAGAAAACTGGTTGGCAGATAGAAAACAAAGGGTAACGGTGAATGGGTGTTTCTCGGAATGGCAGGTGGTGACTAGTGGGGTGCCACAGGGCTTGGTATTGGGACCACAGCTGTTTACGATTTACATAAATGATTTAGATGAAGGCATTGAGAATAACATCAGCAAGTTTGCTGATGATACTAAGCTGGGTGGCAGTGTGACATGTGATGAGGATGTTAGGAGAATTCAGGGTGACTTGGATAAGCTGGGTGAGTGGGCAGATACTTCGCAGATGACGTTTAATGTGAATAAGTGTGAGGCTATACACTTTGGGAGTAAGAACAGGAAGGCAGATTATTATCTGAATGGTGTAGAGTTAGGTAAGGGAGAAATACAAAGAGATCTAGGAGTACTTGTTCATCAGTCACTGAAGGTGAATGAGCAAGTGCAGCAGGCAGTGAAGAAGGCTAATGGAATGTCGGACTTTATTACAAAGGGAATTGAGTACAAGAGCAAGGAAATTCTTTTGCATTTGTACAGGGCCCTGGTGAGACCACACTTGAAGTATTGTGTACAGTTTTGGTCTCCAGGGTTAAGGAAGGACATCCTGGCTATAGAGGAAGTGCAGAGTAGATTCACGAGGTTAATTCCTGGGATGTCCGGACTGTCTTACGCAGAGGGGTTAGAGAGACTGGGCTTGTACACGCTGGAATTAAGGAGATTGAGAGGGAATCTGATTGCAACATATAAGATTAATAAGGGATTGGACAAAATAGAGGCAGAAAATATGTTCCAGATGCTGGGAGAGTCCAGTACCAGAAGGCATGGTTTGAGAATAAGGGGTAGGTCATTTAGGACAGAGTTAAGGAAAATCTTCTTCTCCCAGAGAGTTGTGGGTATCTGGAATGCACTGCCTCAGAAGGCAATGGAGGCCAATTCTCTGGATGCTTTCAAGAAGGAGCTAGATAGGTATCTTATGGATAGGGGAATCAAGGGATATGGGGACAAGGCAGGAACCGGGTATTGATAGTAGATGATCAGCCATGATCTCAGAATGGCGGTGCAGGCTCGAAGGGCTGAATGGTCTACTTCTGCACCTATTGTCTATTGTCTATTGTTTTTCTCCCCATGATGTTTGTCTTTACAAAGAACATACATAACATGGTGTCAGAAATCGGCGTGAGGTCTAGGCACAGAGCCTAAATGAATACCATGTGCTACTGAGAAAGTGACGCTAGTTCCGATGGGGTGGGCGGGGAGAAGCAGCAAGGGAGATTTGTCAAGTGATTACAGAGCACATTGTCTCCAGAAGTTCACCAAGAGATTCAGGTGAAAGAATCCCGAAAAACTCTTATGGATAACCTAAGTCCTCCTGCACCTATACAGTTCAACGGCAATTTAACTGGTAGTGCTTCAAACAGCAATTCAACGTATATTTGGCATCTAATAGAGCTGGGGAGGCAGATGAAGTATTGAAAGCATCAATTTTTCTGCAGGTAATTGGCAAAGATGCTTTGGCCATCTACAACAGCTTTCACACTGATGACACAGCCTTTACATTGGACTCACTGATGTCAAAATTTGAGGAGTATTTTGTCCCAAGTGAAAACGTCATGCTTGAGAGATATGTTATTTTCCTGTGTTCAGAAACAAGTCGTTTAATCAATATTTAGCTGAGCTTCTCTCACCAATTTCTGTGATTTTGGAGACTTGAGAATCACTAGTCAGAGACAATAGTTTGTGGAATCTAAGATAATGGGCTCCGAAAAAGCTTGGTCTAAGAAAAATTTTTGACACTAGAAAAGGTTGTGAATATATGTAGGGAAGCGGATGTCACTTGAACTGCACAGAACAGAAACAACAGTGCATGCTGTGAAAACGGAGGGGCAGAGCACACAGCATTTCCCAAAGCAAGAGCAAAGCCGATAGGCTCAAAGAGCAAAAGCAATAAATGTGGAGGTAGGCACATCCCAAAGGTGTGACCAACTTCTGGAAGTCCTGCAATAAATATGGGAAGAAGAATGATTTTGCGAAGTGATGCAAAGCTACCAAGAGAAAGGTGCACACGGTTGCTGAGGGACAGGAGGAAGCCTTTGTAGATTCTCAGCAGAGTACTGATGCTGGTAAAACAAAATAGATTGTTCCAGTGATTGTGAATGAGACAGTAATTCCATTTAAATTTGACCCTGGAGCTCAGGTAAATCTGTTATCTATGGATGATTACAAGACTCTCAAAGTAAAGAGCAAGATTTATGCAGTGAAGTTAAAAGTCACAGGCTATAATGGAGAGAATATCCCAGAAAAAGGAGGCTATAGAGTGACTTTCAAGCACAAGAGGCAGCACCTAAAGGCACAGCTTCTGTTTGTTGAAAAGAGTACAGGTAATATTAGGTCTGAGAGCATAAGAAAATCTCAAACCACTGGTTGAGGGAGGGCCGGAATGCAAAACAGAGCCGGGTCACCTCCTTGGAACAGGACGTAGGGCCAGGTCTCGTACACAGAAAGCTGAACATGACAAGACAGTTCCCAACGCTAGGTAGCAGCAAACAGCCGGACCTACATGGCCAAGGCATGGACACAAAGAGACAGTTCTAAACAACAAAAGACAGTTCCTTATCTGGACACAGCAAGGCTCCCGTCTTGCTCTGGCAGAAGGGAGTGAGGGCAGCAGGCAAGGCTCCAGACAAAAGGGTAGCAAGCAAGGCTCCAGGTGAGAGGGTAGCAGACGAGGCTCCAGGCCTCCAGGCCTACAGAAAGAAGGGGAAGGGAAGGGAACAGTCCAGCCTCAGGTTAACAGCAAAGACAGCCTGGCTTACCCAACAGAGACAAGGACAGGAAGGGACAAATCCAACCACAGGGTAACACCAAAGCCAGTCTGACTTACCCCACAGAGGTACAGACAAAATACTGTCAAGACAAACCAGCAACCACACTCAAACCCAGGGCCTCTTAAATTCCAGCCCCAATATGAGAATCAGGTGCCTGTGATTAAGCACAACTGAAACAACAGACAGCCAGAAGACCCGAAGTCCAGAGAACACAGACCGGACCGTGACAGTAACAGCATTTACGAGAGTTCCAGAGAGGTTATGCAAGAGAAGCACAAGAACTACTCCATCAATAGACATTCATACTTACTACCCCAGCATGACAGTCAGGATGCCAGTGCTGAATAGAATGATTATAATGAAGAAGTTGCCAATCTTGCTTCCACATCGTGCAGCTTTGGTTCAAAATCTGCCCCTAATCAACTTCCAGTTAAAAACTGGAAATCAAATGTATCTCCATGATCTTTTCTGAAGCTGAAGAGGAAAATTAAAAAGGAAGATGGGGTGACCATAAGATCCCCAATGTCAGAACACCAGTTCAACACAAACCAACAGGAGAAGTTGCTACCTGTGATATACAGCCAACAGAATTGAGACAGCATAGTTGGAACTCGTGCAACGACTCACTGATCACATAGATGCAGTTCAGGGCTCCATTATGAGGCACAAACAGTAAATTATGTTTGCACAAGAATAAATCAGAGACAAATAGAAAGGATCTAGGAAGAAGGGTGTGAAAGAAAGGAACAGGTTGATCAGAGTTCTCAAAAAGACACTAATAATAATGCAACAAATGAAAACAAGACATCTTCAGGAACAAATAGCAAACCAAATGGGATCACTAAACCTCCACTGAGATGGATTGAAAGTCGATGAGTGAATTGAGGGAATATATTTGCTCATTACAATTGAATTTGATGTAAATATCTTTGTTGGAAAGTACTATTGTTTCTTGCAGGTTTATGAGAACATAGTATTGTGTTGTTTTTTTTTTCCTTAAAGGGTGAAGATGTGTTATGATGTGTGTACATAATAGAGAACTTCAGTTCCCAGTGGGCCATGTGGGTGGTTCTCCCAGAACTGAAACATTACACTTCCCTTTCTTTCATGATCTTCTGCCCTCTCCAATCAGGTTCCCTCTCTCCAATGCTTTATCTCTTTCAACAATCAACTTCCAACTCTTTACCTCACTGCTTTCCCTCTTCTGGTTTCATCTATCACTTGCCACCTTGTGTTTTTTCTTCCCCTTCTCCCACCTTCTTGGTCTGATTTTTCATCTTTTTTTTCCTGACCTGATGAAGGGTCATAGCCCAAAGTATCAGCTTTTTCTTCATTTCCATAGATGCTGCCTGATCTGCTGAGCTCCTCCAGCATTTTGTGTGTCGACCATGCTTTGCACCACACAAGTCGTTTACCCGCTTTTGAGATATATCCCTCTAAGCTCGTGTACTTACCCAAATGGTTTTTGAACTTTGTTGTTGTACCTGCCTCAATTGCATTCTCCAGTACCTCATTCCATATACACACCAACCACCGCATGAAGAAGTTAGCTCTCAGCTTGCTTTTAATCTTTTCACCTGTCACTTTAAATCTCTGTCCTCTAGTTTTTAACTCACCTCACCTGGGAAAAAGATGATGTGCATTCTGTTATAATTTGTTCATAGTTATGCTCTGGTTTTGATTCAAGTCCCCAAGAATCACTAGATTTTGGAATGGTTCCAGAAGACTGGAAAATTACAAATATACTTCCACTCTTTCATAAGGGAGGGAGGCATAAAACAGGAAATTATAGTCCAGTTAGCCTGACTTCAGTGGTTGGGAAGATTCTGGAGACCTTTATTAAAGATTAGGTTTCAGTATACTTGGAGCCACATAAAATAGGCCGAAGGCAAGTTAATTTCCTCAAGGGGGAAATCTTGTTTGACAACTCTGTTGGAACTCCTTGAGGAGACAACAGGCAGGATAGATAAATGAGAGTCAGTGGATGGTTAATTGGATTTTCAGAAGACCTTTGGCAAGGTGCCACACATGAGGCTGCTTAACAGTATAGGAGCCCATAGTATTACAGGAAAGATTCTAGAACTAGTATGGACAGAAGATTAGCTGGCTGATATGTGGCAAAGAGTCAGAATAAAGATCTACTCTGGTTGGCTGCCAGCCTTAAGTGATGTTCCAATGGGTTGGTTTTGGGACAGCTTCTTTTCATGTTATATATCATCGATTTTGATGAAGGAATTGATGGCTTTGTGGTCACATTTACAGACAATAAAAGATAAATGTTGAGTAAGTTGCAGGTAGCGTTGGCCAAGCAAAGATCGTACAGAAGGACTTGGATAAATTGGGAAACTGAGTAAAGAAGTAGCAGATGGGATATAGTGTAAGGAGGTATATGGTCATGAACTTTGGTAAAAGGAATATGTGTATCAACTATTTTCTAAATAGGGAGAAAATTCAAAAACATTAGAGGTGCAAAGGGACTTGAGAGTCTATGTGTAAGAATCTCTGAAAGGTTAACTTGTAGGTTGAGTCAGTGGTAAGGAAGGCAAATACTAAGTTATCATTCATTTCAAGAGTACTACAATATAAGATCAAGAAATTAATGCCGAAGCTTTAAAATGCATTGGTTAGATCATTCTTGGTGTATTGTGATGTTTCAGGCCCCTATCTAAGAAATGATGTGCTCGCATGGAAGAGAGTCTGGAGGAGGTTCACAAGAATGATTAGACCACAAGACATAGGAACAGAATTAGGCCATTCAGCCCATCGAGTCTGTTCCATCATTCCAACATGGTTTATCCTGGATCCCAGATCTCACTCAACCCCATTAATCTGCGGTATTGCCATATCCTTTCTTGCCCTGACAGATCAGGAAACAATCATCTTCTACCATAAATATATGCACAGACTTGGCCTCCATCACAGCCTGTGGCAAAGCATTCCACAGATTCACTACTCTCTGACAAAAAAGATTCCTCCTTACCTCTGTTATAAAGGGCTGCCCCTCAATTTTGAGGTCGTGCCCTTTAGTTCTAGATGATGTATCTAATAAAGGCTCAGCATTATCTCCTTGCTTTTATATTCAAATCCCCCTGATTCAAATCATTGCATTTGCCTTCTTTATCACAGACTCAACCTGTAAATTAACCTTCTGGTTGTCTTGCACAAGGACTCCTAAGTCCCTCTGCACCTCTTGATGTTTGAACTTTCTCCCCATTTAGATAATAGTCTGCACTATTGTTCCTTTTACCAAAATGCATTATCATACATTTCCTAACACTGTATTCTATCTCCCACTTTTTGCCCATTCTTCCAATTTGTCTAATTATTTCATCAGCACCACCTATATTCATATCATCCACAAACTTTGCCACAAAGCCATCAATTCCATTATCTAAATTATTGACAAATAATGTTAAAAGCGGCAATCCCAGTACTGACCCCTGAGGAACGCTACGAGTCACCAGCAGCCAACCAGAAATGGCCCTTTTTATTTCCACTTGCTGCCTCTTGCCCATCAGCCATCCCGCTATTCATTCCAGTATTTTTCCTGTAATGCCGTAGGATTTTATCTTGTTAAGCAGTCTGATTCTGGGAATGAAAGGATTAATGAGGAGCACAATGGCTCTGGGCCTGTACTCTCTGGAGCATAGAAGAATGAGGAGGATCTCATTGAAATCAATCCAATATCTAAAGGGCTAGACAGAATGGATGTGGAGAGGATAATTCTCATTGGGGGTGAGTAGAACCAAAAGACATAGCTGCAGAATAGAGGGACATTGATTAGAACAGAGATGAGAAGGAATTTCTTTAGTCAGCAGGTGATGAATCTGTGGAATTCATTGCCACTGAATGCTGGGGAGGCCAAATCATAGGGTATGTTTAAAGCAGAGGTTAATAGTTTGTTGGTTAGTCAGGGCATCAAAGCTAACGGGGAGATAGCAGGCCAATGGGGTAGAGAAGGATAATAAATCAGCCATGATGGAATGGCAAAGCAGACTTGATGGGCAAAGTGGCCTAATTGTTCTCCTACGCCTTATGGTCTTATAAGCCATTGATCAATTTCTCTGATAATTGCCTAGAAACATACCCACTAGTAGCATAACTTCTTGGCTATTGCTATCCAAAACATTTTTATTTGTAGCCATATTGCACTTGCTAGAGTGTGAAAGGTACTGCATGGAACATTATCAGTATCTGCAAATGTACAGAGCAGGTTCTAGTACTCATCTAATTCTCATTCTAATCAACAACATACTGCTGATGTAATGCCAATGCTCATAAATTCAACCTTAGTGATGGGGTTGACACCATGTGTTCAATATGGTGCCAGCCACACCACTGAGACTCATAGTCAAGATACTGCAAGAGCCACTTTATCACTGGTTATTAAAGTCCACAGACATGGAATGTCCATATAGTGCTATCCTTCCTGGACAGATTTGGAGCCAGAGCTGGAGCATTATGACCAGGTGAATGCTGTGTTGGGTGGACAGAGAATGATAACCTGGAGATGTTCGGTTTGTTTCTCTGTAGCTGTTAACTTTGGAGTCATAGAACACCACAGCACAGAAACAGCCCCTTCAGCCTATCTAGTCTCTGTCTAGTCCCATCTACCATTCCCCTCCATACCCTTCTTATGTATGTACCAATCCAGACTTCCTTTAAATGTTACAATTTAACCCGTATCCATACTTCCTCTGGTAGCTCATTCCACACTTGCACCATTCTTTAATAAAGACGATCTCCCTCAGATACCCGTTAAGTATTTAATAAAACCTTTAATTATAAACTCCCCCAACCTGAGGGGAAAATGGATTTATACTGTCGTCAATACCCCTCAAAATTTTGTTTACCAGTATAGTGGATTCCAGTTAATTGGGACAAATATGGGCCAGTATATTTTAGCCCAATTAACCAAAAATGACCAACTACTGTTTAACTGAATAACAAATTATATATTTAAATGGAATTCAGAACAAATTAGCACATTATCAGTACAATTACAGTACTATAAAACTGTGCATTAATTCCAAATTGGTATTGATGGAGGAACTAATCCAGTGTACACTGCAGCATTCTTTTGATTGACTGTAAAGAAACAATATCAGCGCCAACACCTATGAACTATTTTCATACAAAGGATTGAAATTTGCATCATCCCAGTCTTCGTTTTCATTGTAATATTCAAAATAATTGTTGAAGCCTTCAAATTCTTCATAGTTGCTAATTTGATGAAGTAGTGAAATCATTTCTTTTTCACTCCTGGCTATTTCTGCCATCCCTATGCCTGAATAATTGAAACTGCAGTGAACAAAACAATTGTAAATTATCCTACTGCTTATTTCTCACCAGCTTTCAGGACAAAAATCACTGCTTTTTGAACACAAAGTCATACATCCGACGCGAAAAACTGGAGAAACTTTTCTCCAGTCCTGATGAAGGTTCTCGGCTCAAAATGTCGACCATTTAGTCTTTCCCATTGATGCTGTCTGGCCTGCTGAGTTCCTCCAGCATTTTGTGTGTGTGCTATTTAAAAACCGTTCACTCTAAGCATAGCATTGCATCTAATGCCCACACAAGAACGTGCTTCTGCTAGGTAGAAACTGTTTAGCACAGTCCCCTGTCCCAATTAAGTGGCAGTGTCCCAAATAAACAAAGGGAGTCAGAACTAATTTCATGATTAATTTTTGCTCTTTAAGAGTTGTCCTAAATAAGTGGCTGCCTTCATTAACCAATGGCCCAATTAACCAAAATCCACTATGTATACGTATAAAAAATTGTGCCTTTTTGTACACTTTATTCTCAATTAAGTTTGTTATACCTTGTTTTACCTCAATGCACAAAGAACAAGGAATATAGCACAGTACAGGCCCTTCAGCCCACGAAGTTATGTCAACATTTTAACCTAATCTAATATCAATCCAGCTCTTCCATTCTACATAGCCCTCCATATTTCTATCATTCATGTGCTTATGTTTCTTAAATGACCCTAGAATATCTGCCTCTACCACCACATCTGCAGTGCATTCCTTTACCCTCTACTCTCTGTGTAAAATAAATGAACTGTATGACCAGCATGATCTGATTAGTATGAACAATATTGATGATTTCCACGCCTTGTGGCACATCAGGTGGCAACCTTGCCATTTCTTTGGCATTCATCTGTTTTCACAAGGCCAAAATGCTAGGTCGACACTCAACTCAGCACAGTTGGAAATTGTACATGGAGCCAGCCAGATTCAAACCCAGGACCACTCCTCTTGAAGTTCGGTGTGGATGCCACTAGACCACTGACCAGCTGTATGAACAGAGAAGAATTTCAATGACATCTCCTCTGTACCTACTCCCCAGCACTTTAAACCTGTGTCCTCTGGTGACAACCGTTTCAGCCCTGGGAAAAAGCCTCTGACTATCCACATGATCAATGCCTCTCATCAACTTGTACACCTCTATCAGGTCACCTCTCATCCTCCGTCGCTTCAAGGAGAAAAGGCCGAGTTCACTCAACCTACTCATGACTTCTCCTTGATATCCCTGGTACTATTAGGTGGCCTTTTAAAAACACCTGGTAAAGTTATTGACCCCTTCCTGTTCCTAACCTCTACCCACTGAGACTCTGCAGACAACCCTCCATGACGTCCACCTTTTCTGCAGCTGTGACACTACCCCTGATCATCAGCGCCACACCCCCACCTCTTTTGCCTCCCTCCCTGTCCTTTCTGAAACATCTAAAACCCAGCACTTGAAGTAACCATTCCTGTTCCTGAGCAATCCAAGTCTCTGTAATGGCCACCACATCATATCTCCAAGTACTGATCCACACTCTAAGCTCATCTGCTTTGTTCACAACATTCCTTGCATTAAAATAGACACATCTCAAGCCTTTGGTCTGAGCATGTCCCTTCTCTATCACCTCCCTATCCTCCCTCTTGCACTGTCTACAAGCTTTCTCTATTTGTAAGCTAAACTCTTCTTCCCCAGTCTCTTCAGTTCGGTTCCCACCCCCTAAGAATTCTAGTTTAAACTCTCTCCAGTTAGCAAACCTTCCCGCTAGGATAGTCCCTGGGATTCAAGTGCAACCCGTCCTTTTTGTACAGGTCACACCTGCCCCAAAAGAGGTCCCAATGATCCAGAAATCTGAATCCCTGCCCCCTGCACCAATCCCTCAGCCACGCATTTATCCTCCACCTCATCCTATTCCTAGTCTCACTGTCATGCGGCACAGACAGTAATCCCGAGATTACTACCTCTGCAGTCCTGTTTCTCCCTTCCTAACTCCCTGTAGTCTTTTCTCGGGACCGCTTCCCTTTTCCTACCTATGTCATTGGTACCAATATGTACCACGGCCTCTGGCTGTTCTCCCTCCCACTTCAGGATATCGTGGATGCGAACAGAAACATCCTGGACCCAGGCACCTGGGAGGCAAACTACCAACCGAGTTTCTTTCCTGCGTCCATATAATCTGTCTGACCCCCTGACTATAGAGTCCCCTATCACTACTTCCTTCCTCTTTTCTTTCCTACCCTTCTGAGCCGCAGGGCCAGACTCTGTGCCAGAGGCACGGCCACTGCCTCTTCCCCCAGGTAGGCTGTCCTCTCCCCCCCACCAATAGTACTCAAACAGGAGTACTTATTGTCAAGGGTACAGTCACAGGGGTACTCTCTAGTACCTGACTCTTCCCTTTCCCCCTCCTGACTGTGACCCACTTGTCTGTCTCCCGTGGCCCTGGTGTGACCACCTGCCTGTAACTCTTTTCTGTCACCTCCTCGCTCTCCCTGACTAGGCGAAGGTCATCGAGCCTCATCTCCAGTTCCCTAATTTGGTCCCTCAGGAGCTGCAGCTTGACACACCTGGTGCAGATATGGCCTTCTGGGAGGCTGGGAGACCAGGACCCACCACACCTGACAACTAGCACAGAAAACTGGCCTCACACACATACTTCCTACATTGCCTCGTCCCGTTACCGCCTAAGCCTGTTGAGCCAAAGCCCTGTCACTCTGCTGCCTCTCACTGCTGCCCGCTTCGACGCTGTCAGCTAGATTTGTGGTCTTCTCTTTAAACCTTATGTGTTCTACTGGCTGACATCACACACCTGTGCAGTCTCGCCTCTCTTTAACCCAAGTAGTAAAAAAAACTCGCTTCTCTCCGAAAAATCAGCAGTTCACTCACAGCCTTCTTACTCTGAATATAAGATGTTGCTCCTTCCTCTTGCCACAAGAGGAGGCCATAAACCAACATGTTGGAAAGGGAATGGGAATCAGAATTAAAACATTTGGCCATCAGGAAGTTCTGCTTTTGGCAGATGGCATAGAGGTGCTTGATGAAGTTGTCTCCCAATTTATAGTAGTTTCACCAATGTGGAGAAGGCCACATTAGGATCACCATTTGCATTAGACAGGCCCAGCAGATTTGCAGGTAAAGTGTTGCCTCTCCTGGAAGGACAGTCTGGGGCCTTGAGTGGAGATGACAGAAGTAGTGAATGGGCAGGTGTAGTTCTTAGGCTGCTTGTAGGGATAAGTGCTAGGAGGAAGATTAGCGGAGGGTGACGAATGGACAAGAGAGCAATCCCTGCAGAAAGTGGAGAGGGAATTAATTCAATATTCATGAATTGGGACTGTGTACAAATTTAAGCTTACACCTTACTCAACCATCCATGGCTGTCTGGAAAAGATCATTAATATTCTCTAATCCAAGAAAGGAAAAATAAATATTAGTCCGTCGTGCAAGAAAACTGGAAGCAGTGTGAACATTTGGATTGGCCAGGTCATGGGCTAGTATTGACTTCACACAATTTACTCAGCCTACAGCTGAAATGTAGCAGCTGTACTTCCTTATCTTGAATGTGTGATCATGTGCATTGGAACCTGCCTGGTTTCCAGGCAGCTCTTTCATTATGTGGTCCACCAAAGAAGAACAAACAGTTGCCCTTGACCACAGAACTCCTGACATTGTGCACAACATATTCCTTAGCAGATGGTATGTGATAATGATGATGATGATGATGACTAGTTCTTCACTTGTGAAGATCAGGAAGGATTGAAGAGTCTGAAGGAGCGACAACACAATCATAGGTGACTGTAGAGACTAATTCTGGAACTCTGGAACAGTAGGGACACGGGAACTGCTGAGAGGCAGCGCTTGTGTAGTAGGATCCTACCTGCATCTCCTGTCCTCTTCAGCAGTCACTCTTCTGGATTCCTCAATATTTTTGGCTGCTACATGGATCAGCATTCTCCAGTAGTCTCTGTCACAAGCCACCTACTGCCACTCGTTGACCTTGATACTTGTCTGACAGAACTGTTGCTTAAGTTGGTCTTTGTACCTCTTGCACGGGGCACCATGATCTCTCTTGCCCTGAGAGAATTCTCCATAGAGTACTCTATGGAGACAGTATGTATTGGCATGTTAAATATGCTGTTCCAATAATGGTGTGCAGTGCAGACTTCTCTCGAAAAGCTTTGCACTACTCAAGAGTCATCTGAGCCAGTTATAAAGCATACAGTATAACCTTGCTCTCATGTCATCACGCTCCTGACAATTGCTGATTGGTGTATAACTGCAGAACAGAAGCATTCAGATGATCAGCAGGCAAGTAAGAGAAAAAGTAACCCATTAATCCTCTGTATTTCCTGTAGGTTTGCCAATCCACTTTCTAAATGTATACTTTATCCCCAATGGCATGTGTGAGATCGTCAGTGAGTCACTACGCAGATCTCATTAACTAAAAGTCTTCTAAATGGTTCAAGTTGTCAGATGCTAGGCTGATAGCTGGTAGTGTTGTATCGAGCAACAGTGTGCGTTCAGCACCCTCTCCTTGATCTGGGATGTTTTTGGCTATTGGGGTTGGGGGGGAGGTGGTGGTAGGGCAAAAGGATTGGGCTGTCGTGAGACATGTAGGATGGAAACAAGTGTTCATGATTAATCCATTAATCATGGAAGTTGTTGGAGGAGAACAGGCTCAGCCTCACCAGGTGCTGCACCCTGAGTTACAGTGGACAGTACCATCATATCCATGGTGGTGAGAGGAAGCAGGTACAATTGATCCCCTCTGGCTTCCTCCCAAACTTCTTTTATTCATAGTGAGTGAGCACAAAGTTATTCTTGAGTGTTGCTTAGTGTGTTAAATGCTATGACTAATTTGTGTTAAATGATTCAGCATGTCATCAAAAACTTTGGCCAACTTCTGTAGATACGTGGAGGAAAGTGTGCTGACTGGCTGCATTATGCCCTGGTTTGGAAACGCCATTGCCTTTGAACAGAAAATCCTACAAAAGGTAACGGATTCAACCCAGTGCATCACAGCTCAAACCCTTCCAACCACTGAGCACATCTACATGAAATGTTGCGGTAGAAAAGCAGCATGCGTCATCAGAGGTCCTCATCACCCAGGCCAGGCTCTTTTCTCGCTGCTGCCATCAGGTAGAAAGTACAAGTGCCTCAGGACTCACACCACCAGGTCAAGAACATTTACTACCTTTCAACCATCAGTCTCTTGAACAAAAGGGGATAACTACCCTCATTCTATTTCTTGTGCTCCCACAACTGATGGTCTCAGTTTAAGGACTCTTTATCTTACTATTTCATGCTCTCGTTATTTATTGCTATTTATTTATATTTGCATTTGCACAGTTTATTGTCTGTTGATTCTGTTTACAATCACTATTCTATAGAGAGAAACATAGAAAACCTAGAGCATAATACAGGCCCCTTGGCCCACAAAGCTGAGTCTAACATGTACTTACTTTAGAAATTAACTAGGGTTACCCATAGCCCTCTATTTTTCTAAGTTCCATGTACATCCAGGAGTCTCTTAAAAGACCTATCGTATCCCCCTCCACCACCGTTGCCAGCAGCCCATTCCATGCTCTCACCACTCTCTACATAATAAACTTAACCCTGACACCTCCACTGTAGCTACTTCCAAGTACCTTAAAACTGTGCTCTCTCGTGTTAGCCATTTCAGCCCTGGGAAGAAGCCTCTGACTATCCACACGATCAATGCCTCTCATCATCTTATACACCTCTGTCAGGTCACCTCTCATCCTCTGTTGCTCCAAGGAGAAAAGGCCGAGTTCACTCAACCTATTCTTATAAGGTATGCTCCCCAATCCAGGCAACATCCTTGTAAATCTATAGTTTCCACATCCTTCCTGTAGTGAGGTGAGTACTCCAAGTGGGGTCTGACCAGGGTCCTATATAGCTGCAACATTACCTCTCAGCTTTTAAGCTCAAGATTTGCTAATTACGCCGGTAGAAAAAGAAACCTAGGAATGTATTTGGTGATATGTATGTACTCTGATAATAAATCTTACTTTGAACTTTAGACCTTTGGCTATCAAAGTTGTTCTCAATGTGAGATCAGAATCAAAATCAGGTTTAATATCACCAGTACATGTCGTGAAATTTGTTAACTTTGCAGCAGCAGTACAATGTAATACTAGATAAATATTGAAAAAAATCTTAAATACAATATATATAAATATAATGTATATTCAATGGTTAAATTAAGGTAAGTAGTGCAAAAACAGAAAATTAAAAAAAACTATTGAGGTGGTGTTCATGGGTTCAATGTCCACTCAGAAATCCGATGCCAGAGGGGAAGAAGCTGTTCCTGAATCACCGAGCGTGTGTCTTCAGGCTTCTGTACCTCCTACCTGATGGTAACAATGAGAAGAGGGCATGTCCTGGGTGGTGTGAGTCCTTAATGATAGAAGTCAGTTTTCTGAGGCTTGACTCCTTGAAGATGTCTTGGATACTATGGAGGCTGGTGTCCATGATGTAACTGATTAATTTTACAACACTCTGAGGCTCATTTCAATACTGTACAGTAGCACACTCCCTCATACCAGACAGTGATACAGCCAGTCAGAATGCTCTCCATGGTATATCTGTCCAGGTATGAAGTTTGTAATTGCCAAGTTTTCAAGACATAGGACATAGAGTCATAGAGTAATACAGCACAGAAGCTGGCATTGAAATGGAATGCATCACTGCCTCTCTCCTAGTCTCACAAAGACACTTGGCTTACTGGCATAATTAATGCTTGACAGATGCCATTGTCATGAAAATAAGTGAAGATACAAAATTTGCATTCTGGCTGTATTTGATTGAAGAGCACTAAGTTATAATACGAGAAATTCTGCCAGTGCTGGAAATCCAAAGCAACACATATAAAATGCTGAAAGAACTCAGCAGGTCAGGCAGCATTTATGGTAATGCATAAACACTTAACATTTCAGACCAAGATCCTTCTAAAGCTAAATGCATACTGTCAACTCTTAAAATGATTCAAGTATGGCACTTTTTACAAGTACAGACAGCTTCAAAGTGCATTCTCTCTTCTCCTTGAAACCTATCAAATATTGAAACTCCTAGATAGAGTGGGTGTTGGCGCGTGCCCTAGTGGGCAAGGCATCAGACTAGTAGCCTGAAGGTCACTGGTTCGAGCCTCAGCTGAGGCAGCATGTTTGTGTCCTTGAACAAGGCACTTAACAACACATTGCTCTGCGACGTCACCAGTGCCAAGCTGCATGGGTCCTAGTGCCCTTCCCTTGGACAACATCGGTGGCGTGGAGAGGGGAAGGCCTGCAGCTTGGGCAACTGCCGGTCTCCCATACAACCCTGCCCAGGCCTGCGCCCTGGAAACTCCAGGCGCAGATCCATGGTCTCTCGAGACCGACGGATGCCACCTTTAGATAGAGTGGATGATGGGAGGATCTTTCTTATACTGAGTGAGTCTAGGACCACACAGTACAGCCTACAGCCTCAGAATATAGGGACATCCTGTTAGAACAGAGATGATGAGGAGTTTACTTAGCCCAATGGTGGTGAACCTGTGGAATTCTTTATCACAGCTGGCTGTGGTGGCCAAGTCATTAAGTATATTTAAAGCGGAAGTTGATAAATTCTTGATTAGTCGGGTCATCAAAGAATACAGGGAAAAGGCAAGAGAATGGGGTTGAGAGGAATAATAAATCCGCCTTGAAGGAATACTGGAGCAGATTCAATTGGCCAACTGACCTTATTCTGCTGCTATGTCTAATGGTCTTCTCCCCTCTCCCATCAATCAGAAGATACAGAAGCATGAATCATGTCCTATCAGAATCAAGAACAGCTTCTATCCCACAAACAAGAGGAAATCTGCAGATGCTGGAAATTCAAGCAACACACGCAAAATGTTGGTGGAATGCAGCAGGCCAGGCAGCATCTATAGGGAGAAGCACTGTCGACGTTTCGGGCCAAGACCCTTCGTCAGGACTAACTGAAAGGAAAGATAGTAAGAGATTTGAAAGTGGGGTGGGGGGAATGCAAGATGATAGGAGAAGACCGAAGGGGGTGGGGTGAAGCTGAGAGCCAGAAAGGTGATTGGCAAAGGGATACAGAGCTGGAGAAGGGAAAGGATCATGGGACAGGAGGCCTCGGGAGAAAGAAAGGGGGAGGGGAGCACCAGAGGGAGATGGAAAACAGGCAGATTGATGGGAAGAGAGAGAAAGAAAAAAAAGGAGGGGGGAGAAAGCTAAATATATCAGGGATGGGGTAAGAAAGGGAAGAGGGGCATTAACAGGTTAGATAAGTCAGTGTTCATGCCATCAGGTTGGAGGCTACCCAGCCGGTATATAAGGTGTTGTTCCTCCAACCTGAGTGTGGCTTCATCTTGACAGTACAGGAGGCCATGGATAGACATATCAGAATGGGAATGGGATGTGGAATTAAAACATGTGGCCACTGGGAGATCCTGCTTCCTCTGGCGGACAGAGTGTAGGTGTTCAACGAAACGGTCTCCGAGTCTGCGTCGGGTGACCAGGGTCCTATATAGCTTCAACATTACCTCTCAGCTTCTAAACTCAATCCCACAATTGATGAAGGTCAATGCACCATATGCCTTCTTAACCACAGAGTCAACCTGCGTAGCACCTTTGAGTGACTTGTGGACTCGGACCCCAAGATCCCTCTGATCCTTCACGCTGCCAAGAGTCTTACCATTAATACTATATTCTGCCACTGTATTTGACCTACCAAAATGAACCAGCTCACACTTATCTGGGTTGAACTCCATCTGCCACTTCTCAGCCCAGTTTTGCAACCTATCAATGTCCCACTGTCACCTCTGACAGCCCTCACACTATCCACATGACCCCCAACCTTTGTGTCATTAGCAAATTTACTAACCCAACCCTCCACTTCCTCATCCAGGTCATTTATAAAAAGCACGAAGAGAAAAGGTCTCAGAACAGATCCCTGGGGAACACCACTGGTCACTGAACTCCACGCAGAATATGACCCATCTACTGCCACTCTTTGCCTTCTGTGGGCAAGCCAATTCTGGATCCACAAAGCAATGTCCCCTTGGATCCCATGCTTCCTTACTTTCTCACTAAGCCCTACATGGGGTACCTTATCAAATGCCTTGCTGAAATCCACATACACTACATCTACTGCTCTACCTTCATCAATGTGTTTAGTTACATCCTCAGAAAATTCAATCTGGCTCATTACACACAAATTGGCTTTGACAAAGCCATGCTGACTACTCCTATTCATGTTATATCTCTCCAAATGTTCATAAAACCTGCCTCTCAGGATCTTTTTCCATCAACTTACCAACCACTGAAGTAAGATTCACTGGTCTGTAATTTCTTGGGCTGCCTCTGCTCCTTTTCTTGAATAAGGGAACAACATTTGCAACCCTCCAATCCTCCGGAACCTCTCCCATCCCCATTGATGATGCAAAGATCATAGCCAGAGACTCCGCAATCTCCTCCCTCACCTCCCACAGTAGCCTGGGGTACATCTCATCCAGTCCTAGTGACCTATGCAACTTGATGCTTTCCAAAATTTCCAGTGTATCCTCTTTCTTAATATCTATACACTCAAGATTTTCAGTCCACTGTAAGTCATCCCTATCAACACCAAGATCCTTCTCCGTAGTGAATACTTCAGTAAAGTATTCATTAAGTACCTCTGCTATTTCCTCTGGTTCCACTGTCATACTTGATTGAGATGGACTCTTGACCTCACAGTCCGTCCACCTTGTTATGATCTTGCACTTTATTGTCTTTCGGTAGCTTTTGCATGTTTTTTCTACGTTGTTACTGTTTTACTTTATTCTAGATCAGTGCACTGTGGAATGAATTGCTCTGTGTAAAGAGTATGCAAAGTAAACTTTTCACTGTATGGATTCTTAGAGTTAGAGAACACGGAAACAGAGCCTTTGGCCCATCTAGCTTGTGCCAAACTATTAATCTGCCTAACCACAACAATCTGCACCTGGAACACAACCGTCTATATATCTCCCATCCATATACCCGTCCAAATATCTCTTAAATGTTGAAATCAAACCCACATCCACCACTTCTGGTGGCAGCTCGTTCCATACTCTCACCACTATTTGAGTGAAGAAGTTTCCTCTCCTGTTCTTCTTATACATTTCACCTGTCAACCTTAACCCATGACCCCTTATTCTCATCTCACACAACCACAGTGATAAAAACCGACCTGCATTTACACCATCCATACCGCTCATAAAGTTGTATGCCTCCATCAAATCTGCCTTTGTTCTTGTACCTCTAGGGAATAACTTATTCAAACTTTATGACTCAAGACCTGGCAACATCCTTGCAAGTTTTTTTTGCACTCTTTCATTTGCTATCTTTCCTCTAGTAGGTGACCAGGTCTCAATACTCCAAATTAGGCTTCAACAATGTCTTATACAACTTCAACATAACATCCCAATTCCCGTACTCAGTACTTTGATTTATGAAGAACGATGTGCCAAAAGATCTCCTTATGATCCTATCTATCTGTGTTATGCCACATTCAAGGAATTATGAATCTGTATTCAGAGATTGCTCTGTTCTACCACAGTCCTTGGTGCCCTAACGCTTACCATGGTTTGTCCTTCCAACATCTCATACTTGTCTAAATTAAATTTTAGCATCCACTTTTAAGGCTATTGTTCCAGTTGGTTCACATCCTGCAGCAAGCTTTGATGCCTTCCTTGCTGCCCACTACACTCCCAATCTTGGACTCATGCGCAAATTTGCTTATCTATTTTACCACATTATCATTCTGATATAGATGATAAACAACAATGGACTAATGCAAACACTGTAAGGGTTATGTTTTTTGACTTCTCCAGTGCATTCAACACCACCCACCCTGCTCTACTGGGTGAGAAGCTGACAGTGATGCAGGTGGATGCTTCCCTGGTGTCATGGATTATTGATTACCTGTCTGGCAGACCACAGTACATGCACTTGCAACACCGTGTGTCAGACAGAGTGGTCAGCAGCACTGGGGCTCCACAGGGGACTGTCCTGTCTCCCTTTCTCTTCACCATCTACACCTCGGACTTCAACTACTGCACAGAGTCTTGCCATCTTCAGAAGTTTTCTGATGACTCTGCCATAGTTGGATGTATCAGCAAGGGAGATGAGGCTGAGTACAGGGCTACGGTGGGAAACTTTGTCACATGGTGTGAGCAGAATCATCTGCAGCTTAATGTGAAAAAGTCTAGGGAGCTGGTGGTGGACCTGAGGAGGACTAAGGCACCGGTGACCCCTGTTTCCATCCAAGGGGTCAGTGTGGATATGGTGGAGGATTACAAATACCTGGGGATATGAATTGACAATAAACTGGTCTGGTCAAAGAACACTGAGGCTGTCTACAAGAAGGGTCAGAGCCGTCTCTATTTCCTGAGGAGACTAAGGTCCTTTAACATCTGCCGGACGATGCTGAGGATATTCTACAAGTTTGTGGAGAACAGTGCTATCATGTTTGCTGTTGTGTGCTGGGGCAGCAGGCTGAGGGTAGCAGACACCAACAGAATCAACAAACTCATTCGTAAGGCCAGTGATGTTGTGGGGGTGGAACTGGACTCTCTGATGGTTGTGTCTGAAAAGAGGATGCTGTCCAAGTTGCATGCCATATTGGACAATGTCTCCCATCCACTCCATAATGTACTGGTTAGGCACAGGAGTACATTCAGCCAGAGACTCATTCCACCGAGATGTAACACTGAGCGTCATAGGAAGTCATTCCTACCTGTGGCCATCAAACTTTACAACTCTTTCCTTGAAGTGTCAGACACCCTATATGCTGGTCCTGGACTAATTTCCACTTGGCATAATTTACTTATTATTTATTTATTTATGGCTTTATAGCGCTATATTTCTACACAATTCTTGGTTGGTGCGACTGTAACGAAACCCAATTTCCCTCGGGGTCAATAAAGTCTGTCTGTCTGGACCCAGCAATAGTTCCTGTGGCAGACTACCTGTCACAGACTTCCAGTCAAGGAGACAACTATCAACTACCATGCTCTATCTTCTTCTGCAAAGCTAATGTCTAATCCAATTTACTACCTAATCCTAAATACCAAGAGATTAAACATTTTTGATCACCCTCCCATGCAAGACCTTGTAAAAGTTAAAATCCATGTAGACAACCAGTGCCTTGCACTCATCAACTTCCCTGGTAACTTTCTCGAAAAGCTCCATTGACAAGACCTACCATACATTGGTGTTAGTTTATTGTAAAATCACAAGTAATCAGACTGGATGTTATCTTTGATTCAGATTTGTATTTTAAATATCACATAAAGGAAGTGAACAGAGCACCATTTCTGCTGTCAAGAAATATTGCAAAGGTGAATTTGTTTTTGTCAAGTAATGATGCAAAAAACCTAATTCACACCTTTACAGATACAGATTACAGCAATGCACTTTTTATTGACTTTCTAAAACAATCTACTGACAAAATCTGTGCTAGACTTTTAGCCAAAACCAGGATAAGGGAACACATCACTTCAGTCCTAGCTACTCTGCATTGGCTTCCTGTACCTTTTAGAATTGATTTTAAAGATCTCCTGTTTGTTTGTAAAGTTCTGAATGGTTTGGGACCAGAGTACATTGCAGAATCATTTTCAGTTTATATTCCTACTCAAGCTCTCAGTTTTTCTTTAGCTGGTCTCTTACATATAAACAATCTCCCTCAAAAGATAATTGGAAGGCCAGTTTTTTGAACTACACCCCTAAACTGTGGAAATCAATAACAAAAACTATACGGGATGCAGACTCAGTTGACATTTTTAAACACTAGCTCAAAAACTAATTATTTAACCTTGTTTTTATCTTGCATCTTCTTTCTTTTACTTCCATGTTTGTTTTTATTTTATTTTTCAAAGTACAAAATTCAAAATGAATTCTATTATCAGAATGCATATATTATACATCACCACACACAACACTGAGATTCATTTTCCTGCGAGCGTACTCAGCAAGTCTATAGAACAGTAATTATAACACATTTCAATACATTAAAATACTATAAGTTACAAAAAGTATATAAATAGTGCATAAAGAGAGCAAAATAGTGAGGGTGTGTGTATAGGTTCACCGACCGTTCAGAAATCTGCTGGCTGAGGGGAAGAATATTTTCCTAAAACATTGAGTGTGTGTCTTCTGGTGTCATACAGCTTCTTTTGATTCCCATCATGCAGCAGATTATGCTGAATTATCCTGTCATTAAACATTGTTCTGGATATAATATGATGCAACAATATAGTTAGCATTAATTTCATCCATAACAACAGAAGTGTACTTGCAACTTCCACATTCTAAAAATTGATAACATTGATTGTTATTCAGATTGTACAAACACTTGCCCTAAAGTGGAGTCACAGGTAGAACAGGCCAGTGTGGAAGGCTTTCGGCCTGCTGGCCCCTTTCAGTCCGGTCAATAAGTTTACAAGTTGGGAGGTTGTGTTGTAATTGTACAGGATGTTGGTGAGTAATTGCGTTTAGGTACAATTGTGTCCTGCGATGGGAAGAATGTGATTGAACGAGAAAGTATGCAAGAAGGATTTACAGGGATGTTGCTGGGACTTGAGGGGATGATCTATCGGGAAAGATTAGACAAGCTGGGCACTTACTTCTTGGAGTATAGGAGTCTAGGGGTGGATCATAAGACCATAATGCACTGCAGCAGACAGGCTATTCATTCAATTTTTTGATTTAATTTTTCTCTCAGCCTCAATCTCTTGCCTTCTCCCTGTTACCTTTGTGGCCATTACTAATCAATAACTTATCAACCTACACAAAATACACTCAATAATGAGCCCTCCACAACCATCTGTGGCAATGAATTCCACAGATTCATCTTCTCTGACTAAAGAATTTCCTCCTCATCTCTGTCCAAAAGGAATATCCTTGTATTCTGAGGCAGCTCTCTAGTCCTAGTTTCATCCACTGTAGGAAACTCACTGAGTGTTTGCAAAGAGATAAGTAGAATCAGGAGGGGCAGAGATATGATGCACAGTCTTTTTTCTAGAGTTGGGGAATTGAAGACTAGAAGACGTAACTTTAAGGTTACAGATGAAAGGTTTAATAAGAACCCAAGGGGCTACATTTCTACACAGCGGGCAGTAGATAGATGGAACCAGCTATTAGTTGAAGTTTTTGAAGCAATTCCACTGACTTGTACAACTGAGCATTGAGCAGCCACATCAACATTCTAATCATATATGTCATATAACACTGGCCTTGGAAAAATACCCAAAGGAGACCTAAAACTGTGACATGGAGAATTAATTTTCATGGAGCACTTTTCCTTTACCATGACAGCAAGGAAGAGTTGCATTACTATGCAAGACTTTGTTGTCTCCAACAATTCCTATTGACAAGTAGTGCCCAAATCATTGGCTTTAAAAGGTCATTTTCAGGTCAGGGCAGAAGACCACGGAGCAAAGTTACTTCTGACACATAACTGCTTTTAGACGACTGGCTCATGTAATGTACTGAGCAAGCATGGTGACATTGAAGGGCATAGAGTAATTGTTTGAAATCATATTGTTTTTCGTATGGCTACTTTGGATTGTCAATATTGCATATTAACAGATTGAAACTCACTCCAGTATCACTGAAAGAGGCTGCCAGAGGAGATGTTGGAGGCAGTGAAGTGGAATCTGGATTGATACTTGAATGAGAAACACATAGAAGGATATGTAATGAACACAGCCAGTCTGGATTAGCACATGATATCCAGCAAACTGCAAGGACTATTTCTGTGCCATACAACTTATGACTCCAAGTTGACCCTGAATTGCTCTGCTGTCTGAGAGGTTGAAACATCTGCCATCTATCAGATGGGCACCTTCAAATTTTCACCCTTAGAAATTACCTCTTACACACCCTCACTCTTCACTAACAATGCCTTCAAGCCCTCCCCCATGACCATCTGCCTGACACCCTCTGCTGCCTCCGCAAACTTTATCCTAAACCCTTAGAGATTTCGATCCTTGCCAGCCCGACACTCAAACCCACTGTCCACACCACTAGCCTGCCCGCCATGAAGTGCCGATCATTTTCTCAACTCTGCTGTGGTGTCAATCCTCTTTCTGAATTTCTCAATCCACTCCCCAGTGGTTTTAAGAAGATTAACCTGAAACTGCTTAATGTAATGCCAAACACCCAGACCATTAAGTGTTCCAAATCCCAGATGTAATCTTCATTTTAATAAGTGCCCACAATTAAAGGTCTCTAATAATGTGTGGCATGGTAGTACAAACAGGTGGCAAAGTAGAATAACAGTTAGCATAAAACTTTATAATGTCATGATCAGCGATCAGGGTTCATTTCCCACTGTTGTCTCTAAAGAAGGTGACAAATAGAGTTAATTTTGAAGGCGGCACAGTAACAAAGTAGTTGGTGTGATGATATTACAGCATTACAGCGTCAGTGACCGGGTTTAACTCTGCTGCTGTCTGTAAAGAGTTTGTACATTCTCCCCATGACCATGTGGTTTCCTCCGGGTGCTCCGGTTTCCTCCCACATTCCAAAGATATGAGGTTAGCAGGCTATTTGGTCACATGGGTGTAATTAGGTGGAGTGGGCTCATTGGTCCGAAAGCGTTATTGTACCCTTATCTCTGGACCCATGACCACTACCATCTAGAAGGACGAGAACAGCAGATACCTGGGAACACCACCACTCGGAAGTCCCCCTCCGAGTCACTCACCATCCTGACTTGGAAACATATTGCCATTCCCTCATTGTCGCTGGGTCGAAATTATGGAATTCCCTCCCTAACAACACTGTGGGTGAACCTACACTTCAGGAACTGAAGTGGTTCAGGAAGGCAGCTCATCACCACCTTCTCAAGGGCATCTAGGGATGGGCAATAAATGCTGGCTTAGCTGGCGATGCCCACATACTGTAAACGAATAAATAAATAATAAGAAGAAGAGGAAGAAGAAGAAGAAGAAGAAGAAGAAGAAGAAGAAGAAGAAGAAGAAGAAGAAGAAGAAGAAGAAGAAGAAGAAGAAGAAGAAGAAGAAAAAGAAAAAGAAGCAATAAATAAATATTGAGAACATGGTTTATAAAGTAAGCACTCTTACTTGTGATCTCTATTTTTGCCTTCTTGGGTTGTATTTACAAACTGAGTTCCAGATTCATCAACCACTGAATGATTTACTCAAAGATATTACCATTGAATTTATATTAAGGGCAGGATGTGATAAAATGGTTCACTGTTTACATAAAATATAGAGAAACCTACAGCAACACAATGCTGTGCTGAACGTGTTCTTACTTTAAAAATTAACTCATGTTACCCATAGCCTTCTATTTTTCTAAGCTCCATGTATCTATCTAGGAGTCTCTTAAAAAACTCTGTTGTGTCCAGGTTTGATCCAGGTTGTTGTAGTCAGAGACTGAAGATATGATTTCATAATTATAAATTCCCTAGCCACACTTCTTATGCCGAATTTACGTACTGATTAGGGCCCCACATTCCAGTGAGTTCTGCCTCTAAGTGCAAAGTACAGACTGTAAAATATATATTGGCTGCTGCTGTCAGTTAGTTCGGATCCCAGCTACTTTCAGAATCAGAGTCAGGTTTAATATCATTTCTGTATGTCATGAAATTTGCTGTCTTGCAGCAGCAGTACATTGCAATACATAATAATAAATTATAAATTGCAATCAGGAATATAATTGTAAAAATTAAATTATATAATTAGTGCAAAAAGAGAGTGAAAAAAATAGAAAAGAATAGTGAGGCAGTGTACATGGGTTCATTGTCTGTTCAGAAATCTGATGGTGGAGGGAAAGAAGCTGTTCCTAAAATGCTGAGTGTGTGTCTTCAAGCTCCTGTACCTCCTCCTTGATGGTAGCAATGAGAGGAGGGCATGTCCTGGGTGAGGGGGGTGGGGGGGGTCCTTAATGACAGATGCTGCCTTTTGAAGATGTCCTCAATGCTGGGGAGGCTAGTACCCATATTGGAGCTGGTTGACTTTGCAACTTTCTGCAGCTTTTTCCAATAATTTGCAGTGCCCCACAATACCAGACTGTGAAGTAACCATGGAACTCCTGTAGAAATTTGTGAGAGTCTTTGGTGAAATATCTGCTCAAACTCATAATGAAATATAGACACCTTCGTGCTTTCTTTGTATTTGCTTCAGTATGATGGGCCCAGGATAGGTCCTTAAAGATGTTGACACCCAGGAACTTAAAACTGATTACCCTTTCCACTAGATCACTATGGATCACTAGATGAGGACTGGCTTGTGTTCCCTCAACTTCCCCTTCCTGAAGCCCACAATAAATTCCTTAGTCTTACTAATGTTGAGTATAAGGTCATTGTTGTGACTCCACGCAACCAGCTAAACTATCTCACTCCTGTATGCCTTCTTGTCACCATCTGAAATTCTGCCAACAATAAGTTCAAAAGTCTATTTATTATCAAAGTACATATACATTGCACAACCTTGAGTTTCGACTCCTAACAGGCAGCCACAAAACAAACCGAAAAGAACCCATCAAAAAAAAAGGTCATCAAACACCTAAGGTGCAGAGGAAAAAATTAAACAAGCAATAAACAGGAAGAAAATAGTGTTCAGAACTGAGATCCACAGAGAGTCTGTCCCCATATCCTTAGTTCAACATAGAGCCAAGCACAGGCTGAACCTGCCCATCCATTATCTCGGACACTAACACCAACCTTTTCAAATCGTCATCATCCAAACACTGGGTTCATAGTTGTGTAAATGTAGGTAGTGTTTGAGCTTTGCCAAGCTGCACAGTGGTGGATGTAGAGAGAGTAGAGCAGCCTAAGAATCTATCTTCTCTACTGTATCCCCTTTTTGTGATCACCACTGGTGCACCTCTTTGCAAAAAGGGGATGTTATTTTCAATCCTCACTGACTGAGGTCTCCCAGTGAAGAAGTCAAGGATCCAGTTGCAGGGGGTGGTACAGCGGCCCAAGTTTTTGAACTTAGTTATTGTATCAGACAATAGTTGGGGAACATCTATAGGCTTGCATGTCAAAATGAGTCTAAAAGTTCAAAGAAAAAAGGCAAGCAAAAGATTCCTATTTCTTCAGACCTGTCAAGTCAGAAGGCTGGTCTGCCAAATGTTCAATGTTGCACCTGCTGTTCGATTTAGAGTGTGAAACTAGATGAGTCAATTGAGCTCTTTATTCAACAGAGATAAATTGAAACACAAAAGGTCTTGGAAATTATTTCTTGGCAATAACATACTACTTGCTCTAAATTCTGTACAGAAAATGTTCAATACCTGCTGATGATTAATATATTCAGTAAAATTACATTTTCGGCCTTTGCATCTTCTAATTATTGGACAACTTTTTTCAAGTTTTTTTTTCAAAATATTGAATAGACAATATTAAGAAGAGTGTTCTCCCAAAATGGCAGACTTTTATAATGGAAAGCAAAAATTGCCGCAAATGGCATGCTCATTGTCAATAATGGAAGGGGTTGGATTGATGATTAAATATTTGTAGTGTATTTTCTATGCTTTGCGATTTTTGTGTATGAAATGGATGATAATGCTTCTAGCAATATAATATTTCTTTATGATGACAAATTGCAAGGTCAGTGAAAAGTACAAAGAAAAATGATTTTGTAGATCAAAGCATTTGATATGGATTTAACACCATGAAAAAAGAGCTTGGATTTTGAATGGCTTCAAAGTGTACATGCGTTAGTATAGATAAATATATATATTTGCTGTTGACTGTAGAGGACATAGCAAAGGATGGTTGCACTACTAAATATAATAGAATATAAAGAGTGCTGCAAAATGAACTCTGTGTCCCACATAACTAAAACAATGAAAATATATACCAGGTAAAGAAATAGTCAAGTAAGTTATTTTTGATATATTCCTTCATGGGATGTGGACCTTGCTGGAAAATCCAGTACTCACCATCCACATAAGCTGTCACACATCATGACACCTAGCTGTCTGGTGAAGCTATTCTGAATGGCAACAAATGGAATTATGTTTGACTTGCAAGAGTCTTGATGCTAGGGATCTCCCCAAGCACCTGCTGCTCTGGGTTTCATTTTCTCGGAGGTGTTCACAGAATCAAAGAAATAGTATAGAATCAAGGAAAAGCCACAGACTGACAAACAACCAATGTGCAAATGTTCCAAAATCACTACACAATAGCATTAAACAATTGTATGGTATCCGTTAGTCTAACCAGACCATGGATCTGCACCTGGAAGGTCTTCTCCAGTGCGCAGGCCTGGGCAAAATTGTATGGGAAACCGGCTGTTGCCCAGGCAGCAAGTCTCTCTTCTTCATGCCCGCTGATGTTGTCCAAGGGAAGGGCAAGGACTGATACAGCTTGGCTCCAGTGTCATCACAGGAGTTGCCAGAACGAGGTTGAAGACAATGCCGGACTGCCTTAGGGACTCCAGCTCCAGCTCCAGATTTGTCCTCAGGGTTTACTCCTAAATCCTTTCCCATGAGTGGGTATGGCCACAAGGCAGTGGAGGTTTGAAATCAGAGTTTTCCCTCTCTTAGATGGACTGCCTTCACAGGCTGACAAACTCCATCTATGGCCATACTAGCCTGAAAATAATTGGGGCTACACAGTAATATCCATGTAAAGCTCCAGAAAGCCACAATACTAAACACCACTAGAATCATCTGGAAGTTCCTAGCAATTGGCAAATGAGTGTGCTTGGCTATGCCCATAACTCAGATTTTACCAGCTGGAGCTGAAAAAGTATAAATAAACACATACATACAGAGAACTGAGTTGTAGAGTCCTTGAAATTGAGTCCATAGGCTGTGGAATCAGTTCAGTAATAAGGTGAGTGAAGTTACCTTCATGGATGATAACAGACATGGATGTGGGAGATACTTTAATGAAACCTTGGCATGTTGCTGTGGTCCACCTTCTAAACAGGATACACTGCAATGCTGCTGGGATCGAGTATGTAAGCTAGCAAAACTGGGTCCTGATTAACCTGACTGCTTTGCCCTGAATGGTGTTCAACATTTAACAGTTTTGTTAGATTTTCACTTATCTTGTCACAAAGTTTCTCAAAGCACTTTTGACTTGTGCTTTGGATTGCAATGACCTCAAGGAATCAAAAACGAGTCATCAGCACACAATATATAACTGTTAATCTGATCCCATAGCCATACGATTTAATAGGCTGATCAAATTAAATTTCTGGTCAATGGATGTTGATTATGGTGACTCACTGTGGAAATGGTCATTGATTGGGAAATGTTATGTGAAGAGTACCAGGGTCATTTTAATGAAACCTCTCCATTTAGACTATTTACTATTGGCCAGCAAGCAATAACTTTGTGGAATCTTTAATCAGAAGATGAACTGATTTGGCGAAGACTCGTGAATGATGGTGGCTCAGCTAACTTATGTCCAATTCCTTGCTTACAGTCGCTATAGTAAAAGTGTGCATGTAGTCTAGTCAAATGCACAAAATGAAAAATCTGTCAGCATGAATTATCACAGCTCTGAACAAATATAATTCAGCATTAACATTGTTCAACATGTACTTTTGTTTAACTTAATTTATACTCTTATAATCAGCCACTAGGTTGATTAGTTTTTAACAAATATATGCTAGCTGAGCAATTGTTGTTCTGTGCAGCATATTATTCCAAATGTCTTGAGAGATCAAGAAGATCATATTCCATTAAAAATCTATCTCCCATATTGATCTCCAAGCACACTGGTTCAATCCAAAGGCCAAACACCAGGTTAGCCCAGTGATCTTCTGGATCATTTCTCAGGTTTGAGCCTAGTGCACATTAGCAAACTATTTAAATGTTGAGGACTGCAGAAAAAGAAATGTAGCTCAGTCTAATTTGACTTAATTTGAAACCCACACACAGTCAGTTTCTTGCAAGGAGATCGTAAGAATCTATTATCAGTATCAGTAAATGTAAGAACTTTGAATGATGTTGCATTGGTGAAACATGATTGGACTATTTTGCCCCTCAAACCTATTACCACACTAATATCTCTACACTGATACTGTCTCATTATATGAAAATCATAAAATTACAGGTGCTGAAAATCTGAAATAAAGTCAAAGCAAATTCAAAGTTAATATAAATTCATGATCAACATAAGTACATCATATCTCATTATAGACTACCCTGAGATTCATTTTCATGCAGAAATTTACAGGAAAATCCAATTGAACTTATGAAAAACAGTACATAAACAAAACTGACAAACAATCAATGTGCAAAAGAAGACAAACTGTGCAAATAAAAATAAACAAGTAGATAAATAATATTGATAACATGAGTTGTAGAGTCCTTGAGAGTGTGTCTGCATGTTGTGGAATAGTTCATTGTTGAGGTGAGGGAAGTTATCCAGGCCGGTTCAGTAACTTGCAGGTTGAAGGGTAATAACTGTTCCTGAACCTGGTGGTGTGGGACCCAAGGTTTCTTTACCTCCTGCTCAATGGTTTTAGTGAGAAGAGACGGTGGGGGTCCTTGATGATGGCTGCCACTTTCTTTTAGCAGCATTCCCTGGAAATGTACACAGTAGTGGAAATAAAGACAGAAATTCTTTTAGAATAACTGAGTAGTTCAGGCAACAACGGGTAAACAGGCTTAATATTTCAGGTCAAAGACAAATGGTTCAGATTCTGGTGTAGCTTTTTGAGCTGAGAAAAAAATGGTCAATTCCACAAATGTGACCTGATGTGCTGACAGCTTTCAGCATTTTCTATCATTTGAAAGCTCCAATTAAATGTATTATTTTATGGATCAGTACACTCAGAAGCTGTGTGAAATGCAAAATTTGGCTACTTTTATTTTGATTGTCTTTTCTCCTCTAGAAGAAAGATATCAAAGCTGAAAATGCTTTCTACATCTTTGCTGGAACAACTGACACATCCAAATACTTGTTAAGTCTTTCAGCGTCGGTGACTTGTTTGCACAGCAATTTTCTTATGAGTCATGAAGGATTTGTTTTAGACTGCTGTTCTGCGGGACTGTCACAACGCCACCACTTGTCTTTTTTTTTGCAGTCACCGAAAGTTTGTCTGAATTATTTATGTTCTTGTTGTCTTCAGTGCAGTCTTTCTGCGTTAATGACCCACCTCAGAGTGTACCAACAGCGGTGCACATTAAATCGGGTACCACTCGCTTGCTAACAAAGCCAAAGACACTAGCAAACGAGCGACAGAATTTGCACTTACCGTGAATTGAAAATAAAATAAACGGAAGATGCTGGAACTCTAAAATAAAAATAGAAAATGCTGGGAGCGCTCAATAGATCAACCTGCACCTGCGGGGAAGAGAAACAGAGTTCACGTTTCACGTCGAATATCCCACGTTAGATTTGAGGAGAAAAACACAATTGCATTTAAGCAGGAGTGAGGAGAGGGATATCTCTCCGATAGGGTAAAGCATCGTAGGGATACGGGGTACACAGGGCCATCTGGTCATGTGGTTTAAGTATCTGGGCGGTCTGTGGCTTCGTTACCCTTTGAGGAACCATGCTTCAGATCTTAAATGCGCTCTTCAGCTGCCTCGTCAAGCCGATGTAACCGTGGAGAGACATGTAAGGCCAATCGGTGGCGGGAAGTGTAGTTGTTCATTATTCAGTTTGTTAGAGCGCTACTGTCATTGCTGAGGATAACGAAATTGCAGAGCTCTTCCACTCAGTGCAAAACAGCATACTGGCAATCCTGCTTCCGAAATAGACGTCCTGGTGATCTATCATTGCAATCGAGAAAATAAAACTGGAAAAATCTAGTGTTTCCCCCTTTTGTTCTTTTTTAATACATATGATTAATTACTGTGCGATTTAAATGTGCAAGTGTCTTATTCCTGTAAAAGACAGAGGTTGTGTGGGCGTCTCGGCTTATTAACTCGACTCTGAGTAAGAGACGGAGCTGTAATTTTAAATGTTTTGCATTTGAAAGAGAGAGAAAAAAATATTCTGCCGGCTCGTCCACGAATGATTGGGAAGTGCTGAAACTTCGGACCACTTGGGCAAGTCTCAGTGATAAACTGATACAGCAAAAGGAATGATGAAGCCATCTGATTGGCTGAAAGGAGAGGATTCGATTGGCTGATTCAGAAACCCCGCCTTTCGAGGCTTGCCAGGCTTTGTATAAATGATACTCTGCTCTGCGCCGCAATGTTGCTGAAATAAGGGGGTCATAAAACTAACGCAACCTTGTTCCCAACCAAAAAAAAAGGCTGAGGGCTTAATTACTGTGTTGCCGGTTTTGTAGATAGACTGTTGCAAACGGCGAGGTTTCCATAGCTGTAGACTTGCTGGCTAGAAGACCGACCCAGATGCCCGTAAGTTTGTGAAACTTGAATGATTGCAATGAGCCGTTATCTGTGGCTTCCCTTGTCCTATGTAACCAACTCCGTCCGCAAGAACGGTGAAGAGGTCAATGGCAGCGACTTCTTCTTGGCACTATATGGCCTCTCCAACACCACTTCCTTCTTCAGCTGGGGCAACCTGACCATTGAAGACTGGGGCATCTTCAACAATCATACCAAGTATGAAGCCGAGTCCAAGAACCCGACTGTGAAGGCGCTGTTGATTGTGGCTTACTCAGTCATCATTGTCATCTCACTCTTCGGCAATGTCCTCGTCTGCCAGGTGGTGATAAAAAACAAGCGGATGCATTCCGCAACCAGCCTCTTCATAGCTAACCTGGCCGTAGCAGATATTATGATCACCCTTCTCAACACCCCCTTCACACTGGTAAGCCCTGCTTCTTGTCTTAACCAAAGTGGAGATCTCAAGAATTATCTTGAGGTCAAGCCTATTCGAAATATGGTTTAACTCCTGCTGGGCGTTTGGGTCAAAAACAAAGCTAAGAAAGACTTGGGCCGTCATTGCTCCTGCGTATTGAGAAGGCAGAAAATGGGATTCTGCAAGCCTGAATTTTCTAACGCGGTAATCAGCATACTCATAAGCAATGAAAAGATTTTGACAGAGTATTTTTCTAAAAGCAGATTCATGTTTATTGCAGTGGATGATTAGTCTCAGTACAGTTGTCATTGTTAATTACCAGAAGAGTATTTTTTTCAAAATAAAAATGCCATATTGGAGCTATTGATTAAGTTATTGGAAGATATTCTAAGGGACTAGACATATGAGTATTTACATAGACAGGCACTGATTAGGGATAGTTAGCACAGTTTTGTGTATGGTAGGTTGTGTTTAACTAATCTTATTGAGTTTATTGAGGAATGTTGATGAAGACAAAGCAATGGATGTTGTCTACATGGACTTTAGCAAGGCATTTAACACATGGGAAGTTGAACAGGAAAGTTCATTTGCTTGGTATTCAAGATGAGGTGGTAAATTGGATTAGATATTGGCTTTGTGGAAGAAGCCAGAGTGGTAATAGATGGTTGCCTCTAGAGGATTGGTACTGGGCCCATTGTTGTTTGTCATCTATATGAATGATTTGGGTTAATGTGGTTAACTGGGTCATCAAGTTTGCAGATGACCTGCTTGACTGGGGGTGAGTAGATGGTAAGAAAGATTAACAGATTTTGCAAAGTGATCTGGGTCAGCTGGAAAAATAGCAGAGAGTGGTAAGGCACTGTGGAGTGTGGTAGAACAAAGGGATCTGGAAATACAGGTCCATAATTTATTGAAAATTGTGGCACAGGTAGACAGGGTTGAAAAGAAAGATTTTGCCACAGAAAATTCACAAGGATGTTGCTGGGACTGGGGGACCTAATTTATAAGAAAGATTGAAAAGCTTAGGATTTTATTCCTTGGAGCAGAGAAGAATGTGAAGAAATTTCATAGAAGTATACAAAATTGATGGGTATAGATCAGGTAAATGCTAGCAGGCTTTTTCCACTGAGGTTGGGTGGGACTACTTCTAGACATCATGGGATTACAACTAGAGTTCATGAGTTAAGACTGAAAGTGATAAAGATTAAGGTGAACATGCAAGGAAACCTCCTCACTCAGAGGGTCGTGATTGTGTGAAACAAGCTGCCAGTTCATGTGAGCTCAATTTCAATGTTTAAGAGAAGTTTGGATAGGTACATGGATGGTTATGGTTTGGGAGCAAGTCGATCAGACCAGGCAGTTTATATGATTCAGCATGGACTAGATGGGCCAAAGGTCCTGTTTTTGTACTGTACTTTTCTAGGATACTATATTGCTTCTGCTAACCTTTGACAAATGTGCAGAAAGTTCTAGCAGGGTCACCAAGTGGGTGAGGAAGGTGTGAGGATGGCAGTCAGTGTCAAAGAATTGAAGTTAGCCATTATCCTTGGAACTTTATGGAAACATTCCTGTGTTCCGAGCTGGGAACCAGGGCCAAAGGAATAGTGGATTCTAGCAGATAGTGTGACAGTCAGGTGGTGTTGATTCCGCTGAATATGGTAGCCAACTCGCAGTGATGTGTCTGCATTCACCTGCTGATGGGAAATAAGCCACTATATTAACTTTGACATAATTCCATAAGATATTGGAGCAGAATTAGGCCATTCGGCCCATTGAGTCTTCTCTGCCATTCCATAAAGGCTGATTTATTATCTCTCTAACTCATTCTCCTGCCTTCTCCCTGTAACCTTTGATGTCTTTACTAATCAAGAACTTGTTAATCCCTGCTTTAAATGTACCCAATGACTTGGCT
This sequence comes from Hypanus sabinus, assembly GCF_030144855.1. Taxonomy (NCBI): domain Eukaryota; kingdom Metazoa; phylum Chordata; class Chondrichthyes; order Myliobatiformes; family Dasyatidae; genus Hypanus; species Hypanus sabinus. The sequence continues at coordinate 21,909,549 of NC_082713.1, read as the reverse complement.
TCCACACCTGCCTGAGTCAATGAAATCCACAGAATCGTAACCCTCTGGCTAAAGAAAATCCTCCTCATCTCTGTTCTAAAGGGACATCCTTGTATTCTGATGTAGTGCCCCCAATCTTGCATTCTCCCACGAGTAGAAATACCCTCTTCACAATTCATGTTTGAGTTCAGATGTGACCCCGGTGGTGAGGGTTGGGGATGATCCACTAAAATTTTTTGAAATGCTGTTGCCCAAATGATTGGAAATCCTAATCATTCCTTTGGCATTTATTTGCTGAATGAAGATTACAATGGCAATGCCAACATTTTTTATCCATCCCTGATCACCCTTGAACTAAAGGCAATTAAGCTGATGACTCTGATTCACATCGGTCAGACTGGGAAAGGTTGACAGATTCCTCCCACTGAAGGACATTAATGAGCTAGATGACCCTTCATAATAATTGAACATATTTATGGTTACTGAGACTGATGTTGTTGTAATATATTTCAAGTTTTGAACATATATTTCAGATTTAGAACATGGACATTGCAGCACTGGAATAGGACTTTAAGCAAATGATATTGTGCTGAATGAATTTAATTCCTTCTATCTACACAATGTCTCTATCTCCCCCATTCTCTACACATTCATGTACCTATCAAAAAGCCTCTTATGCACCACTATTGTGTTTGCCTCTAGTTCCTCCCTGGCATTCCAGGTACCCATCTCTCTATTTTTAAAAGAAAACTTGACCTGCACATCTCTTTTGAGCTTAACTCACTCTTACCTTAAATACACACCTAGTATTCAGCATCTTTATCTTGGGGAGAAAGATACTACTTTATCTATGCTTTTCAATCTTCAAACTTCGATCAGGTATCCTCTCAGTCTCTACTTAATTTATTGAATTATTTTGAATGTAACTTCTCCAGTCTTGGCAAAGATTCTGTTAGGTTAACTGCCATAGCAGGATCAATAGTAAGGAATTAGATGCCTGTCAATAATACTTTGATTTATTTACACATAGTAGCAGGACCTTAAGCCCCAACAAATGACACCATGAAATCAATTAACCTATGTATTGACCTATTCGTTTTTGGAATGTGGAAGAAAGCTGGAGCACCCAGAGGAAACCCCATGTAGTCACCAGGAGAATGTATAAACTCCTTACAGAATGTTGTGGGATTGAACCCAAGTCAGTGGCATTATACTACCATTATACAATCCACTGTTCTACCAGGTCACCCAAGGTGGTGATCTCACTGAAACTTGATGGGGTAGATACAGAAAGATTATTTCCCCAGGTGAATGTATCGGGACCATGGTTCAAAATAAGGAAATGGCCACTCAGGACTGAGCAGCAGGAACTGAACTGGGCTGCTTGCACTGCAAGAGTGTTACAGGCTCCTTACTCCTGTGTTTGTAGTCGGGGGAGTGGGGTGGGGAAGCAGGCAGCTGTGTTATAATTATCACACTACTTGCCTTGGGGTTTAACAGACCCCATGAATCTGCATGAATTTAATAGCTTTGCCCAGTTCTCTCTGCATGAACGTGCTTCAAAAAAAAACTAGCATTCCTAACAATGTGAATATGCACAGTAAAATATTAGGACTTGAATTATTGCTACCAAGGGAATAACCCATTAATTTTCGTGCCACTCATTAAGTATCTCTCCTCTGTAAGAGTATATAACTGCTGACGGAACCCTGACCTGCTGGATCCTAATTCTGTGTCCGCTCCAGAGGACATGTCCTTTGTTTGGCAACCTTAATTTAATTTGAAATTCGGATAATATGCTCAAGGCTGCAATCCTCAATTGAATTAACTGTTTGGCATGTCATTGATAATGAACATTTTAATTAAAGCTTCAGGTACTCTTTTATGACCACTTCACCTGAGACAGTAATATAGACGGTCAACAGTAATATAGACAGGGCATATCAGTTTAAAATCATAACTGTCCTGGATTTCCATTTATTTACAAGTCACCTGAAAAGACAATGCAAATTACAGCTTTGAGAATTGTACATGAAAATGCATTGATAATTGAAAATGTTACTGGCTGATCTTACAATTGATCCACAATTTGGTGTTGCCTCTGATCTGTGTGCTTTATTATGCTGGCCAGTCAACTGATTTTTACTGAGTAACAAATACAAAATGCTGGAGGTCAGGCAGCATTTATGATGAAGAATAAACAGTAGACAGGCCAATCCCTTCATCAGGACTGGAAAGGAAGGGGGAAAGAAGCCAGAATAAGGTGGAGGAAGAGGGAGAGGTAAAAGCTAGCAGGTGATAGATTTAACCAGAGGAGGAGGAAGGGGATGAATTAAGAAGCTGGGAGGTGATAGGTAGAAGAGGTGCAGAGCAAAAGAAGTAATCTGATAGGTGAGGACAGTGGATCATGGAAGAAAGGGAAAGAGGACGGGCACCAGAGGGATGTTATGGGCAGGGGTGGAAAAGAGGTGAAAGGGCAATCAGAAACATTCTTGTTTATGATTTTTATCTGATGTCATTATCCACTTTAATGAACTGATGTGTCAAAGTTGCAGTAAATTGGAACCACTACTTCAGGAACCACTACAGTTCCTTTCCAAATGGGTGACATCACTAGCCCTGTTTCTCTCCAGTTAAGGTCCAGATCAAATTGGGTTAGTTAATTAGGAAGATGAACCCCTAATATCATTGTGCTGGAGTGTGTATCTTGTATTCTCTTAAACCCACCCACCCCTTCTACCATCTCTCATTGAGCCGATGTGGCAGCTGGTGTTCAATCCAGAGACGTGGGGAGTAATATAATTTGGAAGATTGAACATGAGGCAGGAAATATGGTTATTAGAAGGTTTCTTAATGTGGAGGGGCAGAAGGAGTACAAGCACATGGGTCCCTTAAAATTGCCATGCAAGTTTATACGATGGTGAAGAAAGCATATGGTGTGTTGGCTTTTAATCGTTGGGTGATTGAGCTCAAGAGCCATGTTGTGGCTCTATAAAACTCTGGTGAGACCACACTTCAAGTATTGTGTTCAGCTTGTTCACCTTCGGAAGGATGTGGAAGGTTTAGAGAGGGTTTACCGGAAGTTTTAAAGAGGAGATCTTGTATGGAAAGCTTGAGCAAACTGGAGTTTTGTTTGGAGTAAAGGAGGATGAGTGCCAACTTGATAGAGGTGTAGAAGATCATAAGAGGCATAGGTAAAGTGTACTGTTAGTGCCTTTTCCCAGGCAGGCAATGGCTAACACAAGAGGGCATCTTCTTAAGGTAGGTGAGAAAGGTTTAGGGTTTTTAACATAAGTTCCTGGAATGCACTGCCAGAAGTAGTAGAGGCTGATGAGTTGTGGACATTTAAGAGGCTCTTGGAGATGTGCACGGATGAAAGAAAAATAAATGGGATAAGTCAAGAGTTCCCAACCTGGGGTTCATGGACTCCTTGCTTAATGGTATTCGTCCATGACATAAAAATGATTGGGAACCCCTGTGCCAAGGGCTATGTAGAGGAAGGGAATAGATCAGTTATGGAGTAGGTTTAGATAGATGAGCACAGTATTGTGAACTGAAGTACCTGTACTGTTCTGTACTGTTCAAGGTTCCAGTGGGATATATTGGGTTTAAATACAACACACACAAAATGCTGGTGGAATGCAGCAGGCCAGGCAGCATCTATAGGAAGAAGTACAGTTGAAGTTTTGAGTCGAGACCCTTCGTCAGGACTAACTGAAAGAAAAGATAGTAAGAGGTTTGAAAGTGGGAGGGGGAGGGGGAGATCCAAAATGATAGGATTAGACAGGAGGGGGAGGGATGAAGCTAAGAGCTGGGAAGTTGTTTGGCAAACGGGATACAAGGCTGGAGAAGGGGGAGTATCATAGGATGGAAGGCCTTGGAAGATGGAAAGGGGGAGGGGAGCACCAGAGGAAGAGGGAAAGCAAGCAAGGAGTTATTGTGAGAGGGAAAGAGAGAAATAAAACAAAAGTTTTAAAAATGAAAAATTAGGGATGGGGTAAGAAGGGGAGGAGGGGCATTAATGGAAGTTAGAGATATCAATGTTCATGCCATCATGTTGGAGGCTACCTAGACAGAATACAAGGTGTTGTTCCTCTCGACAGTCGAGAGGAACTTGGCTTCATCTCAACAGTAGAGGAGGCCATGGATTGACATATTAGAATGGGAATGGGATGTGGAATTAAAATGTGCAGCCACTTGGAGATCCTGCTTCCTCTGGTGGACAGAGCATAGGTGTTCAGTGAAACGGTCTCTCAGTCTGTGTCGGGTCTCACCAATATATAGAAGGCCACACCGGGAGCACTGAACAGGTGAAGTGTCATCTCACCTGAAAGGACTGTCTGAGCCCCTAAATGGTGGTGAGGGAGGAAGTGTAAGGGCAGGTGTAGCATTTGTTCTGCTTACAAGGATAAGTGCCAGGAGGGAGATTGGTGGGAAGGGATGGGGGGGACGAATGGACAAGGGAGTCATGTAGGGACAAATCCTGCGGAAAGCAGAAAGTTGAGGTGGGGGAAAAGATGTGCTTGGTGGAGGGATCCCGTTGGAAATGGCGGAAGTTACGGAGAATTATATGTTGGACCGGGAGGCTGGTGGGGTGGTAGGTGAGGACAAGAGGAACCCTATCCCTAGTGGGGTGGCAGGTGGATGGGGTGAGAGCAGATATGCATGAAATGGGAGAGATGTGTTTAAGGGCAGAGTTGATGGTGGAGGAAGGGAAGCCCTTTTCTTTAAAAAGGGAAGATCTCCGTCATGGAATGAAAAGCCTCATTCTGAAAGCAGATGTGGCAGAGACGGAGGAATTGAGAGAAGGGGATTGTGTTTTTATAGGTAACAGGGTGGGAAGAGGAAGTCCAGGTAGCTGTGAGAGTCTGTGGGCTTATAGTAGACATCCATTAGATAAGCTGTCTCCAGAGATAGAGACAGAGATCAAGGAAGGGGAGGGAGGTGTCGGAAATGGACCAGGTAAATTTGAGGGCAGGGTGAAAGTTTGAAGCAAAGTTAATGAACTCAACGAGCTCAGCATGCGTGTAGGAGGCAGCGCCAATGTAGTTGCTGATGTAGTGAAGGAAAAGAGGGGGACGGATACCAGTATAGGCTTGGAATATGGACTGTTCCACATAGCCAACAAAAAGGCAGGCATAACTGTTACCCATACGGGTGCCCATGGCTACACCTTTAGTTTGATGCAAGTGGGAGGAGCCAAAGGAGAAATCATTAAGAGTAAGGACCAATTCTGCTAGACAGAAGAGAGTGGTGGTAGAGGGGAACTGGTTGGGTCTGGAATCTGAAAAGAAATGGAGAGCTTTGAGACTTTCCTGGTGGGGGATGGAGGTGTATAGGGACTGGACATCCATGGTGAAAATAAGATGATGGGGGTCTCGTGTTTGAGGTTTAAATACAAGTTAGATGAAGTGCCTGGTTCAATCTATTTAGAAACATGCTATGCTGGTTAGAAACAAGCAATGAGCATATAAAAAGATGCATTAAGTAAAACATTTAGCATGCTTGGAGCATAATGACAAGACACTTCAACCCTATCGTTTGCAAGCTTCTTCATCCCCTTAAATCAAGTGTCTTTCCAATATGGAAGGATATCATGTGAGCTGAAGGAACACGTGGACATTTAATTTGGCTGTACGCCAAACATGATCTTGCTTTCATGACAAATGCCCAGTTCTAAGGAAGCAAGTAATGTAGCCAATGTTTTTTTATCTTGCATTTAGATATTCATCAAGTAGTTGTCATTATATAACAATGAGTTTAAACTTAATTTGGTGACAAACCTTAGTAAGCTTTACATTCTGTCAAGTTTGCATCTCAAGCCATCAGTAAAGTGACAGCAAAGTACTAGGAAATGTTACCAAGTCTGGTGGTGAAACTGCAATATGAGCTGCGCTTCTGTGTTTTGACGGAACAGAGTGCTCAAGGTTTCACTTAAAACTTGCCACCTGAGTGTAAGTTTCAGCATTATGCTTTTGACCTAGTTAATCAATTTAATTGAGTTCAATTGGGTTCCAGGATAATAATGCACAGTTGATTCATGTAATGGCACAATGAAGACTATGGGGAGAGGGGGAAGAAATGTCTCACTCTCTGTAAATTAGATTTTTTTTTTGAGATAGACATGAGTACTACAACACGGAAACAGGCCTTTTTGCCCACCTAGTCTATCCCAAAACCATTTAAACAGCCTACTCCCATTTTCCTGCACCGGGGCCATAGCCCTCCAAACCCCTTCTATCCATGTACCTACACAAACTTCTCTTAAATGTTGAAATTAAGCTCACATGCACCACTTTCACCTTTCACATAAAACATATGATCTCTGGTTGTTATCCCATCTAACCTCAGTGGAAAAAGCCTGCTTGCATTTACCTTATCTATGCCCCTCATAATTTTGAATACCTCTATCTAATCTCACTTCAGTCTTCTGTGTTCTAAGGATAAATCCTAACCTATTCAATCTTTCCTTATAAATCAGTTTCTCCCAACCTGGCAACATCCTTGTAAATTTTCTCTGCATGCTTTCAAACATCTTTCCTATAGGTACACAAGTGCACACAACACTCCAAATTAGGCCTCACCAAGGTCATATACAACTTCAACATAGCAAGCCAACTTTGTACTTAATCCGTTGATTTATGTAGGCCAATGTGCCAAAAGCTTTCTTTATGACACTATCTACCCTTGACACCACTTACAACAAATTATGGACCCGTGTTCTCAGATCTTTCTTTCTGCCACGTACCTCAGTGCCCTATCATTCACTGTAAGACCTACTTTAGTTGGTGCTGCCAAAGTGCAACACCTCACACTTGTCTGCACTAAATTCCATCCGCCATTTTCAGCCCATTTTTCCAGCTGATGCAGATCTCTTTGCAAGCCATGATGGCCTTCCTTGGGGTTCACTACACCACCAATCTTGGTATCATCCACAAATTTGCTGATCCAGTTAACACACTGTCATCTATATCAACAATCTGGATAATAAACAGCAACAGACCCAGCACTGATCCATATGACCACTAGTCTCAGGCCTCTAGTAAGAGATGTGACCATCTACTACCACTCTCTGGCTTTTCCCACAAAGCCAATATCTAATCCAATTTACTACCTCAGCTTGAACACCAAACGGCAAAACTTTGACCAACCTCCCATGCAGAACCTTGTCAAATGCTTTGCTGAACTCTATGTAGGCAACATCCATGGTCTTTCCTTCATCCACTTTCCTGATAACTTCCTTGGAAAAAAAGATGTGACCTACTACACAAACTATACTGACTATCCTTTCAGTCCATGTCTATCCAAATGATCAGCCATGATCATACTGAATGGTGGTGCAGGCTCAAAGGGCCGAATGGCCTACTCCTGCACCTATTTTCTATGTTCCTATGTTTCAAATACTTTTATGTCTGGTCCCTTGGAATACCTTCCGATAACTTGTCACTCACGGGTCTACAATTTTCTGATTTATGTTTAGAGGGAGACTTTTTAAAGTGTGGAACAACATTGGCTACCCTCCAATCCTCTGGTACCTCTCCTGTTGCTAAGGATGATTTTAATATTTCTGCTAGGGCCCTGGAAATGTCTGCACTTGCCTCCCGTAGGGTCTGAGGGAATACCTTGTCAGGCCCTGAGAATTTATCCACCTTGATTTGCCTCAGGATAGCAAACACCTCCTCTGTCATCTGTACAGGGTCCTTGAAGTTGATGCCACTTTGCCCCACTTCTCTAAACTCCATTTCTGCCTCCTGAGTAAATACAGATGCAAAAAAAAATTACTGAAGATCTCCCTAATTTGTTTTGGCTCCATATATGGATTACCATTCTGATCCTCCAGAGGACCAATTCTATACCTTACTAATTCTTTTGCTCTAACTGTAGAATTCCTTAGGAGACTGAGAGGAAAATTAGGTCAACCATGATGAAATGGTGGAGAATTCTTGAAGGGCCAGATGGCCCAATTCTGCTCTTTTACCTTGTGATCTTGTGGTCTTTTAATTCTCCTTTGTTTTGTCTTCTAGAGCAACTTCATACTTTCTTTCAGCCTTCCTGATTTCCGAAGTGTTCTCTTGCATGTTTTGTACTCCATAAGCACCTCAGCATATCATAAAATCTGTAATCTATAATGACAAAGTCTGTGGAGCTGTAGCATTCACATTCCTGGGGCATTTTTTGTGAACATATTTGGTGACTAAGTGCATTGATCAAGTGTAGGACTTCACTTGAAATACTTCAAGCTACATGATCTGCTGAATACACCTTTATATGGATTATCTACATGAACAGCCTACCATTTGAGAAGAATTGAACTGTAAAGTTGATTGGAAAGGTGGTATATTCCTACAATAGTGTTGGTACACTCACCCACTTTCCCTGCTCTACAGGCTAATTGGATTAATTGCTGTTGGACACATTAAGTTGAAATAAAAATAAGTAAACTACAATCACCTGTGTTTCTCCAAGCATGCAGCAGGTTTGGGAGGGGCTGTATTCAACCACTTTTAAGTAGCTGTTAAAATTGGGGCACAAGCAGCTACCTAAAAGTGGTTGAATACAGCCCCTCCCAAACCTACTGAGTGGAATTATGTTGCACATAACCAGTGAAGGAAGTTGAATTTAACTATGTTCATAATTTATGGTCAATTTGAGAGTAGGCAACATATGCAGTATAGCAAGCAGTTCCTCTACTCTTAATGTTGAAAGGTTCATTAATTATCTGCAGGAAATGAATATATATTATAATTTTATTGACATTTATTCCTTTTTTTCCCCTTGCAGGTCCGTTTTGTGAATAGCAACTGGGTGTTCGGCAAGTTGATGTGTCATGTTAGTCGCTTTGCTCAGTACTGTTCTGTGCACGTTTCTGTCCTGACCCTCACTGCTATTGCTCTGGACCGGCACCAGGTACAGTATCCACAGGAAAGGCAACAAAACGCGAAACCTTCTGCACCTAATTGGGAACTATTGTGGGAAACGACTCACTATATTATAGGATTCAAACAAAAAGATACCCAAGTATAAAGGTTTTTTCAAATGTTTCCTGCAATGCAGTAAGACTTAATAAATGTTTCTTGTGCAGTTAAAAGCTTGCTCTCAGCACACTGCTACATTCTGTTTGCAAGTGCCACATCACAATGTCACTCTGGTCCCAGGATTGAACATGGCGGAATAAATACAAAATGCTCAAGGAACTCAGCAGGCCAGGCAGCATCTATGGAAAAAAGTACAGTTAATGTTTCCGGCCAAAACCCTTTGGCAGGACTGGAGAGAAAAAAAATTGTGAAGTAGATTTCCAATCCACCTTTCCAATCAACCCCCTCATCCCACCTTCCAAATCTCCTCAGCTTTCTTTCTCCAGTCATGCCAAAGGGTTTTCCATAGATGCTGCCTGGCCTGCTGAGTTCCTCCAGCATTTTGATTGTGTTGCTCGGATTTCCAGCATCTGCAGATTTTCTCTTGTTTATGGGGGATATAACTACTCAAAGCAGCTTTTTAGCCAAAGTCAATCCTTTCTTTGGCTGTTATTACACCCTGCTGGCTAACCATTAAATGTTATCAACAAATAGATGTTTCCAAACCAACACTGAATGTGGGGCCATCTGTTTCCGGGTTATTAGTGCCCTCAACAGGTCAGAAATTCTTCCTGAAGGAGGGTCTCAGCCTGAAGTGCCAATTGTTTATTCACTTCCATAGGGGCTGCCTGACATGCTGAGTTCCTCCTGCATTTTGTGTGTTTTACTAGGGAAATCTGTAGTTTTCTATGAAACTAAAAACAATCTTGTTTTGATGTGAGTGATGGCCCCCGTCGGTCAGGGTTAACCATGGATACTGCAGCCCAGCTGTCTAGATACGCAAGCCTGGGCAGTACAACATGGAGAGCAAGCTGTTGCTCATGTAACAAGCTCCCCCTCTCCGTGCATCTGATGAACTCAATAGAATTTGATAGCAGCAGTGTCGTAGGAGTTGCCAGCCAGCACTGAACTCAATGTGGGACTGCCTTTGGGACTCCAGCTCTGGATTTTTCCCCCTCAATTTACTTCTGAGCCTTCCCCACACGTGGGTACATCCACAAGGCAGCAGAGGTTTGAGATCAGTTTTCCTTCTCTTAGATGAGCTGCCAACCATGGCTGAAAAGCCCCATCTGCCCAAAACAACTGTCCTTAAGGTCCCAGTAACCCTCCTTTGCACCACCTCCTGTCAGTAGAAACTGTTCCACCGGGCTTAGTAGCTAAACCACACATGAAGGCCAGGAGCTGGACTTGATTGTCAGAGGCTATTGGAGCATTTAATAGGTAGTGGGAGCTTGTTCCCATTACCACCCTGGCTATAACAACCTTAATAAAACTATTTTGATGTATTACTGGATATATCTATACAATTCCTAAAAGGATTATATTAAACTTCTCTCTTCATATTCAGTATTTCCTGTTAAGGTCTCCATTGATAAGAATGATTTTTGTATATTAGATAGACCTTCACTTTGTAGACAGTTGAGATCTGGAAGATCCACCAGCAGTGAGGTTGTGGCAAGACTACTTGTTAGTTCCAACTATTTGGGGTTGTAATTCTGTCTGTATTACCTGGTTATGCCTGTGAATGCTCAGACAGACTTGCATGCTAATGTAAATTTACTATTTGTTACTTTCACACATGGGCTTATATTGTCATAGGAAAAATTTCCAAAGGTGGATTAACCAAATAGTTTGTAACATAGAAAGTTTTCAGGATGGCATGAGACAGGATATCAGTTCTGCTCAGACATCCATATTGAAAGGACATGTTTCCCACATATTCAGCTGTTCCATTTCCAACATAAATTATCTTTGTGGATGAGAGTTGGTGCCATACATGGACTGATAATATTTACAAAGTTTTGCCGCAAAACACGGCAGCATAGTGGTTAGTGAAAAACTATTACAGCATCAGCAACTCAGGATCAATTCCGCCGCTGTCTAGAAGAATCTTGTATGTTCTCCCCATAACCGCCTAGGTTTACTCCCATTGTCTGAAGACTATGGCTTAGTAGGTTAATTGATCACTAAATTGAAATTGGGTGGCATAAATCCATTGAGCCGGAAGAGCCTGTGACCATGTTGTATACTGGAAATTTTTCTATGATTGATCTATTTTAAAGACACGTAATAGCAAGCAGTCCAGGTCAATATTTACTACAGATTTGTTGTAAATTATGTGATTGAAATATAACATGAGAAATGACAGATGGCGCCATTTTATAACCTGTCTGATTCTGCAATTCAGTAAAATCACTGATCCTTGAATGGCTGCTTCTATCTGATCTACTTGCGGAATCACTTAAGCCTCAAACATCTTGATCTTGGCTCCGATATTCAGCGATGGGGCATCCAGAAGCTTTGGGAATATCAAATTCTGATTCACAACCTTCTCTAGTTAAGAAATTTCTCAGTGTTATCTCAAATAGTAGACCTGATTTCTCAGCTCTTCTTCCTTTACTAGATTCATATTCTCCCAGCATTTAGACATAGAGGGATGTGGGGAGAAGGTATGAACAGAGTGCTGAATTTGGATGATCGCATTGAATGGTGAAGCAGGCTTGAGGCTAGATGAACTGTTCCTAGTTTCTTAGGAATATTCCATTAATTCCTCCAGGGTGGCATAGAATCATATCTACTAGCATAATGCCTTGCACCATACATTGCACTTGGGATAAAATTCCTAACCCTCTCTGTAGGCAATTTGGATGTTCTTCCTTTGACTGTGTGGGTTTTCTCTGGATGCTCAAGTTTCCTCCCACATTCCAAAGATGTACAAGTTAGAATTATTTAATTGTAGGCATCCTGTGTTGGTGCTGGAAACAGTGACACTGTGGGCTATTCCCAGTACAATTCTCTGATTGTGGTGGTCATTGATGCAAATGATGTATTTCACTGATGTTCAAAGTACATTTATTTTCAAAGTATGTATACAGTTTACAACAGGAACATAGAAAACCTACAGCACAATACAGGCCCTTCGGCCCACACTGCTGTGCCAAACATGTACTTTAGAAATTACCTAGTGTTCCCCAGGTAATCTTGAGATTCATCTTCCCACACAAAATAAAGAAACACCTTAGAACCCATTTAAAGAAAACTCCCACTCAAGACCATCAAATGTGCAAAAAAAAGAACAAATTGCACAAACAGCAAAAAAGCTAACAAATAACACGCGAACTATTAAACATTAAACCGTAGAGTAACCAGAAGTGAGTCCACAGCCATGAGCCACTGAGGCAAGTAAAGCCAGTCCAGGAGCTGATAGCTGTGACCACAGACACTGAGTCGGTCAGTTCTGTGCTGTGTCAATGGCTTCAAGCCACAGCTGTAGATATAATTCTGCAATGAAATGCCATGATCAAATTGGGCAAATGGTAAAGTGCTTTCAGCACTAAGGACATTAAGCATCAAATTGTAATCAAAAGTGAGTCCGCAGTCCTGGGCTGCAAGTTGCCTAGACAATCACACCTTGTAGTGTGGGACCCAAAACTACTGCAGCTGAGGGGGAGACCAGACAAACACAGGCAGACTGAACAGAGCATTCACTCAGTTTCTGCTCTCGTTCGTCCTTGTCAATTCTGATCTTGCTCAACACTTTAATTGGCACGGAGTAAAGGAGCTGACCACAGGTTTGTATTCTGCTGTTAGCAATCGATGCACCTTGCATCCCTCCAACAGCCGTAGCTGCTCCCCACACCGAATCCCTCAAGAGATCACAGAAGCAGCAGGTCGTTTAGTCAGCCCAAAAACATTCTTAAAAGGGAAATTACAGGCTGCAATCGATCCCAGTTCAGTAGAAATGTATTTTGAAGAACAGTATCCAGCAGTTTTGTCAGCTGTCTGCAAGATGTTGCCATTGGTCACTGGTGCCATCTTGTTAGAAATGTTGTGATGTGTGTGTGACAGATAACTGAAGCTAATCTTGCTTTGTTAGATCCTCTAAGAATGATACAAAATTCACTAAAATAGTGAGAACAATAACCCATTTATTTAAGCTGAGGAGAAGTGCTTCAGAGTGCTCCTGCCCATAATGGGTTCTGGCTAGTTATTATCTCGAGGTATACGTACACAATGCTGGAAGAACTCAGCAGGTCAGGCAGCATCTGTGAGAAAAGAGTAGCCAACATTTCGGGCTGAGACCCTTCATCAGGGATGGGGGGAAGAAAGGGCCAAAGCCCAGTAATAGAGATAGGGGAGGGGGTAGGGCCTAGAGGCGCCAGGTGGAAAACCAATCAGAGGAAAGATAAAGGGGGGAGGGGGAGGAGATAAGCATGAAAGAACTGTAGAAATAAAGAAGCAGAATGTTGAAAGGGGAGAGAGGCAGAGAGGGTCCTGGGATAGGGGCAGGGGGACAGGGAGGGAATTACCGGAAATTGGGGAATTCAATGTTCATACCACAAGGTCGGAGGCCACCCAGACGGTAGATGAGGTGTTGCTCCTCCAACCTGAGTTTGGCCTCATCGTGGCAGTAGAGGAGGCCACGTATGGACATATCTAGATGGGAATGAAAGGCAGAGTTGATGTGGGTGGCAACCGGGAGGTCCTGTCTATTGTGACAGACAGAGCGTAGGTACGCGACATTGAATTCTCCAATTTCTGGTAATTCCCTCCCCCTCGCTCTTCCCCTATCCCAGGACCCTCTCTGCCTCTCTCCCCTTTCAACTTTCTGCTTCTTTATCTCTACAGTTCTTTCATGCTTATCGCCTCCCCTCCCCCCTTTATCTTTCCTCTGATTGGTTTTCCACCTGGTGCCTCTAGGCCCTACCCCCTCCCCTATCTCTATTACTGGGCTTTGGCCCTCTCTTCCCCCCCTCCCCCCATTCCTGATGAAGGGTCTCGGCCCAAAACGTTGGCTACTCTTTTCTCACAGATGCTGCCTGACCTGCTGAGTTCTTCCAGCGTTGTGTACGTATTTTTTGATCCACAGCATCTGCAGTTGTATTTTTGTGTTTTTATTATCTCGAGGTGCCTGATATCATTCCCAAACAAATGAGGCAGGCAGCTCGGAACAGGCCTGTTAAAGATAGTTTGACTCCCCTTGATGTACAATGGATAACTCGCATTGTTCATTTCTCAAGACGTAATTTCTCAGAGCAAACCTCCAGATACTGTCATTATGCACAACATCTGGTGATCCCGTGGTCTGTCTTGAAGGCTTATGTCCATACATCCTCCAAGAGGCTGAACCCTTGCAGTGCATCAGTCGCTGATGAAATACCTGGCCGGGTAATGAAATTCTGTGCCAACAGGATGACTGGAGTGTTCAAGGACATTTTCAACCTCTCTTCAGTAGTTGGAAACTCCCGTATGATTCAAAAGGGCATCAATCGTACCAGTACATAAGGGCAGAGTGAGCTGCCTCAATGACCATCACCTCGCAGCACTCACATCTACTGTGATGAAATTCTTTGAGTGTTTGGTCATGGCTAGAATTAACTCCTGCCTAAACAAGGACCTAGATCTGCTGCAATTCCTCTACCACTGCAGTAGGTCTACAATTCAGTCAATCTCACTGGTTCCCCTTTTGGCTTCGGAGAACCTAAAGAACAGCAAAACATATGACAGATGGCAGTTTAAAATTACAACTTGGTGTTTAACACCATCGCCTAATCAACAGGCTTCAAAACTTGGGCCGCTATAGCTCTCTCTGTAATCCGATAAATAATAATATCTCCTTATCATCAACTAGGTACATCTCAAAGATGTGAGTGTAACTCACTGCTCTACTCTACACTCATGCCTGTGGCTAGGCACAGCTTAAATGCCATCTATAAATTGGCCTATGGCAGCACTGTTGGCAGAATCTCAGATAGCAACAAGAATGTAAGCTGTATAGGAGTGAGATAGATCATCTAGTAGACTGCTGTCACAACAACCTTGAATTCAACATCAACAAGATCAAGGAATTGATTGTGGCCTTCAGGAAGGGGCAAGTTAGAATAACACGAGTCCTCATTGAGGGGTCAGTGGTGGAATGAGTGAACAGCTTCCAGTTCCTGGGTGTCTGTTTCTCAGATCTATCCTGACAACACAAAAAATGCTGGAGGAACTCAGCAGGTATTCAGCACAGATGCTGCCTGGCCTGCTTAATTCCTCCAGCATTTTATGCTGCTTGGATTTCCAGTATCTGCAGATTTTCTCTTGTTTGTGACTAGATCTATCCTGATGCAGGAATGAAGAAGGCACTACTTTAGGATTTTAAAGAGATTTGGTATGCAACCAAAAGATTTATGAGTGTGAGGGCAGCTTGTTGTTCTCGGTGTTGGATGTGGGAGGTCCTGGACTCTCCTAGCCTCCCAGACATCCATATCTGCGCCAGGTGCATCGAGCTGCAGCTCCAAGGGACCGGGTTAGAGAACTGGAGCTGCAGCTCAATGACCTTCATCTGGTCAGGGAGAGAGGAGTTGATAGAGAGGAGTTACAGGCAGGTGGTCACACTAGGGCCCCGGGAGGCAGACAAGGTGGTCACAGCCAGGAGAGGGAAGGGGAAGAGTCGGGTACTAGAGAGTACCCCAGTGGCTGTACCCCTTGACAATAAGTACTCCTGTTTGAGTACTGTTGCGGGGGATAGCCTACCTGAGGGAAGCAACAGTGCCTCCAACACAGAGTCCGGTCCTGTAGCTCAGAAGGGTAGAGAAAGGAAGAGGAAGGCAGTAGTGATAGGGGACTCGATAGTTAGGGGGTCAGATAGGCAATTCTGTGGACACAGTCAGGAGACCCGGATGGTAGTTTGTCTCCCTGGTGCCAGGATTTGGGATGTTTCTGATCACTTCCAAGATATCCTGAAGTGGGAGGGTGAGGGGCCAGAGGTCGTGGTACGTATAGGTACCAATGACATACATAGGAAAAGGGAAGAGGTCCTGAAAGGAGAATATAGGGAGTTAGGAAGGGAGTTGAGAAGAAGGACCGCAAAGGTAGTAATCTCGGGATTACTGTCTGTACCACGTGACAGTGAGAGTAGGAATGGAATGAGGTGGCGGATAGATGCGTGGCAGACGGATTGGAGCAAGGGGCAGAGATTCAAGTTTCTGGATCATTAGGACATCTTTTGGGGTGGGTGTGACCTGTACAAAAAGGACGGGTTGCACTTGAATCCTAGGGGAACCAATATCTTGGCTGGGAGATTTGCTAAGGCTATTGGGGAGAGTTTAAACTCGAATGGTTGGGGGGTGGGAATCAAATTGAAGAGACTAGGAGAGAGGAGGTTAGTTCACAAATAGAGAAAGCTTGTAGACAGTGTCTAAGGAAGGATAGGCAGGTGATAGAGAAGGGGAGCGCTTAGACAGAAGATGTAGGGGAGAAGGAAGAAAAAGAAGATTAGTAAAGTTGTTTGCACCATTAGAGATAAACAGTCAGGGGTGGAGAATTTCTTAAATGCATTTATTTTAATGCTAGGAGAATTGTAAGAAAGATGGATAAGCTTAAAGCATGGATTGATACCTGGAAACATGATGTTGTAGCTATTAGTGAAACATGGTTGCAGGAGGGGTGTGATTGGCAACTAAATATTCCTGGATTTCATTGCTTCAGGTGTGATAGAATCGGAGGGGCAAGAGGTGGAGGTGTTGCATTGCTTGTCAGAGAAAATATTCCAGCAGTGCTCTGGCAGGATAGATTAGAGGGCTCATCTAGGGAGGCAATTTGGGTGGAATTGAGGAATGGGAAAGGTGTAGTAACACTTGTAGGGGTGTATTGTAGACCACCTAATGGGGAGCAGGAATTGGAGGAGCAAATTTGTAAGGAGATAGCAGATATTTGTAGTAAGCACAAGGTTGTGATTGTGGGAAATTTTAATTTTCCACACATAGACTGGGAAACCCATTCTGTAAAAGGGCTGGATGGTTTGGAGTTTGTAAAATGTGTGCAGGATAGTTTTTTGCAGTAATACATAGAGGTACCAACTAGAGAAGGGGCAGTGTTGGATCTCCTGTTAGGGAATGAGATAGGTCAGGTGATGGAGGTATGTGTTGGGGAGCACTTTGGGTCCAGTGATCACAATGACATTAGTTTCAATATAATTATGGAGAAGGATAGGACTGGACCCTAAGTTGAGATTTTTGATTGCAGAAAGGTTAACTTTGAGGAGATGTGAAAGGGTTTAGGAGTGGATTTGGACAATTTGTTTTATGGGAAGGATGTAATAGAGAAATGGAGGTCATTTAAAGGTGAAAGTTTGAGGGTACAGAATCTTTATGTTCCTGTTAGGTTGAAAGGAAAGTTTAAAAGTTTGAGAGAGCCATGGTTTTCAAGGGATATTGGAAACTTGGTTCAGAAAAAGAGATATCTACAATAAATATTGGTGGCATGGAGTAAATGAGGTACTCAAGAAATATAAAGAATGTAAAAAAAATCTTAAAGAAATTAGAAAAACTAAAAGAAGATATGAGGTTGCTTTAGCAAGTAAGGTGAAAATAAATCCAAAGGGATTCTACAGTTATATTAATAGCAAAAGGATAGTGAGGGATAAAATTGGTCCCTTAAAGAATCAGAGTGGACAGCTATGTGTGGAGCCGAAAGAGATGGGAGAGATTTTGAACAATTTCTTTTCTTCGGTATTCACTAAGGAGAAGGATATTGAATTGTGTAAGGTAAGGGAAGCAAGTAGGGTAGTTATGGAAGCTATGATGATTAAAGAAAAGGAAGTACTGGCACTTTTAAAGAATGTAAAAGTGGATAAGTCTCCTGGTCCTGACAGGATGTTCCCTAGGACCTTGAGGGAAGTTAGTGTAGAAATATCAGGGGCTCTGACAGAAATATTTCAAATGTCATTACAAGCGGGGATGGTGCCGGAGGATTGGCATATTGCTCATGTGGTTCCATTATTTAAAAAGGGTTCTAAGAGTAAACCTAGCAATTATTGGCCTGTAAGTTTGACATCAGTGGTGGGTAAATTAATGGAAAGTATTCTTAGAGATGGTGTATATAATTATCTGGATAGACAGGGTCTGATTAGGAACAGTCAACATGGATTTGTGCATGGAACGTCATGTTTGACAAATCTTATTGAATTTTTTGAAGAAGTTACGAGGAAAGTTGATGAGGGTAAAGCAGTGGATGTTGTCTATATGGACTTCAGTAAGGCCTTTGACAAGGTTCCACATGGAAGGTTAGTTAGGAAGGTTCAGTCGTTAGGTGTTAATATTGAAGTAGTAAAATGGATTCAACAGTGGCTGGATGGGAGATGCCGGAGAGTAGTGGTGGATAACTGTTTGTCAGGTTGGAGGCCAGTGACTAGTGGTGTGCCTCAGGGATCTGTACTGGGTCTAATGTTGTTTGTCATATACATTAATGATCTGGATGATGGGATAGTAAATTAGAATAGTAAGTATGCAGATGATGCTAAGATAGGCGGCATTGTGGATAATGAAGTAGGTTTTCTAAGCTTGTAGAGAGATTTAGGCCAGTTAGAACAGTGGGCTGAAAGATGGCAGATGGAGTTTAATGCTCATAAGTGTGAGGTGCTACATTTTGCTAGGACTAATCAAAATAGGACATACATGGTAAATGGTAGGGCATTGAGGAATGCAGTAGAGCAGAGTGATCTAGGAATAATGGTTCATAGTTCCCTGAAGATGGAATCTCATGTGGATAGGGTGGTGAAGAAAACTTTTGGTATGCTGCCTTGATCAATCAGAGCATTGAGTATAGGAGTTGGGATGTAATGTTAAAACTGTACAAGACATTAGTGAGGCCAAATTTGGAGTATTGTGTACAGTTCTGGTCACTGAATTATAGGAACGATGTCAACAAAGTAGAGAGTACAGAGGAGATTTACTAGAATGTTACCTGGGTTTCAGCACCTAAGTTACAGAGAAAGATTGAACAAGTTAAGTCTTCATTCTTTGGAGCATAGAAGGTTGATGGGGGACTTGATAGAGGTATTTAAAATTATGAGGGGTCTAGATAGAGTGGACGTGGATAGGCTTTTTCTATTGAGAGTAAGGGAGATTCAAACAAGAGGACATGAGTTGATAGTTAAGGGGCAGAAGTTTAGGGGTAACACGAGCAGGAACAACTTTACTCAGAGTGTTAGCTGTGTGGAATGAGCTTCCAGTTGAAGTGGTAGAGGCAGGTTCGATACTGCCATTGAAAAAAAAAATTATATATGTATATGGACAGGAAAGGAATGGAGGGTTATTGGCTGAGTTCAGGTTAGTGGGTCTAGGTGAGAATAAGCATTCAGCACAGACTAGAAGGGCCGAGATGGCCTGTTTCTGTGCTGTAATTGTTATATGTATAGTGGAGATCATTCTTGACTGATTGCACCTCATCATCTGACTGATTGGTGTGGAGTCTTCAATGCGGGGAATTGAGAGACTGCACAGGCCATCCCTATCATGCCCCAACCCTCCCCAGCATAGAAGACATCTTCCAGAATTATCGATGCCAACTTCTTGAAGCATCACTTAATGACTCCCAGCATTTGGGACATAACCTCTTCACATTGTTACCATCAGGCAGAAGGTATCTGAGCCTGAAGACACACTCAATGTCTTGGCAATAGCTTCTTCCTCTCCACCATCATATTTCTGAACGGTCAATGAACACAACTTCATTACACTATTTACATTTTGTAATCTTATAATAAATGTTATATTTTGCCCTGTAATGCCATTTTTTTTTAAAAAAAAAGCAAATTTCATGACCTATGATTTTTAACTCTGGTTAAAATAAACCTGATTCTGATTCAAATCTGAGCCTTCATCAATTTCTAATCAGAAACGTTACTTTTAATGGTTACAGTTATAAAACCCACCAAAAGGCCATTCTTATTTTATACATAAAAGTTCCTTTAAAACTCTTCATCAGTTTATAGACTCATTAAGTATAATACACACATCCCAGAGGGTGCTGTTCTGATGAGAAGTAATTCACTGAAAATCAAACCACCTTCACTTGCCAAAAGTTCACATTTTTAAAAATTTATTTCAAATAATGAAATTCATTGCAAAGAGGCTTCCAAGTGGGAAGTGGATGACAAATTTATGATGACCATGTTCAACATTACTATTTCACCTTGAATTAAACCAATATACTTTTATGTTAAACATGGTCTTGTATTTACAATAATATACTGTGCAGTATTGCAAGCAGAGTATTGGGAACATATATCTTTAGAAATTAGGAATAAACCTGTATTTTAGGAAATTCAAGTTCTAATTTATTAGTAACTTGTGCTGAGTAAAAAACTAAATGGATCCATTAGAATTGCAGCTGTGAACAACACAATTTTCTTGCTGAATGCTTTCCTTTCTGAAGTACCTTCCTAAATTTTTCTTTTCCAAAGCAACTTCATGATTACCTACTAGAGAAGATGTTTGTGAGTAATTTGCAATCTTCTCTAGTGCCTGGAGCCTAGAGGAATAAATTGCAGCTAGATTATACTACTTGTCACTATCCAACAATGCCACCTACATCAGCAGTCTTTGCACACTTCATCTGGCATATGAAGAAATGCAACTTGGGGTCTATGCTCCAACACAGGGGGGTTCCCTGGGTAGATTTGACAGGTTCAGGCTGCTGCCAGAACCACATTCTCAGATAGTCACCCACGCTAAATGCTGGAGAATTTCAGCCGGTCTATGGAAATGAACGTTTCAGTCCCTTCCTCAGGACTGGAAAGGAACGGGGCAGATACCAGAATAAAAGGGGGAAGGAGCATAGCTAGAAGGTGATAGGTGAAGCTGGGTGGGTAGGAAGGATAAGGACTGGAGAGGAAGGAATTTGATAGGAGAGAAGGGTTGGCTGTAAGAGGAGGGGACCCAGAGGGAGATGATAGGCAGGTGAGAAGAGGTGAGACACCAGAGCAAGGAATAGAAGAGGTGTTCTTAGATGGTGTTGGTTGTTAATGCATATGGCACATTTCATGGTATGTTTTGATTCAAGTGTGATAAAAGGATCTGAACCAGGGGAGGGAAGTGGAAACGTAAGGGATCCTGGAAGCATCGTGAGCAGCATTGATGAAGGTGTGCTGACCTGCTGAAAAATCACCGCTGGAGTTTAGTGCCCGGCTTGAGGGAAGATGAGAACATCCTACTGGGAGTGAATGGTTCAAAAGAGGGGGAATTTTAGCAGCAAGGTTAGATTGTGGAATCAGAATCTCTTCTCCTTGGAACATTGGTGCGTATCAGGAAATCAGATGGATACACACAAGGGCATACACTGCCCCCATTGATGAATGATTTGAGGACTACAGATTCAAAGTGACGGGCAAAATACAAGGGGGAGAAAGTGAGGAGTTAGACCCAAAGGAAAATGAATTCTATCAGGACATTTCAGAGGTGGTACTCTCCTAGGTGGTCCTATTCTCTTCCTTAGACTTTACAGAGAATAGGACTGATTAGTTGTTCTTTGCCAAAGTTAACATGGATTTTGATGGACTGACTAATCATTGTCAATGTCATGTATTCTTTGGTATAACACTTCCTCTATAGAAAGAGTCTCTGCATAATATTGCATGTGTAGCCAGGTTTTATGGGACACCCACTGATATGGTTTATTATTGCTTTACACAGGTTATCATGCATCCCTTGAAGCCGAGGATGTCTAAGGCTAAAGGAGTCCTCTGCATCATCATCATTTGGATCATGGCTACAGGTTTCTCTCTTCCACATGCAATCTACCAGAAGTTGTTTAAAGTTGAATACAGGTGAGACAAAAATCAAACTACCAAACAAGGAAGGTTTCCATCATTGTATATTATCTCCTCTCTCAGGGAGGGTGTCTAATGATGAAAGGCCCGAAACACCTGACGATCCGAGGATGCATTACTGACGATGTGTCCCAGTGCACACTTGGTTCGTTGAACCAAGTGGTGTCGTACCACGACAATGAAAGGCATGGGCCAGATTAGCCTGGCTTCCCCATACCAGCCTATCCACCATAGCAGTTCATACATCACCACTCAAAACTCTGCAGCCTAACCTCTCCCAGCCAAACGTATACATCCACCAGCCCAACACTCAAACCTAATCCTAAGGTCCAAATGGGGCACACACCCCCACAAACCCTTGGCATTTCCCGATTAACCCTGGCTTCAGTCCCACAAACCCTAAACACACCCCGATTAACCCTCGCTAGACCCTCACAAACCTGATGTCCTATGTCAGGAGGGGCAAGATTCGACAAAGGCAAGTGTTGAACCTGGTCAATGAAGGTGTGGGCCAGATCAAAGTGGCATGGTTGCGTGAAACTTTGCACTGTACTGTTGCTACAAAGCAACCAACTTTACATTCTAAGTCAGTGACAATAAATCAGATTGCGATATTTCATTTGTCGGTTGACTTTCAATTCCTGTGTAAAGCTTAAATGAGCATTTTCCTTTGCCAGCTGAAAATGGATTTAGGTAATAATGAGTTGAAGTGATTCTTCAGGAACAAGCGTTGCTGATGCCTCAACAAATTATTCAATGAGAGATGAAGGTCTTGGCTTCATTGCCAAATTGTGTGATTGACCTAATCATACAAAACCACACCATAGAGCCATTCAGATAGCTGCAAGTTGTGACCTAATTAATGCTGATAGATCTCAACACCTGTTGAGATTACCATTGGTTAAAAAGGTAAATTGGAACAGCGGTAGAACAAAGGAATTTGGAAATACAGATCCATAATTCCTTAAAAGTGCTATCACTGGTAAATAAGTGTAAAAGAATTTTTTGAACATTACCCTTCACAAATCAAAATATTGTCTACAGGATTTGGAATGTTATGTTGAAGTTATATAGGACATTGGTAGGGCCAAATTTGGAGTATTGTGTGCAGTTCTGTTCATCTACCTACAGGAAAGATATCAGAAAGTTTGAAAGAGTATAGAGGAAATTTTACAAGGATGTTGCTGGGACTTGAGGACCTGAGTTGTAAGGAAAGTTTTAATAGATTAGGACTATATCTCTGGAGCATAGGGGAATGAGGAGAGATTTAACAGAGGTATACCAAATCGTGAGGGTTATAGGTAGGGTAAATGCAATCAGGCTTTTCCCACTGAGATTGGGGGAGGTGAGGGCTAGAGGCCATAGGTTAAGTGTGAAAGGTGAAAGGGCACCTGGGGGGAACTCTTTCACTCAGACCTCGGTAAGGGTATGGAACAAGCTGTTAGCAGAAGTGATGGATCCAGGTTCAATTTCAACACTTGTGAGAAGTTGGGATCAGTACATAGATGGAAGCGAAATGGAGGGCTATGGCCCAGGTGTGGGTTGATGAAGCTAGACAGAATAATAGATTAATGGGGCTAAAGATCTGGTTTCTGTGCTGAAATGCTCTATGACTCTATCGGGAAGTAATTATTAATTGACCTCTGAATGATTGTGAATAGCAATGACTACAACTCAACGTAAGTAGTCTTTCCAATTGTGTTGCACTCTATGTAGAACAGTAGATAGTTTTAAAAGTGCACAACTGGGTAGGTATTTATTGTAGAGTAGCTGACATTAGAGAGATGGTTCAATGCACTCTCAACCTGACCTTCATTTCCACTGGAGAATTTCTGAATGAGTAGTAGAGGTGATGTTCCTTGTCTGGCCAATGTAATAAAGTCCAATTTCCACAACAATCAAAGAAAGTCTGCTCCCTGTGTGAAATCATCAGCACAATAAATCACTTGTACATTCTGTGTTCCAGGAAGGAGCGAGTGCGAAGCTTGTGTCTCCACAATTTCCCACAGCCAGCAGATTTGTATTGGAAGTATATGGACTTGTCCACTTTTATTCTCCTCTATGTTCTGCCACTCCTGATCATAACCGTGGCATACACTGCAGTGGCAAAGAAGCTGTGGTTGCGGAATGCCATTGGGGACATCACTGTGGAGCAATACTTTGCCCACAGACGTAAGAAAAAGATGATGCTGAAGATGCTGATGCTGGTGGTGGTGGTGTTTGCTGTCTGTTGGTTTCCCTTGAACTGCTACTTGGTGCTCATCTCCAGCAAGGCCATCAACACCAACAACGCCTTGTACTTCACCTTCCACTGGTTTGCCATGAGCAGTACATGTTACAACCCCTTCATCTACTGCTGGCTGAACGCAAATTTCCGATCAGAATTCAAATCCTTGTTGAGTATGTGCAGGAGGAGGAGGGCCACCCACGTGCAGCCACTTGCCTACAGCCCCCCTCCCTACAGGCAGGCATGGAATGATGGGAGAAGCCACAAGAGGACCAGTGAAACTCGGAATCCACGGTTTAGCACCAACACAAACTCCGCAAGGACTGATATTTCCATTGTGGAACCCATTGTGACAGTCGGTTAAATAGAGAATCGAAGACACTGTAACTACTATTGTTCTACAACCAGAAAATGTCCAAGGGTCTCTCAGGCTTATAAAGCTAATTCTTAGGATGAGAACATTGCTGGCAAGGCCAATATTTTGGCAGCAGTTCAGTAGCACTGAGAAGGTTGGTATGGGTTTCTACAATTGTTTGACACAAGCTTGCTCAGTCAGAAACTGAATTTGGTAAGGACACCAGAGTTTCTTCCTTGGGTGGCATTTGTGGTAGAAATAAAAATAAGATGTTGAATGATCAGTCAGCTGCCTTGTGTCCATGTTTATAAAAACGCAGTGTTTCAAATTTGAGTTTAACGTTGCAAGCCAATGGATTACTGATAACGCAGCATAAACCCAAGATCACTGCATCACTTACTGTGAAGGTCATAATAAAGACTGGCAACCATTTAAGAATGACCAGTTTTCAGGGACATTGTGGGAAATTTGTTAAAGGATTTTTTTATGTATTCCTCAATTAATTCCAAGAAATTCCTCACTTTCCGCAGAGTAAAATGGGCTATTAGATGAACCAGTGCTTCTTGTCAGAATTATGTTGGTATTGTAAGCTTACTTATTGAAAATCTGAATTGATGCTGTTATTGTCAGTAATTTGTACGAAGAGCATACTAATATATAAATTGCAATCCTGATGAAGGGTCTCAGCCCAAACTGTTTATTCCCTTCCATATGTATATGCTGCCTGACCTGCTGAGTTCCTCCAGCGTTTCGTGTTTGTTACTCTGAACTTCCAGCATATGAAAGTAATCTCTTGTGCTTATCATATAAATGTATTACTTAGCCTTGTACTATCTTTGCTAATGTATAGATTTGGCAAAGTTGCAGGGCTAAAATTAAAAATACTATTGTGGAGTCAATTAAACATGATGGAGTATGCAACGTAATTAAATTATTTATTTGTTAAACATGGCTCTACC